>NC_090181.1:17374524-17733352 GCF_024679245.1 Pseudorasbora parva
ATTTTGAGGCAACTCGAAATGACTGTGCCATTGACCAACAAAAACCTGGCCTAAAGTAAATTTATAGTTCAGTATTTTTTGTTATTTAAAGGGTGTGTTTGTAATATATGCCTATAGGTGGGTGCACAATGTGCGTTCCCTCTGCTTATTACACACACAGGGATGCACAGCAGCACACAGACATTTTAAATTTTACAAATGAAAAGATTCCTCTATGGAAAAGTGTTTAGTCTTTCCGCCTCACAAATTCCACTATGTAAATAGTGAATGGCGGCAGGCTTTGGAACAGGGGGCTGAAATAAACTGGCTAGCAAACTAGCAAAGTTGGATTCAGACATACCCTAAGTGCACCTGTGCCATGCTCTTCAGACCATGCGCCCTAAAGTTGAACCACTTGTGTTCTGAATATGAACGAAGGTCTTGTTCGTGTGGAACGACATGAGAATGAGTAATTAATGACAGAATTGAAATTCTTTGGGTGAACTAACCCTTTTTTTAACAGTTTTTTTTCTTAGTAGGAATGCCAATGTTAAAATGTACATTAAAACAAAAAAATGTGAAATGTGATTATTATTACATTCAGATCACATTTCTAAAGGTCTATTTACTAAAGGCCGCTAACATCATTTGATTTAGCTTAAAGAACAAAGCAATACATTCTGAAAGTATAAATGTTTGTGAAATCAATCTCCAAGCAGAGAACAACTCCATAAGCAACTCTAATTGTAATCATCGGCAATCTCAGACGTTGTTAAGTTTCTTCCCCAGTGCGCACATCAACTTAAAGCCCCATTCTAATTTCCCACCTCCGTCAAAGTCTGCTCTGCTCCCAGAGCTTGCTCTCCCTCTGAGGGCTTTGTCTGGATCTATGTAAAACAAGTAATTAATTCCCAACATCAATATTCTACTCATGAGTGGTGATCAGAGCCGGTACGTGCACAGGAGAACCGCGCAGTTAAGCCATTGAGCCTCGGTTGTGAAGCGTTTTCTTTATGGGTCTTCCATAACTAACCTCCGCTCTAGTGTTTATTTCAGCCCCCTGTTCCAAAGCCTGCCGGCATCGAGGAACTTTCTCACAGCAATTAAGCGAGTGCCGCTGAGCTCGTTAATTACGCTGGCATAGTGCTGTTGTCACAAATCTAGATTTGCCCCTGGTCATTAAAAATTGCACTAAAGGATATTTTGAGATGAATTATTCAAAGTGATGGCTCGCTCTCCATTATTCATGTGCTGAGAGGACGATTTGCATCGCCACGCTGTAAATGTTATTAATCTTGCCAATTACAAAACTTGTTGCAACTTACTTGCACATGCTAAGCCCAGTGTGCATGCCACGAGTTGGCTTTAATGTTTAAATGTTTGGATAGCAATGAAAATTAAACAGCAATTGTGGAAACAAATGGATTCCTCCAGCGTAGCACAAATGTGATCGCATATGCTGTAGGACATAAACACATTCGCCTCTGGCGCAGGAATCTGATCATTGCCGGCACCCCTGTAAGTTTCGGCAGTGTGACTGCTCTTCCTAAAAGGACAACTTCCAACATATGCCATTTAGAATTCTGATTGAGAGTTACTAATGAGTCTCATGGAAAAGAGTGTTAGCATGATAGCAGGGACATTATAAAAACTACTGGATTTGACAACAAGCCTGCTCAATTAATACATATCCTATAGCTATTCTTGCAAAGAGACTTTCAAGTACACCCCCCCCCCCCCCTCCCAAAAAAACATCTTCAACACAATTAAACCATGGCGAAATATTGGTCTTAATGAGGGGTCGTTCTTGAATGTATATTCTGTGGTGGTGGAACGGTGAATGAAGGCCTTGATGCAAAGATTTCTAATCCATATAGTCTGATGTAATGTATCTCAACCCTGAGCAAGCTAAATTACATCAGAAGCACACCCTCATTAATTACTAAGGCTGTCGGCAGCATCTGAGATAAAGGAGACTTTAATAGCAGTGAGGGAACACATGCTTTAGATTGTAGAGTCAGCAGCTCTTTATGTGCGCAGCTCTGGAGCAGAGCAATAAAACTTACTGACATCATATGTGCCTCTGTATGATCATTGAGATTCAGTCCGATCTTAACAAATTGTAATCTGCATTTGCAGAACACTGCACAACTGCTTCCAGGACATCATTTCTCAGAGCAAAATTTCAATCAATATTATATGTATGGCAGTGCAGACTGGAACCTATCAATTCAGCCAAATCAGCAGAGGCGCTGTCACAAAGCATTGCAATTTGGATTTATTCAAACATTGTTCTCAGCCAAAACCTGGAGAAAGTTATCTGTCCATATATATAGATTATGTTTTTCCTGCCAAACTTCTAGGCTCAGCAACTTTGGGTAAATTGTTCTTAAAGGGTTAGTTCACCCAAAAATGAAAATTCTGTCATTACTCACCCTCATGTCGTTCTTAACCCATAAACCCTTCGTTCATCTTTGGCACTCAAACGAAGATATTTTTAATGAAATCCAAGAGCTCTCTGACTCCTTCATTGACAACAATTTAAAGGGTTAGTTCACCCAAAAATTAAAAGTATTTCATGAGTTACTCACCCTCATGTCGTTGGACACCCATAACACCTTCATTCATCTTTGGAACACAAATTAAGATATTTTTGTTGAAAGCTGATGGCTGAGAAAGGCTTCAGATAGGCCTCCATTGGCATTCAGTACATTCCGACTCACAAAACCCATAAAAGGAACCAAAAACATCGATACAAAGTCCATCTCACTACAGTGGCTGTACAATAAATGACCCAGAAGCGAGGAGGAGCGCCGCTATCGCGTGAGTTCACGTCCGAGACCTACACGGAAGGCAATAACGCAAGACGTTTTTGTTGCGCACAAAAACTATTCTCGTCGCTTCGTAAAATTATTGTACAGCCACTGCAGTGAGATGGACTTTGTAACAACGTCTTTAGTGCCCTTTTATGGGTTTTGTGAGTGGAAATGTTATGAATGCCAATGGAGGCCTATCTAAAGCCTTTCTCAGCCATCAGCTTTCAACAAAAATATCTTCATTTGTGTTCCGAAGATGAACGAAGGTGTTATAGGTGTCCAACGACATGAGGGTGAGTAATTAATGAAATACTTTTCATTTTTGGGTGAACAAACCCTTTAAATGACAGTTTCAAGTCCAAGAAAGGATGTAAACACATTGTTAAAATAGTCCATGTGACTACAGTGGTTCAAACTTAATTTAATGAAGGGACTAGAGTACTTTTTGTGCACAAAAACAAACAAAAATAAGGACTTTATTCAACAAATTTGTTATAGCCTGTGCCAGTCGCAGCAGTTTCCGTTGAAAAAAAGTTCAGCACTCTTGAGATCTATAGCAGTAAACTGCTGCAACATAAACAGTGTAGGAGAACAAAATTGTTGAAATAAAGTCTTTTTTTTTTACTTGGAAAAAGTATTCTCGTTGCTTCATAAAATTAAGGTTGAATCGCTGGAGTGGAGTCACATGGACTACTTTAACAAAATTATTTAATATTTTTAACTATCTTTCTGGACCTTGAAAGTTAATTCAGTTGCTGTCTATGGAGAGGATTGTTCTCAGATTTCCTCAAAATATCTTCATTTGTGTTCCGAAGATGAACGAAGGTCTTATGGATTTGGTATAACATGGAGGTGAGTAATTAATGATAGAATTTTCATTTTTAGGTGAACTAGCTCTTTAAAATGATAAGATGGTCTAAGTTGTGAAAACAGTTCATCATTTGTTCAGTAATGAACTTTCATGCAGCCAGATTACTCACAACAGCAAAGATTGGGCCCTTATCACATCTCTTTTGTCTCGCAACTGATAAAGGATTGAATTACGTAACACCCACATTTTCCATATCAAAAACGTTCCTGTCACACCTCTTTTTATCACTATAATAAATTGATATCACACAATCCACTATCAAAACAGCATAAACACTGTCTTTTTGTAATCAAGCCAACATGAAATATATTAAAACATTTAGGTGAAATTTTAATTAATGTATTGTATAATTGAGCACTTTGAATTCTGAATGCATTCCATATAACCCTTGGAGGGGTTTGGCGGTCCAGTGGAATTGAATAAATCATCGGCCGTGACTAGATTAATCAAAATGTCAGACTGCTGCTGTTGCTGTGCATTGCTGTCTTTCAGTGCTGTCCGTTTGTAGTGGGCAAACGTCCTCCTCCTATTGTGAGAGTATCAGTCCATCACAACTTAATCTCACCGTTTCACCCCCTACTTGTGTTTGCCTTGTTCTAATATTGTCAAATTCTATTATGAAGAAAGATATTGATCGTTTTTAGGTTAAACTAGGGGTGTCAAGTTCTGATCATGAAGGGCCACTGTCCTGCAGAAATCAGCTCCAACCACAATTAAACACTCCTGAACCAGCTAATCAAGGTTTTACTAATTCCAGGTGTATTGAGGCCTTGGTCACATTAATACACTGTAAAAAAAATTCAGGTCTCCAACTGAAATTTTCAAGTGACTGATCACATCTAAATTTTTCATCAGTTGGCCGAATTTAATTTCTGTGATTTAAATTGCATCAATTCACATAATTTCAATTCAGCCAATTGAAAAATTTAGATTCAAATTTAGATTTTTATTTTTACAGTGTACATTTTTAATTAAAAAATGCATCTTTTTCTCTCCATTTTGGCCTTCCGTACACACTGAGACTGCGTTTCTGTCCTGCAAAAACAGAGCCTTTTGAAGACACTTTCCCACGTGGATACATTTGAAAACAGCATTTTTGAGGTATTTGAAAATGATAACGCATGTTTAGTCCTGTGACGCAAAATGAACTGAGAGATATGTGTGTTTATACCGCTATTGTGCCTGTTATGTGCTATTCACTTTCACTCGGTTGCTAAGATATGTTACTTTATGCACTCTATCACAGTCCTGCAAAAATGGCAGAAAAAGTACTCGCAATTGCTGTCATGCGGCAAAACATGAGAGAAGTTGTGTTTTAGAACAAACGTATGAGTGTGACTTGGCTAGACACATGTGAATGGTGAGATATTTTGATAAATAAATTGATCCCGGCCGAATAATAAAATGATAACATTATTATGTCTGCTCTTTTGGTATCATCTCATAAGCTTTAAGAGTTTTTATGCAGTTTTTAAGTTGAATTTAGAGCAGTGGGGACGAGAAACTTTTGGAAAACGTTTAAAAAAGCTATTGTGAACGGAGAAATGAAAACGACACTTTTGAATGTATCCGGATTCTGGATTAATGTGGACATAGCCTGAAGCAAGTTGGAGCTAAACTCTTCAGAACAGTGGCGCGTCAGGACAGTTTGGACACAAACAAAAGACATAACACATTCCATGATAAAAAACTACACTTGTAAATACAAGCTGGGTTTTTCTTGGAATCATTTATGATGGCTAAGATAAGCATTACTATTATCATTTCTCATAATTAGTAAGAACAAGTGTTAACTTTGTTGCACATGCCCTAAATGGTTACTGTTTTCCATATTATTAATATCCATTAATACTCAGTTGTGTTATGGACTTGCATTAAAGCAGATAATTGAGAATTGACATCAAGCATCATGAGAATTGTGAAAAGAAATATAAATATTTTTTTGAATTAAATGTTATGATTAATTTGTGTATTTGAATAGTGTGTGTATATGATAAAGAGGGCAGTTTGTGCATCTGAAGGGGCTTGCATCGTCCTTTAGGCGCATACTTTACACACAAACACATGCTCACACACAAGTTACAAGATCAGCATCTCCTACCCTCTTCCATTCTAACATTCATTGTGAGAATCTCTTTTTGCTTGTAGTAATCTCATAAACATAGCTTTCTCTCCCCATGATTCGGGCTCAGGCAATAAAATCACTTACATAAACGTCTGCACCAAAAAAACCCGATGTGATAAAAATGGCGTATATATTACTAGTACCACTTTGGATTCTGTGGATGTGCTGCAGTTGATTTCCTATAGGAACGCTTTATACCCACTTTTTATCACTAGTTCTGTCCTGCTGTTTGAGAGCCTGTTTTAATATGGGCTAACACTGCCCTGTAGGATAATGAGAAGATGTGGTCCATTATGCTCCAGAGGGGGTTTTACTGTCTCACCTAGCCCATATTGTCATGGCATGTGAAGTATACAGAAGATCAAACATGGACAATATCCATAGACTGGTAGATGGGTTTTGCCCTGCGGTCAAACAAGTTTGTTTAATAACATCAAGCTGCACTTTCTTTTGGATTTGTTTTAATCGTATGTACCAAGCAATGTTTTAATATCACTATAATGCTATAATATACCATTATAATTTTTCACAGATGGGAAAAAGTCTTGCATGAACAAATCAATGTTACCCTCAGGGACCACAACATAAACACGCACTGACATCCAAGTAATTTACACTACAGGCTTATTTTTTCAATTGTCTATAGCTGTTGTTTCATACCCTGGATTACCAAGCACGGCACATACTGGGTGTCTCCCTAATCAAACACACCTGATTCAAATGGATGTGTCAGATAAGAGAGAGTGGCCCCATCCACACTGAGACGCATTTAGCTGTATACATTTTTTTAAATTGTATCAGCATTCTATCCAGATGGATTCGACATTTTAGTTGCCTGAAACCGTGTCCCAAGTTGGATAAATCTGAACACGACACCTTGCGTTTTTGTGTGTACACCCAATCCGTATATTTTGTGAAGCGGTGATGTCATCACACCACGTCCTGCACGTTACAGACTAGAAGGTGATACAACTATGGGTGCTGGGCATGCTCACATCAATAATGCTGTATATGCGTTGTAGTAAGGGTAGGTTTAGGGTTGCGGTATGTGTAGGCATTAAAGGGTTGTTCACCCAAAAATGAAAATTCTTTCATCAATTACTTACCCTCATGCTGTTCCAGAAACGTAAGACCTCCGTTCATCTTCGGAACACAAATGAAGACTTTGGTTGAAATCCGATGGCTCAGAAAGGCCTCCATTGACACCAATGTAATTTCCTCTCTCAAGATCAATCTCACTACAGTGGCTCTACAATAATTGTATGAAGCGACAAGAATAGTTTTTGTGCGCAAAAAAAACACAAAAAAAACAAAACTAAATAATGACTTACATAGTGATGTAAATTTCAAAACACTGCTTCCTGAAGCCTCGGAACATTATAAATCAGCGTATTGATTCATGATTTGGATCGCGTGTCAAACCGCCAAACTGCTGAAATCACATGACTTCGATTCGATACACTGATTCATAAAACTCTGAAGCTTTACGAAGCGGCGTTTTGAAATCGGCCATCACTGCATAAGTCGTTATTTAGGTTTTTTTGCACACAAAAACATCTTTCGCCCCTTCATAAAATTATTATAGAGGCACTGTAATGAGATGGGCGTTGTAGCGACATCTTTAGTGCCTTTTATGGGTCTTGAGAGAGGAAATGAAATTTTTGCCAATGGAGGCCTTTCTGAGCCATCGGATTTAAACAAACATATCTTTATTTGTGTTCTGAAGATTAACAGAGGTCGTTTGGGTGTTGAACGACAGAATTTTAATTTTTTTTATGTGAACTAACCCTTTAATAAAACACAATCTAATAAGAAGCAAATGTATTTACCCTTATTTTATCATTAGATTTGACCTCACCTCCTACCATTACTCTACCCTTTCTATCCACAACTCTTCTTCTTTGTTTTTAGTATATTTCTGTGGCAGAACCACAGTGCCACACTATGGCCTGGCATGTATATACTACATCGTTTTGAGTCGGTTTCAGCGGTTTCGTTGAGACAAGGGAAAAAAAGATATAGGGAAGGTAACGCTCTGGCTTCATGTGGATGCGGCCTAAAATGTGCAGCATTGCGGTACTCCAGGACCAGGGTTGGGAACCGCTGGTCTATGGAGCAGTTTTTACCAACCCTGTTCCTGGAGGCACACCATCAGTAAACAGTTTGATTGTCTTGCTTATCTAACCCATCCATTTCAGTGGCCATTTCAGGGATCGTTCGTACGTGGATTACTCAGTTATCTGGACTTTATTGTTGACAATTTGACATGATCCAGGATTGTTAGGTTCTTCGAAGCTCATCCCGGAGTTGCTGTCATAGCAACAGGTTCGTAAGCTTAAACCTGCTCGGGAGCAGGCTTTTTTCATGTAAACAGGATTAGATTGCATCTTTTTAAGTAGAGGTGATGCTTACAGTTTGATGCAGCCACTGCTACTTTCTTATGAGAGTACTGTATTAAACCAGGTACAATAATAATTAAAAATAATTAATAATAATAATAATAATAATAATTAGAAAACATTATAATGTTGTATATTCAATTATAATATAGACACAGTTTTACTCATTTAGAGATATATTTGTGAGGGAATAATTACCTAATAATTGTTTGGAGTCTTACACACGATGTTAGTTTATACTTCTGCGTCGAGTGTACGCTGCAGGCTGTGTGTTGTATGCATAGCCTACAACGTACCCTGACGTGCACCTAAATGCACCAAAAATGTAACAGCACGTCAATTCTAGGCGGACCACAAGCACTGTGATTGGTCTGCCAGAACCCCTCCCTCGAGGCGCACATCAGCCTTAAACATGCATTATTTTGAACAGATATTATGGGAGTGGCTTGATGCATAGCAGGAGATGCAGATAACAAAACAAAACAAATCTAACTTTAATTAATGCTGTCACGTAACAAATCTGCTTCACAGGTCACCTTAAGTGAATTGTTAATTAATACACATGTAAAGCAAGTACAAATAATACAAATACTAGAAATCATGAAATAATAGAAATCATGTAGCAAGCAGTAAACATTTTATTTATCTATTATAACTTTTATGCCATTTGGTCACTTGGCCGTTTCCTTATAAACATCCAGAACCCCCAGCTGTCTTACCACCAGCCAAATGCTGCATTGCTGATTATGGTTTTACGTATCTATATAATATAAATATGCCCTTTCAAATGAAAACAAGAATGTGCAGTAATCTCAGACAACTTAATCTAGATATTTTAATCAAATTCATTTGAGGAACCAAATTAGCCAGAGATCATTTATCACAATTAGAAGATATGGCATTTGTCAAATCTCTGATGTATTAAGCAAGGTATAGGAAAATGGACCCCAGGTCTTGGGATATGTTTTCTTAATGCGTTATGGCCGTTATTTTACAATACAATAGTGTTTTGGAGGTCTGAAAAAGCAATGTTTTATAAAACAATACCTTTACCTTCTCACAGAGTGTTTCTTGACAAAACGGCATCTCCAACTATTCATAATACAGCCTTTTTAGTATTTTTTGCAGATTAGTTTGAACTTGGCTCATTTTGACAATGTTATTGCCTTTTTTTTAATATATTGTTGTTGTGTAGACATACCCTTGGGGTCTCTACTGACAATCTAATTGAGTTGAATCAGGTTTGTTTGATTAGAGTTCTAATGTTCTATAATGGGGTCTAATGAGTGTTTGAAATGTGTTCTATTGGTGTGCCTCAAAGGAACAAGGTATAGACAAACCTATAGTCTAGACCCAGCAGAGATGAATTTCAGCTTTAGATGGCAGTGACCACCTGATATTGTTCACAATATTATAAAGCACTTTCAAAATCTGGAAAGCTGTAATCTGATTGGATGATTTGATACAACTTTATGAGTTTTTATTTATTTATTGTTTTCTAATTGGAAAGGGTTGGCTTATGTCAAAACTAAAATTCTGTCATCATTACTCACCCTCATGATGTTCCAAACAGGTTTAACTTGTTATTTTGTCCATACAATTAAAGTAAGTGGCATCAGATATTGTTTTGACCCGGCTGACTAAATCTAAAAACTGTCCTCTTTTTTCCCTCAGATAAACCCGAATCTAAACAGCACATAATCACAAAACAAATGGTGGTTGGTTGTTTTCCTTGTTACACTTCTTAGCCAAAATAAGATACAATTTGGACCAAACCGTTTGCTCTTCAGTGACCACCAGACTACCGGAGACAGAAAGAGAGCGAGAGAAAGGGACACAGAGGTGAAAAAGACTGAAGAGGAAAGAGAGTAAAAGAACGAGCTCTGATTAGACTCTATATTATGTATGCATCTCCATACTCCCTCTTTGCTCCCCTTTTATTAAGGATCTTATGATGTGCCATCATTCATGTCTGTGTGTCATTCTTCCCCTCTGAATGGGATCATAATCTCCTCAGCTTTGCTTTTAATGGCAAAAGTGACAATATGCTAATACCTGCTGGGTGTGCACCTCAATTTGACACCTCTGTGATTCTGTGGGTTAGCGTAGGCAGATGTGCCCACTGAAGTGGAACCGGCAAGGCCACGTAACAGGCTTACTCATTAATGAGGCTCTGACAAACCACAAGCATGCCAATTAATGGGACTGAATGAACCCTTTAAACTGGAAGATTAAGAACTGGCGCGTACTGAAGAGACAACGGAGGCCGTAGCTGTAATGTATTCCAAACTGTGGCGGAAGACTCTGATGTTAATGGTTTCACACAGGACACTGTCAGCTCCATGCTTTTACACTGGGAGGTGAAAAAGGCAAGACAGATGGTTTGTTCTGTCAAAGAATTGTAAAGATTGTAGACTGGTGCGCAAAGTGCACCAAAGGTCAAAGCTTGTTTATCTCGAGCACCACAAGAAAGTCTTCTTAAAAGGGTCTTGTTGAAGGACTAATAGGCAACTGACAGTTTATGGATCTCGTTGCGTGGCAGCCCTGATTAGGTGTGTGTCCACCTGACATGTTAGCTGCCTTTGTCTGGAAGAGACTGTAGAAGTTGAAGTCCCATAAGAGATGACCCCACTAGCACCTTGTCCACCATTGACAAATGTCTTCTCCGCAGGGTAGTGTCAATCAGGCAGAACGAGCGCTTTATTGAACCGCTGCCATGATTGGGGACAGGACAAGTGACCGTATGAGTTTTTTCCCCCCACTTCCATCCTTGTTTCGTTCAACTTGTGTCCCATTTGTACCATCTATGTCTTTCCTTCCGAGATGGAAGAAGGTACACTGAGGAAGTATGGAAGGGTGAGAAGATTGCTGAGCAGCTGCAATGGGGAAGTAAAGCACATAAGGGTGGTCAGCCCAGTAAGTGGTCTGACATAGGCCCCTCAATAGGCGGCATTGATTGTTCTCCCCTCTCCCTCGACCCCTCACTATAGCAGGAGGCCTCAAGCAAAATGCCGGTAATTGATCCTACAGTATATCCCCTTGTGCGTTTCCCTGGCCTGCAGACACTGCAGGGGATGTTTCACTACTAATACACCCCCTTGTTTTGGCACTTGCTGTTGCTGCTGCAGTAACCCCTTAAGTCCCAGCAAGACTGGATCATTAGGCCCGAGGAACACCCGGTCTTCAGAACCCACCCACATTATGGGTAGGTAACACTTTACAATACTGCTCCATCATTAATGAATAGCTACACAAGAACAAGTGAGTAATACAGTATTAACACTCTAGTAACTACTATTAACTAACAAGAAAATAACAAGAAATGAGTTAGTGCTAAGTTGAATGTGGTAGTTCACTATTAGCTAATCTATAACTACTATTTTTTTCTTACATCACAGAGGACTACTAAGAACTACTATATACAGGGTCATAATTAATGTGAATAATGCATAAAGTATAATTAATTCTAAAGTAAAGATCATGGTTACCCACTAGTAATGACCCCTTCAGAATCCTTCAGAAGAAACTACTAACTCCTAACCAATTACTTGGATCAGTATTCTAAAGTGAGACCACGACATCTCCCTAGTAATTACTAAAGTCATTGTAAACTTTTGACGTTTATGTTTTCGATAGTAATGACTCGTGTTACTACATACTTCGGCCCCACTTTATATTAGCTGGCCTTAAGTACTATGTACTTACATCAAAAAATAAGTACAATGTACTTACTGTGTTCAAATTGTATTGCAAAACACTTTTGCTGATATTGAGGTGGATACAGGTAGAGTTAGGGACAGGTGTGGTGGGATGGGTAAGTTTAAGGGTAGGGTTAGGTGTAAGGGAAGTGCCAGCTCTGTATTTACAAATGTAAAAATTAATTACAGACGTAATTACATGCAGGTATTTTTTAAAATGTAAGTACAATGTAAAAACATGTATGTACACAATAAGTGCATTGTATCAAATTATTAATTAAGATGTTACATAGTAGTTAAGGCCACCTAATATAAAGTGGGTCCCATACTTCTATAGGAATTACTAGTTATTTGGATCAGTATTCTAAAGTGAAGATCATGGTAACCCATAGTAATTACTAAAGTGTTACGATTCAAAATATTACTAAAAACTCTAAAGATTAAAATGACTTCAGTAATCACTAGATAGTTATTTCACTTTTAAATACTGATCCAAATCATTAGTAATTCCTTTAGAAGGATGAAATAACACTTGAGTTATGGGTTAATTGTGGGTTACCATTACCTTCACTTTAGAGTGAATTATGCATTGTTCATGTTAATTATAAACTAGTATATAATAGTTCTTAGCATTCCTCTAGGAGTTATGAAAAAATAGTATTTAGCTAGTAGTGAACTACCATATTCAACTCAGCACTATTACTTATACTAATTTGCTCATCAGAGTTTCTTGTTAGTTTAAAGTAGTTACTTGATAGTTGTAAATATTATGTTACTCATTTGTTCTTGTGCAGCTATTCATTAATGATGCAGTATTCTAAAGTGTTACCCTTGGGTCTTTTTACTGTTTTTTTTGTTTGTTTGTTTTTTACCATACCAATTATTGAAATTCCAATAGTGAGTTTGATGTAGAATAATTGACATTTCAGTTGGGTCCCACACTCTTAGATTTGTATTTTTTTTTTTTTTGTATTATTATTATTATTATTTTTTTTTTTTACAAAAGCTGTCACTGGGGCAGTATCCTTTCAAAAGGTATACCTTTGCATCTTATTTACCACTAAGGTTGCATATAATATCTTAAAATCCCTCAAACACATGCTGGTTTATGTTGTGTAAGTCGAAAAGATGCTGTTTTCTGCTCTTCAAAAGCAAATTCTCTTTGTAAACACTTGCAAAGGATGAGGATGCAAAGAGTCAGTGGTTGAAATTATCACAGCAATACAACAGCAGTATATAACGTTTTGACGATTGCTTCTCAAATCTCTGAGGTCTAAATGGGATTTAGGTGCTTATCCATTAAAGATTGGACCAACATGCTGCTCAGAATCACAACCTGTAAGTGTGATTAATTATTGATGTATATATTTTCTACTGGTAGTTCAAAATACATAGTTTTGTGTTTTATATTGTGTAGGTCTCCAGCTAACTCATGTTAATACTGTCTTACTGAAATACTTCTGCTAAGCAACTGTGGGCCCACTATTACTTGAAATTGTGTCTATTTATGGATATTGTCTGTTGTTCTTACTACTTTCAGTAAGAATAAAGGATGAAGCTAGATTTGTTTTACAAACTTTAATGTCACAGCAATCATTCACGTTTGTGCCCGGCTAACATGCACTGTTATTAACACAGTTATATAGAGTTCCCACATGTGCACCACAATAAATTAGAAACATCTCATAATGTATGACAAACTGAGTAGCATATCATTGAGAAACGTCCTGCTCAAGTCGACCTTGCGATGGAGGTTCTGGTTGAATAACTAGTTCTTCCAATGATTCATAATCAGGCTTGTGCTCGAATTGGTAAAATCAATGCCATTACTGTCTTTACAGTTTGTACAATCGCTGAGCTTTAAAAAGCCTCTGTAACTGAAGTCCAGTTATGGTCAAGGGCATTTAGTTTCCGACAAGCACTGTAAGCGCTAGACCAATCACAACAGACTCGGCCATCGAGCCAATCAGAGCAGGGTAGGCCCTAAGAAAGGAGAGGCTTGAGAGACTGAATCTTCAGAAAAAATGTGGTGATGTGTAATGTACAGTGCCCTGCGAAAATATTCGGCCCCTTGAACTTTGCGACCTTTTGCCACATTTCAGGCTTCAAACATAAAGATATAAAACTGTATTTTTTTGTGAAGAATCAACAACAAGTGGGACACAATCATGAAGTGGAACGAAATTTATTGGATATTTCAAACTATTTTAACAAATCAAAAACTGAAATATTGGGCGTGCAAAATTATTTGGCCTCTCTACTTTCAGTGCAACAAACTCTCTCCAGAAGTTCAGTGAGGATCCAGGCAAGTCCGAGATACTGTTGTGGAGAAGTTTAAAGTTGGATTTGGATACAAAACAATTTCCCAAGCTTTAAACATCCCTAGAAGCACTGTGCAAGCGATAATATTGAAATGGAAGGAGTATCAGACCACTGCAAATCTACCAAGACCTGGCCGTCCCTCTAAACTTTCAGCTAATACAAGGAGAAGACTGATCAGAGATGCAGCCAAGAGGCCCATGATCACTCTGGATGAACTGCAGAGATCTACTGCTGAGGTGGGAGACTCTGTCCATAGGACAACAATCAGTCGTTTATGTCACATGCCTGTCCTGTCTTGTGTGCACATGTGGGTTTGTCATGTCTACTGTCAACCCCGCCCTACCAATAATCAGATAACAAGAAGGGCGGGGTTGACAGTAGACATGACAAACCCACATGTGCACACAAGACAGGACAGGCATGTGACAGTTTATTGCACAAAACTGGCCTTAATGGAAGAGTGGAAAGAAGAAAAAAGTGTTGTTTAAAGTTTGCCACAAGCCACCTGGGAGACACACCAAACATGTGGAAGAAGGTGCTGTGGTCAGATGAAACCAAAATTGAACTTTTTGGCAACAATGCAAAATGTTATGTTTGGCGTAAAAGCAATACAGCTCATCACCCTGAACACACCATCCCCATTGTCAAACATGGTGGTGGCAGCATCATGGTTTGGGCCTGCTTTTCTTCAGCAGGGACAGGGAAGATGGTTAATATTGATGGGAAGATGGATGGAGTCAAATACAGGACCATTCTGGAAGAAAACCTGATGGAGTCTGCAAAAGACCTGAGACTGGGACAGAGATTTGTCTTCCAACAAGACAATGATCCAAAACATAAAGCAAAATCTACAATGGAATGGTTCAAAAATAAACATATCCAGGTGTTAGAAGGGCCAAGTCAAAGTCCAGACCTGAATCCAATCGAGAATCTGTGGAAAGAACTGAAAACTGCTGTTCACAAACGCTTTCCATCCAACCTCACTGAGCTCGAGCTGTTCTGCCGGGAGGAATGGGCAAAAATGTCAGTCTCTCGATGTGCAAAACTGATAGAGACATACCCCAAGTGACTTACAGCTGTAATCGCAGCAAAAGGTGGCGCAACAAAGTATTAACTTAAGGGGGCCGAATAATTTTGCACGTCCAATTTTTCAATTTTTGATTTGTAATTTTTTTTTGAAATATCCAATACATTTCATTCCACTTCATTATTGTGTCCCACTTGTTGTTGATTCTTCACAAAAAAATAAACTTTCATATCATTATGTTTGAAGCCTGAAATGTGGCAAAAGGTCGCAAAGTTCAAGGGGGCCGGATATTTTCGCAAGGCACTGTATATTATAAGAACATGAAAGTGTGTTTGACCTTTGATGAATATAAACCTGTTGTAGGTGACCTCCAAATCAAAATCAGGAACTTTTAAAATAGCATAATAAGGGCACTTTAATAGTAAATTGTACTAAAAGTGTATATTAGTCTTTAGAAAGTGTACTGCCCAGTGACATCTTTTGTGTCTTTTCATTGAGAAACCGAAGCTTGAGATCAACTTCAGCCAGAAAGTAAATCATCACTACCAATGTGTTCCATTGTCCTGCTGCAATCAATCACCATACTAACTTTTAATATCCCAAAGACGAGTTTTTAGGTATTCTTTAGGTATAACTGAGTTGCACAGTTCGAGTTAAGCACCTGCCAGAAAGCTCTGAAACCAAGTAAAGTCTATAAACTGACTTTATTCCTATCACTTCTTCAGAGCAAAATTGAGCATTCAGGTTAGTTTTAACCTTCTGCAAGTTGTAAGAGAACGTCTCGGTTACGTATGTAACCCTCGTTCCCTGAAGGAGGTAACGGAGACGCCACGTCGGAGTACCGACGAATAGGAATCTCGCTAGCGAGAGCCAATCTACTTCGAGTGTAACTAAACGAGCCAATGCACATTGGCATGCAATGATTGCACCAGCTGCCCATGCCACGCAGAGCGGGTATAAATGAGGCACAGGTGCTTGCATTAAATTAGTCTTTTGCTGAGGAGCCGAGTAGGAGAAATGGCACCCCAGCAGGGTACAGAGGACATGGCGACGGGACGTGGCGTCTCCGTTCCCTCCTTCAGGGAACGAGGGTTACATACGTAACCGAGACGTTCCCATTCAGTCGGTCACTCTCGACGCCACATCGGAGTACCGGCGAATAGGAATCCCTACCAAAGCGCCATGGCCTGTGCCCCCTTCCAGTGCCCTGTGTGAGCCTCCTGAGCTCTCTTACCTGACGAGACGGGGCTCACACAGAGAAGTCCATCACTGCTGTTCTGCATGACCCGCTCAGTGACTATTGGATAACACTGGGAAGCATGCCCTAATGGGGGGCCGCTGCGGAACCACATCATACCAAGGAGAGTTATGTGGACACAGAGCTGAGCCGTAGCCCGCCGCCGTGAGGGGGCCCCATCCCTAAAAGGAGGGCTCTCCCAAGGGAAAGACACGGGCTTCCGAGAGGAGCAACCATGGAAAAATATGTGGGATCCCAGCAGGGTCACTCACATGGCCCAAGCCAATACCGGTTCTCAAGGATTCAGCGGTAGGAGGCCTGATGCCGGACGCTCCGCCACGCCCGGCACCAAAGGCGGTGGATGACTCACAGAGTTTGCTTCTGGAGAAAGTAAGCGCCAAGGCGCAGCAAGCCGACAGGAGCCGGGCCTCTCAGTGCTTCTACCTGTTTGAGGTGAGAGCACAGGAGGAAACCGGCTCCACACGTAAGCTATAGAACCTAACGAACGTGTTGGGTGTCGCCCAGCCCGCAGCTCTACAGATGTCTGGCAGTGAGGCGCCACGTGTCAGCACCCAGGGGGATGCACCACATCTAGTAGAGTGTGCTCATACCCTGAGTGGACAGGGCACACCTTGTGCTTGGTAAGCCAAGGTGATGGCATCCACTAACCAGTGGGCCATCCTCTGCTTGGAGACAGCCTTTCCCTTCTGCTGGCCTCCGTGACAGACCAAGAGCTGAACTGAGGTCCTGAAGCTTGAGTTCTGTCCATGTACCTAAGTGGATGGGACAGAGCAAGCTAGGGCTGGGTCTGCCTCCTCCAGGGGCAGCGCTTGCAGGTTCACCACCTAGTCCCTGAAGGGAGTGGTGGGAACCTTGGGCACATAGCCAGGCCGGGGTCTCAGTACCACGTGGGCGTCACCCGGCCCGAACTCCAGGCACGAATCGTCGACCGAAAATGCCTGCAGGTCCCCTACCCTCTAGATGGAGGCCAATGCAGCCAACAGTAAAGTCTTCATGGACAGAATCTTAAGCTCTGCTGACTGCAAGGGCTCACATGGGGCATTCTGAAGTGCTCGGAGCACCAGAGCAAGATCCCAAGAGGGTATGGAGGGAGGTCGAGGAGGATTTAACCGTCTCGCCCCCTAAGGAACCTGACGACCAGGTCGTGCTTCCCCACCGACTTACCTCTACATGGCAGAAATAGCAGCAACGCAAACTGATGGTGGAGGGCGACAGCCTCCGCTCCAACCCCTGCTGCAGGAAGGAAAGCACTGACGCGATCGAACATCTTCGGGGGTCCTCCCGGCGGAGAGAACACCAATCGACGAACAGGTTCCACTTCAAGGCATAGGCCCGTCTCGTAGACGGTGCTCTAGCTGAAGTGATGGTGTTAACTACCTCTTAAGTTGGTAAGTCACCTAGAACCTCCGCGTCCCGTCCAGGGACCAGACATGAAGTTTCCAGAGGTCTGGACGCGGGTGCCAGAGGGTGCCCCGTCTCTGAGTTAATAGATCCTTCCTCAGAGGAATCGGCCAAGGAGGGGCTGTCGCGAGGAGCATGAGTTCTGGGAACCAAGTCCGGTGGGGCCAATACGGGGCCACCAACAGGACCTGCTCCTTGTCCTCCCTGACCTTGCACAGTGTCTGTGCAAGTAGGCTCACTGGGGGAAACGCATATTTGCGTAGACCCTGGGGCCAGCTGTGCGCAAGTGCATCCGTGCCGAGTGTGCCCTCGGTCAGCGAATAAAACCACTGGCAGTGGGACGTTTCAGGGGAGGCAAACAGGTCGACCTGTGCCACCCCGAACTGAACCCAGATCAGCCGGACCACCTGGGGGTGGAGCCGCCATTCTCCCGGAAGCGCAGCTCGTGACAGCTCGTCGGCCGCCCGGTTGCGCACCCCAGGGACATGAATGGCCCGGAGCGACCTCAGACACTTCTGACTCCAGAGGAGGAGATGGCGGGCGAGTTGCGACATGCGACGTGAGCGTAGACCACCTTGACGGTTGATGTACGCAACGGTCGCCGTGTTGTCCGTATGGACCAGTACATCTTTGCCCCGTAACCGGCCCTTGAGGCGGCTCAGTGCACGATGTACTGCTAGCAACTCGAGGCAATTGATATGCCACTGCAGGTGCGGGCCCGTCCAAACCCCTGACACTGCATGCCCGTTGTACGTGGCACCCCAGCCCATGGACGAGGCATCCGTGAAGACCACAGCATGCCTGGATACCTGTCCCAACGGCACTCCGGCCCGAAGGAACCCGGGATCTGACCACGGGCTGAAGGTTTTGCGGCAGGACGGAGTGATGCTCACCCGATACGTGCCGCGTGTCCACGCCCATCTCGGGACTCGGCCGTGACGCCAATGCTGAAGCGGTCTCATATGAAGCAGGCCGAGCGGTGTAACTGCCGCCGCAGCCGCCATATGCCCCAGGAGCCTCTGAAAATGTTTCAGTGGAACCGCCATCCTGCCCTGAAACGTGTTCAGGCAGTTCAGCATCGACTGGACGCGCTCCTTCGTGAGACGCGCAGTCCGCTTGACCGAATCCAACTCCATACCGAGAAAAGAGATCCTCTGCACGGGGGCGAGTTACTCTTTTCCCAGTTGACCTGAAGACCCAACTGGCTGAGGTGTCTGAGCACCAAGTCCCTGTGTTCGCACAACTGCTCCCGGGACTGTGCAAGGATGAGCCAGTCGTCGAGATAGTTTAGGATGCGAACGCCCTGTTCTCTCATGGGCACAAGGGCCCCCTCCGTGACCTTCATAAAGACACGGGGGGACAGGGCCAGCCTGAAGGGTAGGACTTTGTACTGATATGCTCGCCCCTCGAACGCAAAGCGCAGGAACGGCCTGTGTCGGGGGAGAAACGAGACATGAAAGTACGCGTCCTTCAGGTCGATCGCTGCAAACCAATCTTGGGGACGGATGCACTCGAAAATGCGTTTCTGCGTGAGCATCTTGAACGGTAGCTTGTGAAGGCTCCGATTCAGTACTCGCAGGTCCAAGATTGGCCGTAACCCACCGGTTTTCTTGGGTACAATGAAGTACGGGCTGTAGAAGCCTGTCCTCATATCGGCTGGAGGGACCGGCTCTATCCCATCCTTCGCCAGTAGGACTGCGATTTCCGCACGCAGGACACGGACGTCTGCAGCTTTCACCGAAGTGAAGCGGATGTCCGTGAACCTGGGAGGGGGAACGCCGGGCGAACTGAATCGCATAGCCGAGCCTGATGGCCTGAATGAGCCAGCGAGACGGACTGGGGAGCTCTAACCAGGCTCGCAGAGACCGAACAAGCGGGAACATCAGGACCACCGGCGTACCCACCATGGGGCAGCGAGGTGGAATACAGGCACCGGCCTGGGGCGGCTGTCTCGTGGAGGTGGCCCGCAGTGAGGTGTGAATGTGCTGTGCAACACATACCTGATTCCACGGAGGGCAGAGGGTCCGCGAGGAGGCTGTGGTTATTCCCTGCGTCATCCGCTGCTGCCTGCTGGCGAAACAGGAGGAGGATGAGTGTGGTCCGGCGTTTGACCAGCCACAACTCTCCAAGCCCCCTGAGGACCCAGAGATAGAGGAACTGCTTTTTTTTTTTTTTTTTTGAGAGTTTGGGTACCACTGGTTGTGACCAGCGGCAGAACAGAATTTAGACTCAAAACATTCCCCGGCCCTCTTCCGGGGAAAAGCAGCCCCGCCCATCTCCAGGTCACCCGTCTCAGAGGTGATGTTTCACCGACCGCTTAAACAGCAGTAGAGACGGGTGGCGTCGTCCTCCTGCCGTGAACACAGTAGAGCAGACTGTGTCGAGGGTCCCTTTTTTTTTTTTTTTTTTTGCAGGGGCGACGTCTTTGGCGACAAGCAGACTGAGGGGCGGCCCATAAGGCGCTCTGAAGCTTGATTTCCTCAGCCCGCTACCGACTGCAAAGAACTGCTGGGCTCAGTTCTCAACAGTGTCGCCGAAATGGCCACCTTGTGAGATGGAAGCATCGTGAAGCGTACTTTGACGACCACTCGCATCTCAGCAAGGCAAGCCAGGGGGCGTTTCTGGACCACAGAGGTGGACATCGTCTGGCCGAGGGCCTGCGCCATGACCTGATCACGGTTAGTCAACGTGCGCAGCTCAACCCCGACTCAGAACTACCCTCGTGCATTAAGAGTGCAGGGCGGAGGTGGTCTGCGTACAGCCACCCCACCAAGGAGGGTAGTGAGGGAGGAAAAACTTATGCAGTGCTGGCCCCTCTGGAGTTCCATACTGCCAAGTTTTACATGCACATCTGGGATAGATCCCAGGAAAGCATGGCTATTGACTCTGAATCTGATTCAGCAAAGCACACACCATTACAGTGGGCTCAGCATCATCTTCATTCCCAGAGCACAACAGCCCTCTCTCCGATGTAGCGATTGACATCTGATCCTCAGCTGGAGCCCTGAATGAAATGCTAGGTTCCCCCCTAAGAAGGACCAGCAACTCCATCCAGAAGCTACACAGCTTGCAGTGCGCTAGAGGGGGAGGGGCCCCAGGGGGTTGGATCCCCGAAGAAGCCCCACCCACCTCAGGTCACCCCAGCCATTACACCAAAGTAGACCTCTCCTGTGGCCACCAGGGAGGGCGCTACAACGGGAAATCGGCCCGGGGACAGCGCACATAGAGCGGCGAGCGAGCGCTGGGTTGCCGTGACAACGCGCGCTGCAGCTTAGCCGCTCGACGGCACACGACACGCAGAGAAGCGAGAGGTCCGCCCGGTTTTCCCCCGGCGGCAGCTCTCGCTGATCTCCACGGTCTCCCAGAGTGTCGAGCAGACCCGCGGCTGTGCTTTTACACACGAGCCGCGGCTGGCCAACAACAAAGGGGACTCAAGCTTCCCGGAGAAAGAAGAGTCGCGACCGGCGTGCCGACGTGGTCATGTTCCCATTTGAAAACATGAACCACCCACGAACGCAGTCTCAGCATGCAGCCCAGACATGTGAAACAGTGCTCGTGGCCGTCAGTGAGGACAGGGAACAACCGCAACCAGAAACACACAGGTAAATTGTCATCTTTAAAAAGACGCAAGCTCTACCTGTGTAGCTCTTTTAGGGAAAATGCTCTCTGGGGTGCTGAAGCACACAGGGGATAGTCGCGGCGACACAGACAGGGAATTCGTGCAGCCTGTCATGCGCGCTCTCTTTCTCATAGAAGGCGATCTCTTACCAGCCGTGAAAACGGCCTTTCAGCGCTCTAAAACAGCGCACCAAACCAGCTGTGAGAACAGCCTTTGTTTTTGCTCAATAAAACAATCGAAAGTGAAAGAGAGAAATTCGACCCCGCTGCAATGCCGTCACTCCAACACCAACCGAGGAGAGATTCACCCGAAGAGCTTGACTCGTTATAATGTTAACACACGCTTGTAGAGAGTGATTTCAGGACGATCCATTCACCACTCGGCTCCGAAGCAAAAGGCTAATTTAATGCAAGCACCTGTGCCTCATTTATACCCGCTCTCCGTGGCATGGGCAGCTGGTGCAATCATTGCATGCCAATGTGCATTGGCTCGTTTAGTTACACTCGAAGTAGATTGGCTCTCGCTAGCGAGATTCCTATTCGTCGGTACTCCGACGTGGCGTCGAGAGTGACCGACTGAATGGGAACTGCATATGCTAAATTATAAGCTTCATTGGTCAGGCTAATTAATGGTTCATAGCATCCCCTTGAATTGATTACTCTAGATGAGAGCAGCCAAATCACACAGGGTGGACCCTTATAGCTAACTGCGAATGAGTTACAAGTCTGTGGAACATGACACTTTGAAAAACTTGTTATTATCGGGTTGTTCATTATGTCTTCGCTGTTACAGTCCTTCATCGTACCTCTCTAATCAGTCAGCCCTTTTACAAACTTACAGTATGGCTATCTTCGCCCTGACTGCTTGTTGCTAATGAATAGCGATTTGATATTGGTTCCATCAGACAAATTTTTAAAAGTATAATAAAAATAATATCTACGTAAAGCAATGGGATACTAGACAGAGCTGCATATTGTAATCAGGAATCCGTCTTGTAGTTTCTTTCACCATTTAAAATCCATCTCAATTTGTCACTATCCTGCTTTTACCCAACATGGTACATTTAAATAGATGTCTACCTCTACAGTGAACTTGAAATCTCTACCAACACCTTCCCAAAATGAATGAAGTCTGCCCAGCAACCAATTGGATGGGAGTTTCAGTTCAGGAAGCACCAATTACAGAAGCATCTGTGATAGTCCCTGATGTTTTGTCTGATGCGGATGAGGTGCTACATGTTGTCAGCTGCAGACCTCTCTCGTGTGGCCTTGCCCGATGTCACACTCTTGCATCATGAGGTGAAGATGGAGTGTGTTGTCTCAGCCACAGACGGATGTCCACAGCTGGCCTCTGGAGTCTCAGACCACAAAGTGAGAGGAGTAATTGAGTATCAGTGGTCAGCCCCCTTCAGGCTTACTAAAGGGGGAAGAGATCATGCCTCAAAATACCTTTAAGCTCAGTCGAATCTGGCACACATTAATCTCTCTGCTTCCAACTGTTTAAAAGCCAAGTGAACTTTTGAGATTCTCACAAACAGCTGGAAAGGTGTAAGTTTGGCATAACCAAGACAATAAATAATTTACCTGCTTTAAAACATACAAATAAAGTGTGAGTAAATGAGTAATACACGTATAGTGTACACACACACACGTTTGTTTTTGTGACATATGGGGACATTCCATAGGCATAATGGTTTTTTTACTGTACAAACCATATTTTCTATCCCTTTACACTGCCCCTACCCCTAAACCTACCCATCACAGGACACATTCTGCATTTTTACTTTCTAAAAAAAAATAATCCTGTATGATTTATAAGCATTTTGAAAAGTGGGGACATGGGTAATGTCCTCATATTTCACCCTCTCCATGTCATACCCATGTCATTATACACATTTGTGCCCTTATATGACACACACACACACACACGCACGCACGCACGCACACCCCCCCCCCACACACACTTTTGGATTTGTACCATTTAAAGGTATTAAATTAAACTTAAAGTGATGTGCAAAGTGGCAGCATGTGTTCGCCAAACATAATGAGAGTTCCCAATTTGGCTTCTAACTGACACACAAATTAACTTTAATACAACTATATTTTTAATCTACTCTGTAAACCAAATTGTTTGAATCAGTTCTAAATCATAACACTGCCCTATGTCACAATGAACAAACTTCAGACACAATATTTGAGCTTAAACTTTACAACACCGGGGACATAAATGGGTTTTGAAGACTATTCACAGAGCGGCGATGTCACCACCATGTCTTGGATTGCCTTTGAGTTGCACCATATCGAACCCCTGCTGATGTGGTTACCTTAGTGCCACAGTGAAGAGATAGAAAAATATATTTTAAGTAAAAAAAAAAAGAGAAAGAAAATGAACAAAAAGTGAGCAATAGCTCTTCATGTTTTTTGTCTTGTGGTGGAATATCCTCTTTTCTCCCGGGAATGGCTTTTGTTCTTGCTGGAATCAGAATATCAATCAAAGCAAACTGTAAATGAGACACAGAGGGATGTGAAAGTGGTGCTGTTGCTAATTGATCAATGGCTTGTTCAAGGACTTAAGAGCCTGACTGGTCTCATTAGCTCAAATGTACGGGGGTCTTTGAATACGGCACCTTTCAGAGAAAACATCGCCAGAGGGCATTCTTACTCCTCTCAAAAAAAAAAAAAAAAAAAAACTCTCAAAATATGCAGGGCTTTCGGTGAGTTTATTTGGTGCTGTCATCCCTTCAAAGTGTTGTTGTTTCTTGCAGTTGGCGGACAGATGCTGTGTTCAAAGTGTTAGGTTCCTTGTTTTTTCCCCTCAGCTACAACTTAGGGCTATCAAGGACTTAGTGCACAACTGATCCTCTAATACCCCGAATTTCATACAATTGTGTTGCTCGAAAATGAAAAGAAATACAACATAAAAAATCTCTGGCTCTTATGAGGGTGGCCATTAGCCTTCTAAAGACTGGACTGGGTTTAACTTGTCAGAGGACTTCAAAGCCGGCGGCTCTGGTCTCTCAGAATCCGTTCGGGCTGATGGGGAATTATTGATTGCTTGCTAAAACATCTCAGGGCGCTGGTGTACAACATTGGGCTTTTAAATGCAGCCCCTCAGACTCAGAGCATGCATAATGCATTTGTTTCCATCAGAAAGGTAGATACACCAGAAATAGTGAGGTCGATCTGTTGGTTTAGTTAAACTTGTGCTAAAGCACTACCAGGTTTATACAGGGGATTTAGGTTACAAATTATACAACGACTAAAGGTATCAAATCTTTTTGAAGGTGAAGTATGTCATTTTTGTGTCACTAGAAAACTGGCTCTTTTTTTCAACATCAAGCACTTTCTCAGGGATAGATTCTTTTTTTTTTGACCATGTCTTCATTTAAGTGTCATTTACAATACCAAACAATTTTGCTTCTAAAAGTAGTTTGATTGTTTACTAAGGAGACAACAGTGTCAGTAAAAACCTTGTGAAATGAAATACAGTATGTAGTCAACCAAAGTGCTTACCATGGCTTACTGCTGCCATGAGGCTGCGATGCTAAATTCAACCCAGGCACATGTGACTCTCATTTGCAAAATCACCACCATGTAGTGCAAACTATATCAATTATATATATATATATATATATATATATATATATATATATATATATATATATATATATATATATATATTATATATATATATATATATATATATATATATATATATATATTATATATTATATATATTATATACTATATCAATAAATGATTACATTTGATTACTTTTCTAAATTTCTGATGAGTGTTTTCAACTGTTATTCATTTTCATAATTTTTGGGGTGTAGTCAGAGTGAGGACAATGACACATGCAAAGTTTGGTGTCATTATGCTAAAGCATTGCAGAGATAGAGCCGCAAGAGTCATTTTGGTATTATGCCTTTCATTTTTGTTGCTGAGTTATGTGAATAGTTCTGCTATTGACACGAAATCCATAACTTTTTGTTGGCGCGGTCTGAGGATGATACATTTTGATTTTGGTAAAAATCGGACAAAGGGTCTATGAGGAGTTTGAAAAAAACAAAACAAAAAAACAAACAAAAACAAAATAGTGGACAGGAAGTTTGGCCAAATATGACAAAATTAATATCTATGTTCTTGGCCTGACCCAAGGAATCCATTAAGGTTCTTTATAATAGGCTAATTTTATACAAAATAAATAAATAATAGTTATAACTTTTGACCACAAGTGCCCCCAAAACTTTTTGAGTACCTTCAGGTCATGGTGCCAAAAACACATATTGAGTTATGTTAATGCATAACAAAATTCAAAATGGCTGACGCCCAATATGGCTGATATGGGAAAATTGGGTAGATGCACCAAATCTAAAGAGACCAGTTTTGTGATTTTGGCCAAAGGGTTCAGAAGTTATAAGCATACGTTTTTTCATCTCCTGATTGTTTCTGGGCTGCCATAGACTTTCTTTTGTGCTTGACCCTTAATAATTAACATTTAAGTACAGCCACCACAAAATCAGACTTCAGCACCTCTTTTTACTTTGCGATCATACTTTGAGGAGCTAAGCTAAGCTTTTAGCTAGCTAGCAGACTAGCTTATTAGTTATGAATGGAGATGAGATAAACTAATGGACATGCACCAAGCAATGCAGAGCTAAAATAAATCTTGAATACACATTAGTAGCATGCTGTGGCAGGAGGGAGTAGGCGATGCTTTTTCTACTTTATTTAATGACTGCTTACAGTTAACTGTAGGCTAAGTTACATATACCTGCAGATGCTTCCTCAGGTTCAACACTGAAACCTTTGATGTCGATATAGCATTTGAATAGTTGGCAAACATATTTTGCTCTGAATTATTATATGCACCCTTCTGATTTCTGGATGAAATGATTTTTACATTTCCAGCATTGGAATGCATTTTTACCATTCGCCATGCTGGCAACTCTCAGACAGGTTGCAGCTATGCTATAGCTAAGCTTTCCGCAGCAATGTGGATTGATGTAATTGGCAGATGTGGTGCGCCACAGATTCAAACAAGAGAGCCAATCAAAAGCATCAGAATAGCATCAATTAACTAAACAAAAAGGATATATTGTGTCCATCAAATATATATGTCCATGATATAGAGGCCAAGTTTCTAATCCATGGATTTCTATAATTTGTCAATACTGTGACCAAATTTAATCCATGAATGTATCACCAATCATTATTACATATTCGGGTCTTTAGCAACCCAGATTTATTTCTAACACGGATGGGTCTCATGAATGGAGTTACGATAATATAAAACTCTCCTGATATTAGAGTAACAATTATGAATAAAATAAAGCATATTTTGTTACCTTTGGGAGCATGGAAGGGTTCAGTTTGAGCAAATGTTTTATACCATTATCACTGTCATGTTCATAGCTCATTTAGATTCAGCATCTGACACCATTCCAAATGTATTCTCAAAACGATCATTTTCATCATCTTCACAATCAATATTTAAATCGCTGACAGCTTCTTCTTCAGATCCACCAAATGACAGAGACCCTAATATTTGTTTGCATCAGTGGGCCTACTTGCTAATTTTGCTGATGATACTTCCCATTCTTTTGTTTTCTGCCTGCGGTAACTATGAGTGAAAGGTCACTTCAACATTGTGAATCAGACACTGCCACCTAGTGTAATAAATGTTAACTGCATTTATATTCAGCCATTAAAGATTAAATTATTGTTCTGCAGAAAAAAAAAAAATACATACACTGTTACACACCGAGGGTTGTTAGCGACCCTATACATGTTTTTTCTTTTCTTTTTTCTTTCTTTATTTTTTTTTACAAAAAAATGAATGGCATTTCAGGCATTCTTTTATAAATGTATGATTTTTTTTCTCCCACTGAGGAATACTAAGAACACTGTAAAAAAAAATTCAGCTCTCCAATGGAAATTTTTTAAGTGAATGATCACATCTAAAATGTTCAGTTAGCCAAATTGATTTTATGTGAATTAAATTACATCAAATCACAGAATTTCATTTCAGCCAACTGAAAAATTTACATGTGATCAGTCACTAGAAAATTTTCAATTGGAGACATTTTTTTATTTGTATCTTTTACAGTGAAGGGTGATGTCTAACTTTAAAATAAAATGAAAAAGGATGAAGGTAGGGAATGATGCCCCGGGTCACTAAAGACCTGCGGTATGCATTTAAGGGTTAATGATCCACTGATGTATTTCAACAGTTCACACATGCACATACTTATTCTTTATGACATGCAACATAGCATGCAGAAAAACACGTGTCAATGAATTAAGAAAATGTTGATAACTTTAAAATTTGTATAAATAAAATTTAAAATAAAATAAAAAATAACATTTTCCCTTGGAAATGAATCAATAAACTGTTGATGTGATATGTGGAAAAAAGAGAAATTGAGGAAAAATTTATTATATAGATTATGAATAGAATATTTTGTTGTTCCACTCAAAGTCCAATCTTGTCAGTGCCAACTCATTTGAAAAAAAAACAAAAAACATTTGAGATGTTGTGGTAGATACTTACTACATACTTACATACTACTT
This sequence comes from Pseudorasbora parva, assembly GCF_024679245.1. NCBI lineage: Eukaryota > Metazoa > Chordata > Actinopteri > Cypriniformes > Gobionidae > Pseudorasbora > Pseudorasbora parva. Next base: position 17,402,615 of record NC_090181.1, read on the forward strand.
ATAATTACTAAGAGTGTAAAACGTATGTTCTTTAAGCAGTCGTACAACAACAAATAATAATTATTCCCAATAATAATAATTTTAAAACATAGCTAAGTCCTCTAAGGCCCAACATTATTGTTGTCGTTTTTATATCCCGCCTTAGGTTTTCTTTTTTATATATACGTTTTTTATATACTCATAATATACAAATCTTTAATGAAATGCTAAGCTCCAAAATACTTATGTTACTATGGTTACCTCCTTAGGCAAACAACTTCTGTTCACAAGCATCTGTTCAGCGCAAAGTGAAAGTTCACACTCAACCTTTTGTTTTTACTTCCTTTGAGGGTCATTTTTTGTGGATTTTTCGATCCATCGACCATCCATCTACCATTTATTCCTAGACAAGTAATTTTTTTTTCTTCAGTACAAATTAAAGACTAATTCAAACATAACACAATTTCTCATCAAACTGCTCTGGGACCTTTTTTTTTTTTGGGCCCTGTGATTAATAAGAGCTGGAGCTGCATTCAGATCACACAGGTGCTCTAAATGAGCAAGGGCAAAGGTCAGATGGTCAGCGCAGAAGCAATTTTCACCCTGCGAATAATTTTCGCTCTAGACTGCTGCTGTGAAAATGTCCATTTGTTTAGCAATTCAAATATTGATCCGTCTGCTTCCAGGGGTGTTGTTCTGCACGGATGTTAAACATGCACCTTTCTATTGAACCTGAATAAATATATTGTAACGACCAGCCAGAGCAGCATTTATCAGACCAGTACAACTGAACTCTGACATGAATACAAACAAAACTGGTACCATGAAAAATGCACCAGGAACGTAATTGGGTGCCATGTGGAGCTCATCTCAGCAGACTATCCTCCAATCAAGCTCAAAACAGGTGCAGAGAACGGCACAGCTCCTTCCTCTTCTCATTTGGCAGTGTGTATGCGTGTGTGATAGGAGAGGAAGTGGGGGGAAACAGCGGCTGTCCTCATTACCAGCAGGCTAACACCTGAGGGATGAGATGTATGTTGATGCCCAGACCTGATTTTCACCCCTATTATCACCAGCAGGGGGTCGTCGCCGTGACATTATGGGGGACTGAATGAGCGTCGATGGGGCAGAATTGGCGGCTTACTCTCGGCTACAGAACTCCGGAGAAGAGCTTAATGATGAGGGGCTGAGTGCCATAAGACTGGTGTTTAGTCAGTGTGGCTAGGCTAAATCAATACCACCTGATGAGGTGTCCGACGGCCTTAAGATGGCAACAACAGAGTATGTTTTACCTCTCATTCCCTTGTCCATGTGTGTCAAAACTAATTGGGTAAGACTGCCTATCGTTTATTGATCAATCAAGCAGAATAGCTGTGATTGGTGGTTGACAGGTAAAGGTGCCGTAATTTATTTTTGACTGGTAGGCGTAGGATCACGGAATGAGCTTTAACATACAGTGGGTAAAAAAGTATTTAGTCATCCACCAGTTGTGTAAGTTCTCTAACTTAAAAAGATGAGAGAGGCCTGCAATTTTCATCATAGGTACACTTCAACTATGAGAGACAGAATAAGAAAGAATTTTTTGTGTGTGCAAATTATGGTGGAAAATAAGTATTTGGTCACCTACAAAAAAGCAAGATTTTTGGCTCTCACTGACCTGTAACAACTTCTTTTAGAGGCTCCTCTGTCTCTTTTACTGGATGCACAGTGTCCACAACAGACATTTAAAAATAGTGGTTGAAATAAAATACTGCGTTGAGTCGGCCAATCAAAATGCTGCGTGAACTCGACCACTATTTTTAAACGTCTGTTGCGGACGCGGTGCGTGCAGTAAAAGAGAACTTTCCCCATCCACTTTTATGTGAAGAGAAGCTCGGACCTGCTGCTGCATTTCTTTTGTGTTCCAAAGGAGAAATAAATCATGTGTTTAGAACAACATGACGATGAGAAATCATGACAGAACTAAACATTTTGGTGAAACATCCCTTAACATTCTCTCTACTTACTTCTCTCTACTATTGCAGCTTGTACTTCTCTGAGCAACTTAATATATCCTAGCGCCACTTTTCATGTTACTGTCTACTAATGTAAAACTATAGCCGCATTTTCTCCTTGCATGGGAACTTTCCCCAGGAAATATATAGGGACTTTGGGTGGTACCCTGTATGTTTTCTGTACATTAGTAGACAGTAGCATTAGAAGGGGTGCTAGGATATATTAAGTTGAGAAGTACAAGCTTCTCTTCACATGAAAGTGGATGGGGACCAGTGGCTGTCAAGCCCCAAAATTACAATATAAAGATCATCACACGTATTTTTAGGTCAATATGAAATTCATTAAAATAAAAGGCTGATTTTATTTTATTTAAATTAATGAGATGAGTTAAATGTTCAGTGTCATCACATTAATTTAACACGATCATTTGACGTAAGTTTTTTATTCTGTTCAGTGCGATTTCTGATGCTGCATGTAATCATTTTTTTTTAAATGATTACACATATCTGTGCTATATTATATAGACCTTATTCAGAGCAGCAGCCATGCAGGTAAAAAAGCGAGGCTGTACTCTGTTTTCAAGGCCAGAACTCTGTTTTGTCTTTAGAACAATCCAAAACACAATAAATGAAACAGTACAGACTGTTTCTCTGAAGAGACTGTTAAGTAATATAGGTTTAGGAGAGTTGGTTTGGTTCATACAACAGTAAAATATCTAAATAAAAATAACTATAAAACTGATATAAAGGATCCTTACAGTATTTACGTTTGCACAGTTTTATAAATGTAGAAATATTGCATTAATCAATGCATCAGTACAAAAGTATTTTATAGTTACAGTGTTTGAAATGCTGTTTCAAGACTTGGATTCCCATCCTAAACATAGACAAAGTTTCAAAAACTAAGTTGGACGTTTGATGGAGTATTTCTGTCAAAAGTACTGCTTCCGATTTCTCACAAGTTTCGGAGAGTTTTTTTCGAGTATGGTTCTGCTTGACGTCGACAGAGCGGAAGGTCCTTGTATGGGCCGTACGGGCTCTTCTCCCGGAAGGGTGCGTGCACGCGTGACTGAGGCGAAAGAGCAAATGCACGCCCATAAACACTGCTCTCAAGGTGCAGATCCAGTCGTCCGTGCAACACTTCTGTCGCGCCGCGCTTCATTTTATTCCTATGGGTGATGTCAAGCGACTTCAACGCCTCAGCACAGCATTCCGGGAAGGCAGCGCTGCATTTGAACCGATTTGAACGCAGAAATGACGGGAAGCTTCACAACATCACTCTTCAGTCGCATCGCAAAAGTGGATCTCCACGGTCACTGCTGTCACAGGACTTCACCAAATCATACCAAAGAAGTGGGTTTTTGATGGAGCAGTGACGATAAAGGTTCGGTCCTGCTTTAGAAGCAGGCGGTGAGTAAAACTGCTTTAGATGCCTGTGTTGTTTGCTATCGTCGCGTGAGTAAACATTAGTAAACAACACGATCGTGTATAACGTTGGTTAATTTATCAATGGAGCATGCGATCTATGGTTTGTGTTTAAATACATTTGTTTAGCTGAACACTATAGGTGTCAGTTTGTTTATTGTAAAACCACCCAAACATAAACCTAGCGTTCTCACAAAGCGTGCTTCGTCATTCAAATGCGCTAACGTTACTCCATTGTTGTTCTATGTATAACGTTACACTAGTCTGACGTGCAAAACCGTTTTGCTTGGTACTGCTAAGGTTTAGTCGCATACAATAGTCCATAAACCAAATCATGTCCTCATAAACTGCGAGTAAACACGCGAATGTTGACAGGCCACTAAATACAGTACATACCACAGAGACGGACGTCCTGATGTTTCTTGCTTCCCCTGTTCAATTTATTTCAGCCTCCGGATCTGATTCTGGATCATATCTGTATTAGCTGAGAATCGATAGCCATGGGTAGGCATGTGCCGATATCAATTTTTTATGTTGCGATTAATTGCTGAAGTTTTATCACGATATACGATATTATCAAGATATGGAAATAAGTTGCAAAAAAAGTGTTGCCATAGCAAAACAGCTTTAAGAACTATTTTTGTAATTACAATAATATACAGCTGTGGAAAAAAATTAAGAGACCACTTAACACTTAAAATCAATGAGAAATCAATGTAATGTGGTCTCTTGATTTTTTTCAGAGCTGTTAAAGTACAATTTTCAAACAGATTAAAGTGCAAAAGAATTAGGCTATAAAGAACAACAGGTAACAAATTACAATAAGGTGTCATTATTTAATGCATTAACTAAGATTGAGCAACAGCTACATTTGGTACAGAAAGTATAATGTATTTGGTAATGGTAGTTATGAAATACTGATCATTGTCTGTTTTATCTTAGGTCCATTAAAAAAGTTATTTTGATTTTGATGTTATTAAACAGTAAGTAAGAAATTAATATTACTTAGAATGATTAATTCTTTATAAGTATTTTTCATTGTCAGTTTGGTAATAATGAATTAACATATTAACTAATGAAGTCGTATGTCTCAAAGTTTTACTGAACAATAAATAATTAGAACAGTTTAATAATAAGGGCATGTTGTAGTCCAGATTAAAACATAAAACATTTTTAAGTTTGAAAATAAATAGCCTATTAAGTCTTTAAGTATTAAGTATTTGGTGCTGTGATGAACAACATTGAGATTACAAAACGAATGGCTGTTTTAAAAACTACAGGTTTTTTTTGTTTATTTGCGGGTTTCCGGGGTAATCCTGCATTCTGCAGTTCATCAGCGCCCTCTGCTGTCACTGAACGGCACTTCAGAAGCGGGTCTCCTTCACTCGTTCATGTGCTTCTCATTTACACCTGAGCGCGTGTGTGTCCCTTTGACGCAGAATACAGCGGTGTTGAGCATTTATACGGTTGATTGGCAAAGTATTATTGAGTGTATTATATTAAAAAAATATGAATTGTTAATAAATTATTATTTATGATATTTTAAAATGCCCACTATAACAATATTGTGCATATTCATTATTGTGATAAATCGCATAATCGAAAATCGGCACATGTCTAGCCATGGGTTTCTCTAAGCTTGAGGACGTCACCGCTTTGTGCGCTCGTCATTCTTTAGCTCCGCCCACATGATACGCCTCCAGGCGTGCGTTTTTTCTGGAAAGACTCGGTACAGCCTATATTTCTTTTATAAATGTAATAAAACTAAAGACTTTTCGGAGATATGAAGGATGCAATACTACTCTATAGGTACTCAAGATTGACATGAGATTGACTGAAACTGAGTGTTTCACCCCCCCTTTAACTCTTTTTTGTGTTCTACAAAATCATTTGTATTGGTTCAGCAAAGAGGTTATGTACATAATGGAGTAGAGAGGGAGTTTGTACCTTTTTACATTGGTATCCCAAGGCTCCTCTCAATCACTGACCACAGACTTAAACGTGCAGAAGTAAGTGTAGATTGGAGCTTGCAGATCAAGTAATTGTTCCCAGCCTGCATTGAACCTGATGGCAGTGAAAATGTATTTTTCTGTATGGTAGCACTGCACTTAACTCAGTACTGTTCCGCTGGAAGACCTTAGTTCAGTTGATCATTTGGGATCCATTCCCTGAACTTTATAACAGTGTTCAGCTGGACTTCAGGAAACCTAAATTATTATATCAAGTCTAGTCTGTACCCAGCAAAGGGAACATTACCCTCTCTATTCCTTATTCCCAGACTTACACATCACCTGCTGCAATGAATTTTATTGAATTTTAACAGTGTGAAAAAGCTCCTACAGACACTGTACCAAAGATCACTTTTTTAGTGAGGCCATAATCCACAGTCTGAGTTCTGATTGCCCACCTGGGACAGCTAAGAGTTTCTCATGGTGCCCAAGAGTGCCATTCCACATGTGGCAGTCCCGAGGGCCTGGCGAATGGCCGTCTAAAGCCTTCGCTTGTCCACAAACGCTCTCCACATCGGGAAGCGTTCACATTTTCCTGCCCTTGGAACACATTTACAATGTTATGTGAAAAAATAACAAGATTAATGAGATTTCAGATACTCCCCTCGATCTCACATCAGCTCTCTCGGTGAGTTCACTTTTAACTGCAAGGTTATGCACCAGACCGAAATTCTCTAGTGGAAAGGAAACCTTTATAAGGGCCGTCACATAAAAACACTGTTTAGCGTCGACCCCATTCATGAGAAGAGACTTTTTAGCATAGATATTTCCCCTTGTGTACAACCCAGACCACAGTCCAATTTGGTATAGGGTAAATATCATGTAAAAAGACAGGCCATTGTTAGAAATCATTGCTGTTTTTCTTTTTCATTGGACACTAGATGGTATGAGAGCCTCGCGACCCCTCAACACAATTTTCTTAAGTACAACTTAACAGTCAAGCAGCTGTGGGGGGACGTTTGTTAAGCTACGGATCACATTTATGCCTCTGAGAGGTTCGAGTTGATTGGCTCACAGGACTCATCGGGGAAGCCCACTGCTTTGGCTTTCCGATGACCTGATTCGACTGAGTGTCAACGCGAGAGCCGTGCTGTCGTATTATACAGAGTACTGTTTCCTATGGGTCTCATTGTCTCCTCTTGCAGAGATGCGCTTTACATACAAATTGGTTGAAATGTGAAAAAATGTGCTTCGGCTTAATGATTTTAGAGTATTAAGAGACTTTTTCTTTAATGATTTGCAAAACCCTACTGCTTTTTATAATTTAGTCTATATTACTGCTATTGCAGCTATCAAGCTGTTTCTCTGAAATCCCCACTCAGTTTGTAGGAAACCATCAGAACATGTACAAAGTGAATGTATGACTTTGTTCCCAGAATTAAATATGCCTTTATTTCATAGTTGGGATATGACAGGTATGTACTTTTTTATCATTCAAGCATTAATAATGATAGATACAGTATATTGTCATACATAAAACTTTTAATCCCCAGCAACGCTGTGAGAAAACAACTCAAACTATTTGCGCTTCATTTTTCCTAACACATTCAACGTATGAGTACAAATTTACATTTACTTTTGAAGCAGATGATGTTTTCACCAAAGCAAGCGAGGGAAAAGTGCATATTGTGTTTGTGACAATTACTTAAGTAGGTCAGATTCAATGACATGAGCACTAAAGGAAACCACAGTTACAATGCGAACAGTACTAATACATGTGAAATGCAAATTCCCTAGAAATAGGTGCAGATCCTCGTTTTCTATGATCTTCAGCTTCAGCAGAGACCCTGGCAATGACTGATTTACATAACAGCACATTTTTAATGGTGCAAGACATCCCTCTGCTATGGAATAATTATTCAGGGTCTCCTATTATCTTGGGTATATTAAACTAGTTTATATCTATTAAATGTATTTCATAATGATTCATTGGTTCTCTAAGAAATCAATTTAAACTTTAGAGAACAACCAGGATTTTCAGGCTTTTTAAGAGGCTCATATAAATCCTTTGCAATTCTGCTTATGTGACATTGTGCTGCCCACAACCAGTAACTCTATAGGTTGGCGGGATCGTTTTTTCTCTATCTATTCATCTTTTTATATGTAAGAAATACATTAAAAATTGCATTCATAAATACAATGACTTGAATACATTAGCATGTTTTTAATTTCACCATTAAAATTCATTTTCGAGGAGCATTAAGTAAAAAAAAAAGTCAGGGTGATAAAACTATCCTGACATCATAAGAAAACTCATTAAAAAAAACTAATTAAATGGATGAAAATCTTAAACACAAATTCTTAAGTAGTTCGGCATAATCAACTACTTTCCCTATATATATATATATATATATATATATATATATATATATATATATATATATATATATATATATATATATATATATATATATATATATATATATGTGTATATATATATATATATATGTATATATATATATATATATATATATATATATATATATATATATGTATATATATATATATATATATATATATATATATATATATATATATATATATATATATATATATATATATATATATATATATATATATATATATATATATATATATGTATATATATATATACATATATATATATATATATATATTATTTTTCAAATATAATTTTTTATCATGAATAAAAAACTTTCTTGAAAAATAATAATTACGACTTTTAAGACTTTAACTCAAATCAGCTTTATCTCAACTTGATTTTTAAGATTTTTCCCTTTGATCATGGACCTAGACTGGGTAAACCCAGCCTGATCTGCCGGCGATTTGATTTCGCCCTGCAGCTCAGGCTGGAAACCTGTACATATTTCTTTCTTGCTTCTGTTACAAATTTGCGGGGACCAATTACAAACCAGCTTATCCACTTGACGTGCTATTGGTGGGTTTAACACAATTATGTATAGAGAAGAGATGGATCATTGGTCTTATTGGTTGAAGGACTATTCATCTGCATACAGAGTGATTTGAACCATAGGCGCCGATACTGTGGGTGCTCCGGGGCTCGAGCACCCACGGAAAATATCGAGCACCCACGTGTGCCAGACTGCCAGTCAGGGACGGATTGGCAATCTGTGCGTTCTGGAAAAGTCCAGAACGGCCGTCCAACCGAGGGCCATCGGCCAAAAAACCCCAAAAAGTATAATAACTGTCGCGATACTCAATGATAATAAAATAATGAGCTCGATCATTTTTCCGGCCGCGATAATTTCCATTTGCATGCTTGTTTGTTTTCGATGTTTCTCTCGCTGACGGAGCGTGCGCCTCGTCCGTTTGGGGAGATGTTTAAACTCGACGCGCCGTGATGAGACGTCAGGCTCGGCCAGATTCGTCTGGATCTCGTGCTTCTTCGGTTGCGGAGCCGCAGGCAAAGTTAAAAGATTTGACGGGCACACCGCCAAGCGAAACGGGGTCTCGCGCACTCCAGGTTTTTGCAGCGCGCACCCTCGCGCTCGTGCGGACGCGTATAACAGGACGCGAGTATAACAGGACGCGAACACGGCAAACCTACACTGATGTTGGCAGTTTGATAAATGCAAGTTAATTCTTCAGTTCAATGTTTGTATGGCTAAAAAGGCCAATAAGTTCCTGTAGAGATACATATTCTCTTTTTTTGACAAATAAAGGCATGTCATCAATGTCTTCTCTCTAGCTGTATCAAAATCTCACCTAGCTTTCCTCAGAGATGGTCAAGTTTTGTGCATGATTACATGATATATTTGTCTGTATTTGTGAGAATTGGCGCTGTCCTGATTTGAAAGAGATGCTACTTTACGGCTTTATTATCAATTAAATAGGTGTGTGTGTTCGTGTCGGCCACTGTCCATTTCCTAAGGTTCTGAAATGCAAAAAATGTTTGACCAATTTTTTTAGGTCTTTCTTTAAAGGCCGTGTGCGCCAATGAGCACCCACGGAGGAAAACATAAATCGGCGCCTATGATTTGAACTATGTCCGTTGATCACGCCTCTTGTGGTCTGATTGGTTGAAGGACTATCCAATTTCATACAGAGCCATTTGAACTATGCCCGTTGATCAAGCCTCTTGTGCAGTAGAAAATACAGAGCAGACTCCCCAGATCAATGTTCAATCTTCAAGATTGAGCTTGGTCTGGTGATAGCCAGACAAGGACATACCTTGGTTGTTTCACAGAACGTGTCTTTATTAGAATTGAGGTGTGCTGCAAAAATTGTTGCTCAGCTGATCATCCCAGCTTTTAACGATTAACAACCAATGCACAATAAATACAACAGAACATCACAAACAAATGTCATAACCTATTAAAACATTTCTTTCATTTTATTATAAACATTTATTTTCATACTATTTTATATCATTTTATTTTACCACGTGTATTTGTGAAAATAAGCATGTATGTTTAATGTTACCAATGCTTTGTCAATGTTAAGATTCTTTTTGACATACCAATAAAAATACAGCAGGTTTACTTTAAAGGTTACAGGCTTCCATACGTCTACCGCCCGCAGCGTCTTCTGGGATTTCTAATGGTTTGATTCTCTCAAGTCTGCATTCGATGCATCCTCGATGTCAAGATCACATCTGGGTACTTTCATGTGTCCTCTGTACCTGTGTTCTTGAGTACTGGAATTGAACTTCGATGGTTGATGACGACGTAGTACGAGAACACAAGGACGCAAGATCACTTATGAACGCATATTGAGAAACAGCCCGTTTAACATGGTACACGTTGAACAAAAGACCACCTACTCTCCACCTACTGACTTAATGTGTAAACATCATGGGAAGCCCGCTAGTCAGACGGGATTGAAACTTTGTCAGCTGAAGATCCAAGTTTGGTTTGAAGATGAAAAATGTACCAAGCACAATATTCTCTCACGATTTCTAACACGCACTCACAGCGTTCAGCGTGATCTGAGCAGAAATGAAAGCTGTTGCTCTCCGTATGTTTTTCCATCACCCCAGTCGTGTTCATATGTAAATTGCGCAAGCTTATTTCATAGATTAGATCAAAAGATCTAAAGCCCATACATTTACCCACTCTTAGAAGACTCTCCTTGAAGAAATCAGGACCGGAGTGGTTGAAAGTGGAAAAAAACCCTGCAGATGTAAATGAAAATGTCTCCCTCATCTACTTGGGATCCGATCGTCAAAAACACATCTTAATGCCAGGTGTAAACAAGGCCTAAGAGAATGTCACATAGGTTTTCCATCATCCAATAGGTATAAAACATACAAAACTAGAGTCCATGTGTCTGTGCGGCCTGTCAACAGTCCACTCAACACCCCATGCTAGAATCTGGGTTCTGCTCACTAACTTTCCATGCCTTTTTTGACAGCTAACCAGTAGTTGTCCAGCTTCTGCAAATCTTAGCACACCACAAGAAAGATTTTTTTCTCCTTTTTTGCATGACTCCAGAGATCTAGACAGAAGAACTTGAGACAGACCTGATTTTACAACCTGTTTGGGATTTGGCTAGTATAGCGTGACTAACACCCCTGCTGAATCGCATATGCTGCTGAATTTTAACTCCGCCGTTCCGCGGGAGGCACCGCTTTCGCAGGACCTCGGAACAAATGCCATCTGTTACAAACAAACAACAAAAAGAAACGGCCCTTCTTTAAGAAATGAAGTTCGAGACCTAAGAAATAAACATATGTCATAACGTGCGACTCCAGACGGCCAATTATTTTTTATTCGGGCACTTAAACTTTGTGGAGGAGAGCAGGATATTGGCTGTAATGTATACACAATACAGCCTGAAGCAGCGGGAGCCCCAGCTCAAACTCATCCCAGGGGGCCGCTAGTGAGAGAAGTGAAGGTACCTCCGAGCGCAGACAGCCACCTGCATGTGTCTGCTTCGCTCTGTGCCAATTACTCACTGACAAACAGAGCGAGCGGCTGACAGTTTTCAGCATGTTTGGCAGATGCCAGGCACAAATGCCCCAGTGTGCGCCCTACATCAGTGCAGTCTTAGGGTGCAGGCCTTGAAATGACAGCCTGACTGGACAACTGCCAAGATCAGAGACATCCTAAGAAGAGAAAAACATACAGGAGAGATCTTCTCTTGCAGATAGTAATGGAAAGTGCTTACACTGGCTCATCTACAGCTGTAGAAACGGTTTTGAGAAACGCTAAAATAATTAACGCTGAAACTGACTTTGCAGATTAGCCCACAACACAGAGATTGTAAAACCTAATATGTTATGAATTATCTTCTACTGTGAAAGCATTTAAAGAAAACTGCAACACACTGGAGGAATTGTGTCCAATCCAATGCTTTCTAGAACAAGATTATATGAATGATAAAAACTGTAATTATTATAAATAGCTGTAATAATTATAAATAGTGCAGCTTTAGGCTAAAATATAAAACAAGGAAGGGATCTTCACTGACTTTTATGTCCTGCCCTGGCGTCACATTTCTTTAAAACACATGGAGGAAAAGTAATCAAACCAGTTCACAAGGACTATCAAAACTTGGCATGTAACTCATCCCACAACATTTGTGCTGAGAACAGAACTTCAGAAGTGATCACACTTAAAGGGTTAGTTCACCCAAAAAAGAAAATTCTGTTACTCATCATTACTCATTTTCTGAAGACACTCAATCACTTTAGATGACGAACAGATTGAATTTAGACTTTTATTTATATTTAAACATTGATCGGCAACATAAACAGAAGCTCAACCGAACCTGTTTGACGTATACAAGAACAAACTTCATGGGTTCTTGTGGAAGCTCAAACGTACTGCGTGACATGAGAACGAACCTCATTGGTTCTTGTGCACATCAAGCAAACATGCTTCATTTTACCACAAACTATGTGAGTTGATGAATGTTTATATTTGAACAAAAACCTAAATTCAGTCTGATATAAAATGATCATGTCTCTTCAGAAAATTTTGGATTAAGCCATTTAATTCATATGGGTTAGTTTTATGATCTCTTTGTGAACCTTTTAAAGCGTCAAACTAGTATTAGCTTAGCTTTCGATTGCGGGACCGAAAGCTCTCAGATTCCATCAACAAATATCTTCATTTGTGTTCTGAAGATGAACAAAAGCCTTACATGTTTGAAAGACATGAGGGTGAGTATTTAATGACAGAATTTACATTTTTGGGTCAACTAACCCTTTTAGTAGGTGATACAATGGATGAAAACACACTATAAACATGAGCATTGAGCTTGTTTAAAGAAATGATGCATTAACTTGATCAAAAGGTAAAGTCAAGACTTTTACATTGTTAGAACATTTCTATTTCAAACAATTTTTTTTATTTATTTTTATTTTTATTTTTTATTTTTTTTAAATCCTGGAATAATTGTATTACCATTTCCACCAACATATTAGGCAGCACAACTGCTGTTAACATTGATTATAATAAGAAATGTTTCTTTAGCGGATAATCAGTAAATTAGAATGATTTCTGAAGGATTATGTGGTGACAATTGTAGGAGTAATCGTAGGAATAAACAGAACACATTTTTCAAATGTATTCGAATAGAAAACGTTATTTTAAATGGTAGCAATATTGTACAATATCGCTGTTGCTGTATTTTTGATCAGAACTCAAAAATAGTAGAGCACCAACCAAACAAGGCATCCATGATTAGACTGTGGCACTAAAAGATAACAGAAAAATGATGTACAATACAAGAACTTGAGAGCAAATCAAATATCAACTCTTACATTAGTGAATAAAGATGTCAAGATCACCTTGATATCTGCATTGCGTTTTGAAGAAATTTACATTTAGAGTGATTTAAAAAAAATTAAAAAAAGAAGAAGAAGAAGAAGAAGAAGAAGAAAAGGAGCAAACTTTGTAAATGAATTCACTTGGTCTTGGTTTCCTGAAAGCAAATATTTGTATCTCTTTGCTTTAGGCTTACCTCATGTACTTTCTGCATCATAATATGTTGGCCAAATCATATTAATTATTGTGCCATAATTACTGCAATTTATGTATGCAAATTTGGGACACAAAACCCATAATTAGAGATAACTTCAAATAATAACTTCCTTCATATAATTATTGCAATGATTCAACCCAGTGCTCAAACAAATTTCATTAATGGATTGAAAGCTAAAAACGATCAAGTATACAGTTCTAAGAGTGGATTAGTTCATGCCGTTTTACAATTATCTCTATATGCAAATGGGAAAGATAAGCAATCGCTCGGTCTTCCCGACAGCTATGAAGACAAATAAAGAAAGTTACCGAGCTTGAAATAATAATGTCAGCTATTGAAATACATTAGAGCCGTGCAAACTATAATGCTCCTATATGGAACTCATTTAATTTACTTTGCGAATGGATTTGTGCTGAATAAACAGATAAGAACATGAAAAATATGATTATTCCAGTAACATATGGGTAGCTGGCAGATAATATTAGGACATAACAACAAATTATGGATCTTCTTTGAATATAATATATACAGTGGTTGTTTACTGTGTGGGTTAGAATGATATGAGGGATGCATTGAAGGTTATAAATCCCTTCTGCTTATTTCGTTTAGAGAATACGATTCGTTTTGAACGAAGTGCACTTTCAGCAGCTTGCAGTTTTTTCTTCTTCTCACCTTCAAGAAGACTAATTTCTAGTCTGGCTTGGTTATATTCTTTCATCCTGGATTAATGATTTATATTAGTATGTGCAGTGCGTTCGCTTGTTAAGATCTGAGACTTTATCTTGTCTCGATATCAACACAACCAATACTGTATCAACTGAACACTGTTTTCTTAGACCTGTGTAGCCAGTTGTTCACTGTGTACTTTGTACACTCCTCAGCTGTGAACAAACTGAACCCAGGTCTGATTTAAATGGGGGCCAAGGGTCCTTAACTTGTCTTCAACGCAAGTTATGGGACTCGGGGTCCACCTCCAGGTCTCCACAGTTTCTAATAATTGCTCTCTCTCTGGATGAGTAGTCTCCAAGGGCTCAATTTAGGCAGCGGATGGTCTCCCCAGCACAGATTACTATCTGGGAGCTGCTGAATTCAAAGGGATTTGTGCATTCCTGTTCAGCAGCTTGTGTCAAAGAGTCTGGAAACAAACTGACATGCACATAATGGTCATAGAATGGGAGCCATTCACACGAGCATCAGAGTTTTTGGGGGGATGCTGAGGCCCTGAAGAGTGAGAAACGGCACCTGTTAAGTTTTTTTTATTACATCGCTTGCAGTGCAGTACCCTATTGATTTTTCCTCAAACATTCTAGACGTTTATCAAAGCCCCTAACTGGAAATTTTTCACTTCTGCGAGTAGTTCTGCCTGATCCACTTAATGTGCAGTTGTTTATTAAAATAAGGTATTTCTCTTAAGTTATTTATCAGCAAATGTTATGCATTATTGTTGTTTATTAAAATAAGGTATTTTAATAAACAATTATTTATTAAAATAAGGTATTTTTTATTAAAATAAGGTATTTCTTGTTTATTAAAATAAGGTATTTCTCTTAAGTTATTTATCAGCAAATGCTATGCATTATCAACAGCTTTTCTAGGTTTAGCTAGTTTTCAGTCCATTGAGTGCAAGAATACATTAATACCAAATACATTTCCAAATATAAAAATAACGTAAAATAAGGTATAACAGCCTTATGCGCCATGTTTTTCTCCACTGTTTCCCTCAAATAAGCAAGGAGTAAGCACCCTTGGCGATAGAAATGATTGTAAATGAGCATAAGCCCCGTACGGTTCGCCATGTTTTGATTACATCTAGCTACCATAATTCCTTGCACTCAGGCAGTTTGGTGTGACTTTGCCTGGAACACTACAAATTCATGAGTTGTGGTTTTAAGATGTAATTTACGGGCTGTAAAACCTGTCTGGAACGCAGCATCACACACGTGTTGTGTGCTCACGTGATCTGCATCAACCAATGGTAAGCCGGCATGCTGGCTTAGCTCTGACGTAACTTGAAAGTTCTGGACTGTATTTACTATGTCAACAGTGTAGGAGACTGACATAGACGAGAAGATAATGTTGAATAATGCCGTTTTTTTAGGGCTTGACATTTGAAGGGCAGCGCGCGTGCATGTTTGTGTGTGTGTGCGCGGTTCACGCTTATATCGACCGATCATGCAGGCTATGTCTAATATAAAAATAACAGTCCAATCAATCGCGGGTGGATGAGAAATAAGTCGTTTACGAATCTTTGAGGTTTGTTAACCATCAAAGACGTTTACGAGCTGTGATCAAGAAAATCATTCCGGTTGCCTCTCCTTTCCCTCATGTGAACTGGCAGGGGAGCTTAAGCTCATTAAATATGCAAATCTTATCCAATCCTTGCCATGGGCGTTTACTTCCAAGTCTCCAGCGCGGCATGCCCATCAAAACCCAGCGTTTTGGAGAGAGCCTCAAAACTAGTGTAGAAAATAGCCTATTACTTATTAGTTATGATGTTTTTGAATGTAAAAAACACACGAACATCATTAGTTGACCTCAGACAACAGTAGAAAAAAAAAGAAAAAAAGCCAGTTCATGACACCATGTCTTTCCTACCGTTCTGTGCCTTAAAAGGGGTAATTAGAGTTAGAGAGCTCTCAGATTTCATCAAAATATCTTCATTTGTGTTTTGAAGATGAACAAAGGTCTTACTGGTTTGAAACAACATGAGGGTGAGTAATTGATGACCGAATTTTCATTTTTGGCCGAACTAACCCTTTAACATTATGTATTCTTTCGGAATTACTTTGCCGCAAAAGTCATTCAGAATATAGCAACACTTTATCATTTTACATTAAGTAGATAACTCAACAGCATTTAATACTGAAAACAATGCCATTGATATGACAATTGAATACAATAGTTTTAAAACATCAATGCTTCAATCTTTATATTTATACATTTTATACATAAGGGAGGGGAGGTTGGCTAATATGTGTTGATTTAGGTAAAGATAAACCTCTGAAACATTATTGCACAGAAGCAATCTAGAAGTCCAAACTTATCTGAAACTTTAAAACTTTTATTTTACTGCCCTGCAAGCACTAATATATTATTTCCAAATGGAAATGCACATTGATATTTTAGCATATATATATATATATATATATATGTTGTAGACAATCTATTGTTTATTAGCAACATATTTATAGTAGCTTTGTGAGGATTTCAAAATAAAAATAAAATAAAAAACCCTTTGACATATCACACACGTGTCATACACAAGTCATGCTTTCATAATCTCATGAGGATGTTTGATCACAAATTAAGTTCACACTGAGGTCTTATGAGTCATCTTTGCAATTCAGATCTTTTAAATAACACAGATGAAAATGAATCACCATTAATGAGGTGGATTGCAAGGTTACTGCAGCAGGGCTCTAATGAGGGCAATGTGCGCTTCAATCAGACTCAAGAACATACCGAGAAACAGAATGAAATGCTAGATACTTCAGGCGATGCAAAATATTACATTATCAAAGACAGTATGACTGTTCAGTCATAGTAAATGAAATTCAACCTGACAATTTTAGTTACATAAATGTGTTATGGAAATGCTTATCACACTATTTTCTTTTAAGATTCAAGAATAAAAATCTGTGTGATCACCACCACTGGGACCCTTCCTGACATTTATAAAAGATATCAAACCAGCATAACTGACATCATTAGAGTGGGATATATACGGAATCTCATTTCACATGGCGAGAAATGTTGTTAAAACATCTTGTAATGCTACATGTAATCAGAAAATAAGATCCCCCACAAGTCTTCCCTTCCTGTATAACACCGTAGTTCACTGACTGAATGACAGCTTCTTCTCATTATATTCTTCAGGTGACAAAAAAACTTCACTGTTAAACCACCTTCCTCAACTCTAGTTGAGATTTCATCGGCTTCCTCCTGACCTCTGCGCTCAAGCCTTGGAGGCAGGATTACCATCGAGTTCAGCTATGTCTTTGTTCCTGTGGACTGAAAGAGTGGAAGATGCTTTAACAAAACTCAAATAGCTGAAACTTCAGTCTTCCACACAACTTTGTGTTTGCCATCAGTGGGAACTACTGGAGAAGATCAATAGCTAGCACACTCAATCTCACCGCTGACTCCTTTCAAACCATTTTTTTTTCTTCAAGCATTTTTATGTGGTTACACAGAATAATGAGACGATTCCTCACTATTGCAAAGTTTAACGTTTTAGTCCACACTTTTATAAGTTCACTGCCATAAATCATGAACATTTCTGAGTACCCTCATCTTTTACAGTACAACGAAGGAAGACATTTTCAATATGAAGCCGAATACATTTGTAACTTTAACTGTAAAATAAATGTTTTCTACATATCAGTGCCGAAAAGAAATGTTGATATTATTATCAGAATCTCACGGTAATGCATATAAATACTGACTATTTTCTTTACAATGTAGAAATGTGTGTAAATATCAACACGATAACATGGTAATGCGTATCAATAGTACGAGTGTGCAATCTCGTGGAATGTATAAGCCAAAATGAGCTTTGGTGTGCATATGGTATATGATACGCACTTTATGGCGCATTATACGTACGTACGAACCATCCACACCACCACCCTAATCCTACCCAAGTGTCATATGCACACCATAAAGTGCTTATAATATGCACATGGAAAACTGCGTAGCATATGCACGGCAAAACTAATTTTGGTGTATCCATTCCACAAGATTGCACACTCGAACTATTGATACGCATTACCATGTAATTGTGTTGATATTTACACACATTTCTACATTGTAAAGAAAATAGTCAGTCTTTCAACTTAATTTTATGTTTCATTTGATGCTCTTCTTGTTTGTCGTTTCTTTGTAATTATTTGCTAGCAATTTCAGTAAATCCTACATCAAGTTGTTGTCAGCCTATACAAACAAATAATCAGGAATAAGCACAGTAGATGGTCTTGAGAATACAGAGGGAGGGGGGGGGGTGTCAAGAGATTTGTGGTTAATATTTGGGTTTGATGTTTCCATCATGCTGTCATTTCTGAGAGCCAGTCAATATGGTGGAAGTGTAGTAATCACAAAGGTGATGGTGATGGGTTAAAGGGTACAAAGATTTAATGTGAAGGTGACTGTAGATTGATGAGTGAAGAGGCTGTGGTAAATAGGACAGACTGTGGGAAGGAGATACAGAAATAATAAGACACATGAGAGGAAAATTCCAGTAACACAAGGTCAAGTTTGTTTCCAACCTTGATGCTGCATTCTCAGAGGAAGAGCCTTATGGGCTGGTGGTAGCAGTTGAGGCTTTGCTTGCTTAGGTAAGGAAAACAACCCCATGACATGTGGACTTTTGCAATAATTTATTTACCAAATGCTCTATTTTCTCCAAAGGGATCTTAGATTCACATTTAATCAGGACTTTCGTCTCAGAGAATCAAACCCATGAAATTGGTGTTGCTATAGCATCATGTTCTAACAGCTGAGCTGCTGGAACAACACATCACGAGTTAAGAGTCCATTATTATCAACACTGTACAACATGGTACAAGAACCAGGTTGCTCCAGTCTAATCTAGTTACTTTGGAGGAAAAGCATCTGGTAAATGAAACCAAATGAATGAAGATAAAGATCATTTGGCAAATACTGTAGGTTGATAAAGGTGAGATGGCAAGGAAGTTTACTACTGAAATTCACTGCTCAGAAAGTTATGAATGACAGAATTATAGTCATGAATTGTAAAAATATTGGCCATTTCTAAATTAATGAATGGTTCAGAAACCATTTTTAATAATAAAAGATGGCTTTTAATAAATCTTTTGATATCAGTAAGCCAATTTTCAATATTTTATCAGAAAAAGGAACTGTTAAAATGGCTATTTTGATATCAGTAATTACATTTCCACTAAATAGGTGAATTACTATTATCTGCAACTGCATTTTCACTAGTTAACAACACAAAGATCTGCCGTTCAAATGCAATTACACATATCAAAAAGGAAAATCCAATTTCACATTAGAAATGTACATATTATACAAATGATAAAAAAATTGTAATTTTTGATATCAATAATTAAGTTAGTAGTGTAAATGCCTATCATTGATATCTACTGAATTATGAGTAAAAAGCATTTTTTTATATCAAGAATTCAGTTCCCTTTCGGGGAACTCGAGCTGCGTCGAAACGCTGTGAGAACGCCTCTGCGTTAATGCGTCGTGAAGCGCCTGTAGAACCATTCCATCGGAAAAAAGATCGATCGTCGCCGACGTGATGACGTCGCCGACGTGATGACGTCATCAACCGGAGACTATAAAAGGTCCGCGAACACAAACAGGAACTAGCTTCTGTGCCTTCAGTAAGCGATCTGTGTGAACCTGTCTGTCTATTTGGTGTTTTTGTCTGTCTATTATCAGAGATTTTCCACCCTTTTGTTAAATATTTCATATATTAACAGAAAAAAGAGAAAATAAAATAGATAGAAATGGCGAGTGAAAGCAGCAATTTCAGAAAGTGTGTTCCTCCCTGCCCACGCTACATCACGGGCGGGGACACACATCTTCTCTGTGTTGCATGCTTGGGAGCGCAGCATGCCCAGGCAGCCCTCGAGGGGGCTGCTTGCGAGCACTGTGAGCGTATGCCACTGAGAACGCTGCGCTCCCGCCGGGCACTCTTCGAGGAGGGTGCCTCGGCTCGTGTTCCCCGCGGCTCTGGTCCCGCTGCTGCCGAGGCAGAGCGGAGGCTGCAGTCGTGGGGTTCACAATTGGATGTTGCAGAGGGGTTTGAGACGGGCACTGCCTTATCTCTGCCCTCACCTGCTCCATCCAGCGGTTCTTCTCGGGGCTTGGAAGCACGCATTGCGGTTTCTTCCCCCCCGAGAGAGCCGCCGGTGCTCCAACTATCCAGCTCCGAGGAGGTGGACGTTGAGAGCATCGCGACTGAAGATTCGCCACTTCAGTCCCCTGCGAAAAAAAAAAAAAAAAGTGGACTTTACAGAGGGGTTTGAGACGGGCCCGGCCTTATCTCAGCCCTCACCTGTATCGTCCAGTGTCTCGTCTCGGGGTTTGGAAGCCCGCTCTGCGGTCTCTTCCTCCCTGGGCGGGGCACCGGTGCTCCAACTATCCAGCTCTGAGGAGGTGGACGTTGAGAGCATCGCGACTGAAGACTCGCCACTTCAGTCACCCGCTAGTGAGTTGAGGTTCTCACGAGAGCTGTGGCCAGGTTAAATATAAAAATAAGAAATGACTGGCTGGCTGAAATATCTGAATCCCATCGAAATCAGAGAGAACGAAATTAGATGAGCGATTCCTGCCCTCTCGTGCAAAGCATCAACGTCCTGCCATTCTTCCCTGACCTGCACACCGAGGTGTCTAGGTCATGGAGGAAACAAGCGGTATCATATAGAGTGTTCAGCCCACATACATCTGCATATAGTAATATATTTGGGCTGAGACACTATGGTTATGGGGCGATGCCGAAGATCGAAGAGACGCTTGCGAGCTATCTCTCGCCTTCAGCTGCATCGTCCCTGGCATTTCCCCTCCGAAGGAAATCGGTGCTTACCTCAGCACACGGTACCCGTCTTCCTTCGGTGCCCACAGGGGGCCGCGCTGCTAACCCCGCCGCAATGTCAGGGCGCAGAGGGTCTCCGCGGGCCACCTGAGGGTGGTCCGCCCCCTCCTCGGAGGGCATGCGAGCAGTCACGTCAGGTGTTCCCTGCCGGTTCGCCGTTTCAGGGCACTGCACTCGCTGCTCAAATTACACCAGAGGCCAGCCTCGAGAGGCTGGTTCCCTTAGTTTCCCCTCCGTGGGAAGACGGTGCTTACCTCAGCATACGGTACCCGTCTTCCTTCGGTACCCTCAAGGGGCCGCGCTGCCAACCCCGCCGCAATGTCGGGGCGCAGAGGGTCTCCGCGGGCCACCTGAGGGTGGTCCGCCCCCTCCTCGGAGGGCAGGGGAAACAAAAGGACGCTGAGGGTAGTCCCCTCCGAAGGGAAACGGTGTTTACCTCTGCCTACGGTACCCGTTGTCCTGCAGCGCCCTCTGGGGGCCGCGCTGCCAACCCCGCCGCAATGCCGGGGCGCAGACGGTCCCCGCGGGCCACTCGAGGGTGGTCCGCTCCCCCTTCGGGGGGCTCCCGAGCAGTCAAGTCAGTCGTTCCCTGCCGGTCCGCCGCTTCAGGGCACTGTGCTTGTTGCTCAAAATACACCAGAGGCCAGCCTCGAGAGGCTGGTTCCCTTAGTAGATTTTCTAGACGAGTGGAAACGTCTATCGAATATATCTCAGTGGGTCCTGCAGATAATAGAAAAGGGGTACGCCATTCAGTTCAGAAGTCGGCCACCTCCTTTCTGCGGTGTCCTACCTACAGAGGTGGGCCCGGAGCAGGCTCTGGTAATGGCACAGGAAGTAGAGACACTCCTGCAAAAAGGGGCTATAGAGAGGGTTCCCCCTCCCAGCAGGGAGTCTGGCTTTTATAGCCGTTACTTCATCGTGCCGAAGAAGGATGGGGGCTTACGCCCGATATTAGATCTGCGGCTATTGAATCGCTCGGTGGCCAAGCTCAAATTCAAGATGCTTACACTCAGACAGATTGTAGCGCAGGTCAAATCGGAGGATTGGTTTGTCACCATAGACCTCAAAGATGCGTATTTTCATGTCTCCATCCTTCCACATCACAGGAAGTTCCTGAGGTTTGCCTTCGGGGGAGAGGCATACCAATATCGTGTACTTCCCTTCGGTCTAGCACTGTCACCCCGCACGTTCACCAAGTGTGTGGATGCAGCTCTGGCGCCGCTGCGTCTACAGGGCATCCGCATACTGAACTATATCGACGACTGGCTGATTCTAGCGAATACAGAGCAGATGGCGGTTCAGCATCGAGATGCTGTTCTCGCCCATATGTCGAAGCTGGGGTTGAGGCTGAACGCCAAGAAGAGTGTGCTTTCTCCGGCTCAGAGAACCACTTTTCTAGGTGTGAACTGGGACTCGGTAATTATGCGGGCGCAATTATCGCCAACACGCATAGCATCGATCCTGGCAGCCGCCAAAGAACAGAAGCTAGGCCGAGCCGTCACTGTGAAACGGTTCCAGAAACTGTTAGGTCTCATGGCAGCAGCGTCCAACGTGATATCTTTTGGCCTACTGTACATGAGGCCACTGCAGTGGTGGCTCAAAACAAAAGGGTTCTCCCCGAGGGGAAATCCGCTCCGCACGATCAAAGTCACGCGGCGATGCCTACGTGCTCTGGTCATGTGGAAAAACCCGCTCAGGGTCCCGTGTTGGGGGCTCATGTTCGTCGCGTAACGCTAACGACAGATGCCTCTCTCACGGGCTGGGGGGGCGACCATGAGTGGTCGCTCATCCCAGGGTCTATGGCAGGAACATCAGCGGCACTGGCACGTAAATCGGCTAGAGATGCTCGCAGTGTTTCTTGCATTGAAACAGTTCCTGCCCGACCTCAAGGGGCCACCATGTGCAGACAACACATCGGTGGTCGTCTATATAAATCACCAGGGGGGTCTGAGGTCCCGTCCGTTGGACAATTGGCACATCGGATCCTCCTGTGGGCCCAAGGGAAATTGCTGTCAGTCAGAGCAGTATATATCCCGGGGGTCCTGAATCAGGAAGCAGACAGCCTGTCGAGGCAGGGGCCGAGGCCCGGGGAATGGAGACTCCACCCAGAAGTGGTGGAGCTCCTATGGAAGGTATATGGGAGCTATTTGCTTCGGCGGAGAGTTCTCACTGCCCGCAGTAGTTTCTCTGACCCATCCAGCCCCGCTGGGGTGGATGCCATGGTACAGGGGTGGCCGAGGCTACCTCTGTACGCCTTCCCCCCGATTGTCTTGCTTCCAGGAGTTCTGGAGAGGGTACGCCGGGACGGGGCCCAGGTACTCCTAGTGGCTCCGTACTGGCCGACCCGAGTATGGTTTTCGGACCTGATATCTTTCCTGGAAGGCTCTCCGATGGAGATTCCGACCAGGAGGGATCTACTCTCTCAGGCGGGCGGGAGATTCCTGCACCCACGCCCAGAGATGTGGAAACTGTGGGCCTGGCCTCTGAGGGGGCTAGGCTCATAGAGGAAGGTCTCTCGGCCGAGGTCGTAGAGACCATCCTTCACTCCAGAGCTCCGTCCACGAGGAAACTGTACGCTCTGAAAGGGAAACTTTTCTCAGCATGGTGCAGAGAACGCCAGTGGGACCCAGTTAACTGCCCGGTTGGTACAGTGCTGGAGTTTCTGCAGGCGAGGTTCTCGGCAGGGTTGACCCCCTCCACAATAGAGGCGTACGTGGCGGCCTTGGGTGCCGTCCACGTCCCTTTGGGTGGAGTGTCTTGGGAAGACACCCTCTGATTACACGTTTCCTCCGTGGCACTTTAAGGTTGAGGCCTGTTATGCACTCATGTCTAGAGTTTGCGCCGGGGTTTTCTCATCCCAGGCCGGGTTATGTCCCCAAGGTTCCTACGAGCCCACGGGGCCCCATTACTCTTCAAGCATTCTGTCCTCCTCCTTTCACGACGTCAGACCAGGAAGATTAATCTGCTGTGCCCTGTTAGAGCACTAGATACTATGTCCACAGAGCTGCCAGCTGTGGAGGAAAACTGATCAGCTGTTTGTCTGTTTCGGGCCCCCTAAGAAGGGGCCCCAGTATCTAAGCAGAGGATGAGCAAGTGAGTGGTCGAGGCCATCTCACTTGCTTATGAGGCGGCCGGGCAGCAGTCTCCACTGGCTGTCCGGACGCATTCAACCAGGGGTATGGCTGCTTCTTAAGCACTTTTGTCGGGGGCGTCCCTCCACGATATTTGCAAACGCGGCCGGATGGTCGTCTCCTTTAACTTTCGTCAGGTTCTATGAACTAGACCTGGCATCTACAGTTGGGGCACAGGTACTCTCGTAACCGTGTGCGCTTCGGCTTCACACATACGAGACACTTGGTCCTATGGCGATGTGGGTATAAGCGTTCTCACAGCGTTTCGACGCAGCTCGAGTTCCCCGAAAGGGAACGTCTCAGGTTACGTATGTAACCCTAGTTCCCTGAGGGAACGAGACGCTGCGTCGCTCTGCCATACTCCCGGCGTGTCCGTGATCACTTACTTCAGGCTTTATCAGAAGCTAGTTCCTGTTTGTGTTCGCGGACCTTTTATAGTCTCCGGTTGATGACGTCATCACGTCGGCGACGTCATCACGTCGGCGACGATCGATCTTTTTTCCGATGGAATGGTTCTACAGGCGCTTCACGACGCATTAACGCAGAGGCGTTCTCACAGCGTTTCGACGCAGCGTCTCGTTCCCTCAGGGAACTAGGGTTACATACGTAACCTGAGACGTTTTCACTATTTATGAAATAATGTGATTGTTACTGGTAAAAGAAAGCCATTTTAGATAGGTTTTACATTTACATTTCTAGATGGATTTTAGATATCAATAAAATAAATACTAAATTCAACATGCTGAAATACACTTATAGATCAAAAATGTTCTTGGTATGAGGAATTTGTTTTGTTAGTTTCCTATGCTGTGTTCAAGCCATGTTGTAATTACAACATGTGATGTTCTAGATGTTCACGTCCTCGGACTGGGAATTATGTTTCTATGGCACCACTATCAACGCCTAAATTAATCTCCAGTGGTCAGGTTGTACAACTGTCATGTCGTATAAACGGGGCTTTTGCAAGTTTTAATTACGAGCTCCAAGAGGACGTGAAAGCTTTCTACATGTTGAAATGTTGTACTTATGATAATTACGACATGGTGCAAACACACCTGAACATCTGTATCTGATTTCACTAAGTGCAGCATGATCCAGGATCAACAACTTTGTTGATCCTGGAACAACATTCCAATCAACCAATCAGGGACAGGTTTACAGTTTATGTCAAGTTTAGGCTTACAACCGGGGTTAGGTGCTTCTACATCAGTGTTAGTCATTTTCCTTTTGATTTTAGGGATAGCTTTTTCACATTTTTTATTCCACATCCCAATTCTAGAACCAATAGGCATACAAATAAACAACAGTTTTACTGTTGTTTACATGAAGTGGCACAATAGGCATTTATGAATAGCTGAAGACTCATGATAGCATTTCAGCTCTTTTTCAGGAGAAGAAGATGAAGTTCACATCAGACGAGGCATGAATTACCATACTGTCCTCGAATGAGAGAATCCAATAATCCTCTAGTGTTTAGTTTACATACATCGGCTGCCATATGAGTTTGGCTATTATTTCGCACAGACCATCTGTCACTGGAGCATTATTGTAAAAGCGGCTCGCTATAAAGCAGTCCAAAACAAACCACAGCAGAACAACATCATTCCTTGAAATCTTCTTACTGGTTTATATTTGTGACAGAAATGGCGATCCATAATGAGATGGATGAGATCGCACGCACGTACTTGCACACTAGCCGTATTGATTTTGACGCACATAGGCAGAAATGGCGGCTAACGCCACTGGTCTTCAGGCAGATGTCTAATAGACTTCGGTGAGTCTTCACTTCATCACGCCAGGCCACCGCTGACAGTTAGATGCTGGAGGGCAATTAAAATTAAAGCGTGGCTGATTAGAATATCATATTCATCTGGATGGTAATTACTGTGTCTGGCTTGGTATAAATAATTAATTATGCAAAATCCATGCAGCTGCCACTGGCTAGAGTTAACTGACTTTCTGTCAATATCTCACAGTGCTGGAAAGGATAAAGAGACTAAGGAAATAAGCACTTTAGCTGCTATCTTCCTACCCTGTTGGGCCGCTCCGTGCCATTGAATCAGTGTCTGTTTGCCCTCTGTGTACGCAGGTGGCGCTTTGGGGACAACGCAAAGCCTCTTTTAGCCCCGAAAGCATGGAAGTTATAAAGGGCAGCGAACAGAACTACAACCTCTCATTAATACAAATGAACTCTTCAGACGCATTTCATTTACTCAGGGAGATGTGTTAGCTTGGCAATACCTCGGCGAAATTAATGATGAATAATAAGAACAAAACCTCCTAGATTAATGTTGGGAGAAGAAATATTTCCCCTCGAATTGATGAATTTCACGTGTTTGAGGAAAGCTTTTATTGTTCCAGCTTGTCAGAGGAATGGTGGTATCTGAGATTTCATTGGTAATGTTGTTTTCCTTTCATTTGTCCTGAGGCTCAGCGTTACAAGAAGGCAAACCTCCTCCACCCTCCGCTGGATTTTTCATTAGCCGTCTACAGACTGATTGATGATGTGAGTCACTCACACTGGAGCAGGACTAGATGCTGTTGACTGCTGAGGGAACCTGAAGCTACCCCGTAGCTTCACAGAATTTAACAGACAATAATGCTTTTGGTTCTAAAATAGGGTAAACAACACAATATAGCCATGTAGTAATAATAATAATAATAATAATAATAATACAAAAAATTCCAAAATCCAATTTTCCATTAGTCTCTGATAACAAAATGCATATGTAGAATGTGCGAATTCAGTAAAATGAAATAATTGCTTTAGTGTTTAACATTTTGGCACAGTGCAGTAAATAAGAGTGCTAATATGGCACCCTTGGAAAATATGGTAAAGGAAGGCTGTGAAAATAAATCTCTGATGTTTAACCTTTTGATATTTCATTAAAAAAAATCACCTTTCATTGAAGTATGAATGTAAGAGAAAAATCACATTATGAATTAATCTCTAATACACGTTGGCCACAAATATTAGTACTCATCGAATTTTGTATGACTAAAATGTATCTGAAGTATATTCCCCTTCAGATTTAAAATTTTTAGCACAGCAGGATGACCAGGAACATGAAATTGTCCAGCCATGACTTCCACAGGAGTATAAATATAAGGAAACACAAAGAATAAGTTCCATTAATCATTCATCACAATGAGTAAAACCAAAGAATATAGTTCTGATGTGCAACATATTGTTGATATAAATTGGCTGTAAGAAAACAGCTACAGCTTTGAAAATCCCCATTTCCACCATCAAGGCTATAATTAAAGTCTCTGTAAAGGCAACTCTATGAAAAAATTCTAAACACATTATAAATGTTAGAAATGTATTGCTAAAACACATTGCAAATACTGTGAACTATGAAGTACTAAATTGTGGAGTTAGACCGCTAAACAGTTTTTCACCATTGCTGTGCTCCGAATTTTCTAGGCGGGGCTAAAACGGTGGCTCGATGACACACTGGAGCCTCTTATCCTGGCCCCGCCCCAACTGTCGATGACGCACTGAGGCTCATACTAGAGCACATTCGCATCAGTTTGCCGCTCAATCGCGAGTACTATTAGTTACTATAGCCTACAGTTTGCTAGCTAGCTATGCCTTTGTCGAGAAAATGCATTACCTGGATGTAGTCACTTACAAAACAGTTCGGTGTCCTTATTTAAATTTCCGAAAAATGATCATATCAAGAAGAGGTGAATTCATTTTGTGAAGAGTCACTTTGATGGAGAGCTGAGGATCACCACCAACAACCGCCTCTGTAGTGATCATTTTACACAGGATAATTTTATAAACTTTCGTCTGAGACAACTGGGATTCACTGATAATCTGCTGTTACTGGTGAATGGGGCTGAACCGACTATCTCCCGCTTTCATCCTCCCGTCCCGCCGACAGCCGGTGCAGACATCATCCGCAATAACGTTACGAGCCCAACAATGTGTGTAAGTTTCCTTGTGTGCTTGTGTTATAATTACAACAGACACGTTATATTAGTCCACAGTAACTAAATCCTGCAACCCTCTAACGTGATTTTGTTTTGTTTATATAAGTTACATCAATATGATTCCTTAGACAAGTGATTTCAACTATTATATCTGTAAACCTGTATATATTATATCTTTAATATCTGTATTATATCTTTTAGTTTGATATGTGACTATAAAGTGGCAAAAAAAAAAAAAAAAAAAAACACGCTGCTTACGCCCTGCTTACGCGTGCAGTGTGAAACCGGCCTTAGGTTGTTTCTGGCTCTGGAGCATAGACCGTAAAAAAAACTGGAGGCTCAAACATGTATGGCATTTGAGTGAGGCGGAGGTAGCTTTCCCACGAGTGGGGGTGGTTTCGGCACGGCCAGCGGACACGCCCCCAGCGTTTGAGAGCAGAGAATACTGCTCATTTTTCAAGATTTTGATCTCTTATTTTAGTTACTTGGCGAATTATTTATTTAGTTATTTTAGCAAATTTGGCTGGGTGATTAATGACATATTTTTCTGTGGTGTGACAAACTCAGATCACGTACTTAATTTTGACTTTACAGGGTCTTTAAAGGGGTGGTTGCATGCGATTTCACTTCTTTTTTTTAACCTCTTTTACCTGTAGCTGCTTGAGCATAAACAGTATCTGCAGAGTAACAGCGCTGAAAGTTCAATGCAAACAGAGATATTGTCTTATGGCAGTTTATTGCCTACAAAAACGTCCGGTTTGGACTATAGCAAGCTTCTTCCCGGGTTGGTGACATCATAAACCCTTTCTATTAACATAAACACTGCCTCAAATGGGACTTCTGCCCGTGATGGTAAGGGCCCTGGTGTTTCCGGACAACCTGTGCTTGGCACTTCAGCCAGTAAAAATATATGAAACTACATTTGGCCATCTAACCAATCTAAGACCAATGCGTTTTTCGGAGGGATGGGCTTCATAGAAACAGGAAGCAAACAAGCGGTTCAAAGGACAGTGGAGACAGCGGTGTGGAATAAAGGTAAAGTATAAGAAAAATATTGTGGTTTAAAAAAGAAAAAGAAGTATTAAGACATGTTATACTGCGCACCATAAACACAACCAAGGCTAGAAAAATAAAACACGGAACCACCCCTTTAAGAAGTTCCAATCAACTGAAGATGAATCTGCCTGGAGGGGGATGTGTGTCTATCATCTTAATGCAAAGCGAGGAGAAGAGTGTGAGTGGACAATGACTCACCAAGGATCACAGCTGGAGAAATGAAGATATTATTTGAGCCTTGGGGTCAGAAAGCTAAATATCAAACAGCATGTACATCACCACAAGTTGTTTGGGAGGGTTTCAAGAAAAATCCTCAATCCTCATGAAACGCTCTCATCCAAAAACAAACTTCAGCATAGGCCTATTCAGTCGTCCGACACAACAACTTCAAAAGAGGGCTGGTTCTATGTCGGATGAAACAAACAAAAACAAAAAACCTTTTTGGCAGCAAGCACACATGTATGAATAAAAACACTGCTGGATCTTTAATGTTGTGGGCCTATTTTTCTGCTGGAGCTCCTGGACATCTTGTTCAAATACATCATGGATTCTATCAAATACCAACAGATAAAAAACTAAATTTGACAGCCCCTGCTATAAATCATATAATGTGCTGTGTTGGATCTTTCATTAGGACAGGGGTCTCAAACTCAATTTACCCGGGGGCTGCTGGAGGTAGACTCTGGGTCAGGCTGGGCCACATTATGTATTCCACAAAAATAATAATAATAATAAAAAAATAAAAAAAAATCCAATGATCCAATCTTAATCTTTATTATCAACAGTTCTATAACATGAATGTTTCTTCTGAACATGAACTGTTCTTCTGAATTTGAACATTCCTTTCTGAACATGAATGGTTCATTTAGGTTCATCTTGCCTACTCATTTTTTTGTTTGTTTTTAAATATAGCCTATAGAAATTACAACATTATGTAAAGGCCCTTTCACACTGGACGCGATTTTGACGTGCGAATAATTCGCACGATGTTTTTTTTTCCGATCAGCTGTTTGTGTAATGAGCGCTTCCACACCGAACGCGAATGTGCTGAGGCGAAAAAACGAGATTTATTTTTTTCGTATCGATGTCGATTTTTTTTTACTCAAGCGGCGACAAAAACGGCTTCAACCAATCACAAAAAAGGAAACAAAGGTGACGAAATGTCCAGTTGATGTCACGAGCTATTCAATCAACTTTAACCTTTGCCAGGCATGGCATTTCTCATGAGATTACAACTGTAAGCTGTACAGCTGCAGCTGTCTTTGCCCACTGTATGATACAGACAGCAATTACTTAACTTATAAGTTATTACCTTTTATAAATAGTTGTTTTTTTTCTAAACATTGTGTCCGCGATTATGGAAAGTGAACGGGTTGCCATCAGTAGGCTACGTCTGTGGCACTGAAATGTTTACATGTGACTCGACTGGACACATCTGCTCGGATCGATTGATTCCCAGAAGTGCGCGATTTGTCTAGTTAGATGCACTGCTGTCTCTGGAGGAGATCCTCAAATTGTCCCACAGACTTTAGAAAGTAAGTGCAGAACCGGCCATGATAAAGTTTTACCTCTTGTTCAAGATTAGCATCCTCTTTAGACTCTGTTCTTTAAGACTGGCTTCACCCAAAACCTTCCTCTCGGTCCTTTAAATAAAATGAAAAGCTCGTCTTCACTGAATGATGAAGTGCCCGTGTTTTCTCAGCTGTCGCTGCGAATGTTTTAGAATGTTGGAGCTCTGAAAAGTCGCAAATTCGTGTCGCGGCTGATGTGAATGGTTTTGACGCGAAATATTCGCTTATTCGTTACGCTTTTTCGTTACGCGTCCGGTGTGAAAGGACCTTAATACTGTAATAATAAATGTTTTTATTTTTATTTAAAATTCAAAGCAAGGCCATAACTAGGTCAAACAGAACAGTGAACACAACTCTAAATATAATTCTAGTTGGGAAATAATCTATTTGGGACTATTTGCAAACAATATTTGTATTGATTTGCGTCAAATATATTATTAGTCCTGAGATTCTTCGAATGAGTGAATATATACGTACATCCGCTTGCTGCTTGAGTTCCTCAGTGGTGTAATAGACTTTTAGTAAATCGTCTCAAATGTTCAGAGTTCTAATCAGCTCTCATATAGTTTTCTTCTTCATTAAAATGTTCATCAATGATTGTATATTAAGAGCATGGACAAATTGCATTTTGTGTGCATTTGTGTACATTTAGTTTTGTGATTTCACCAGAGAGATTAGTTACTATCTGCAACGGCATTATGCGATAGATTGACGCGCTCGTCTGTGTGTGTGAAGACTGAACGAGCGAAAAGACAATGTTAACCCCGCCTACTTGTATTTGATTGGCCATCTGAGCATTGTTAGACTACATTTGTTTTGACTGTCTGATCAGCCTCTGTTCCTGTCAATTACGCGGTGTCAACAATTATACTTCATGAGGGAAGACCTTATTTTCTATCCCCTTACACTGCCCCTACCCCTAAACCTACCCATCACAGGAAACATTCCGCATTTTTACTTTCTCAAAAAAACTCATCCTGTATAATTTATAAGCATTTTGAAAAGTGGGGACATGGGTAATGTCCTCATATTTCACCCTCTCCTTGTAATACCTGTGGCATACCTATGTCATTATACACATTAAGTGTCCTTATATGTCACAAAAACATGCCCCCCCCCACACACACACACAAACACACACACATTGGTCTATGTGGTTTACAGGGACTCTCCAAAGGTGTAATGGTTTTTATACTGTACAAACCTTATTTTATATTCCCTTACAATGCCCCTGCCCCCAAACCAACCCATCACCCAAAAAGATTTTTCAGTTTTTCAGAAATAGCGGGCCGCACTATCACTAAAGTCTGATGTAAAGTAGGGGGGCATAACATATCATTCTGCGGGCCGCAAGTTTGAAACCCCTGCATTAGGACAATGCTCCAAAACAAATATCAAAATCAACACAAAAATGAGTCACTGACCACAAAAGAAAAGTTCTGCCATGACCACCCCAGTCCCCTTTCCTCAATCCTATAGAACACTGACGGGGAGTGTATCAACATAGTGTATGGAGGAATGATCTCTGATCTTTTGTCTGGTGTTCTCCAAATTCACTCATGCGTGCAGAGGCTGTAATGAAGAGCACGATGACAAGGAATATCACAGTCAGTCTTTAACTGTGAATTGAATACAAGAACACTCATGAGAATAACCAGGAGCAATACATAAATCACAACCACGTAACACAGGAAACTTAGGGCTTACACACAGGATGATTGACTAAACAAGGAACAGGTGTAGAGCTAAATAATAGCCAAGGAAGCTAACTAGCAACTCAGGCAGGTAAAACAAGGAACAGAAC
Source organism: Pseudorasbora parva (assembly GCF_024679245.1). Taxonomy (NCBI): domain Eukaryota; kingdom Metazoa; phylum Chordata; class Actinopteri; order Cypriniformes; family Gobionidae; genus Pseudorasbora; species Pseudorasbora parva. Next base: position 17,435,034 of record NC_090181.1, read on the forward strand.
ACTGAGAAAACTAAACCAAAACTGCTACACATTACACACACATTATAGGTGAAGACTCAGAGCTGTTATCTTGGCAAAAGGAAGTTGCAAAAAGTATTGAAAGGGTTCCATTAATTGTGGCCGATGTGTATATGACAGAAAAACATTTATTTCATAATTAGCTTTCCTCTCCCTTTTTCTTGTCTTACTTCAATGAAAAGTTAGATTTCTGCTTACTCAAAAAATTATTCAGGCCCTTCAGAACCGACACATTTAAATGATGTTCACTTTACTTAAACTTATCCATTTTTTGTCACAATGTAATTTAATTGTGTTTAATTAACCTAATATTTTTAAAACAGAAGTTTACTTAATTAATTTGTGTTACTAACTGGGCAGTGGATCTGTAGTTCTCAGCATGCTTTTCAAGGAACATTAGGAGAGTAAATTTAGGGATTAACACGTTATTTCATGTGTTTTTCTCTAAAGGGAAATATGTTGTTAATGTTCAATGTTCAGTTATGATGGACATTTAGAGGAGTTTCTGTAATGTTTTTGAATTCTGTAGTTTCCATTGCTGAAGAGTGGCGCCTGCGCTTAGGCTGTGGCCACTCAGTTAAATGCTAATGTCAGGAGTTACAGCAGCCTTTTCTTATATTTATATTGTGTATGACGATGAATGAAATCGCTTATAATTGATTTTTTTTTATATTTAATTTTCAACTAAATTTTCAACTTTATTTTCCATTAACAAGTATATAAATATAATTTAAATGGTATTTGATAAAATTGAATTGGGCCAACTCAATTTTATTGTTCAAAATTGAGTATGACTAACTCAATTACATTTCATTGCAGTTAGTTTTTTTATGAGCTGGGGCTGCACATATTTATTGGATGAAAAACCTGCTCTCAATGTTGACTTTGTCCAATGAGTTTTTTTTTATTTTATTTTTTTTATGCATGCATAAAATCTGATAAAAGCTCACTGAGATGATACAGATGAAACAGACATCAAAGTTATCACACAATTCCTCTGGCAGGAGCATTTTATACACTGTAAAAAAAAATCTCGTAAAAAAATGGTAAATGACTGGCAGCTACGGCTGCCAAACAAAAACCGTAAAATTAAAGTAAAATATCTTAATTCAAATAAAATGCAAAAACAATAATTTTACAGAAATTTTCATTAAAAGATTTATTGAAAAACAATGTTATTTTACAGATTTTTTCCTTGTTTAAATTAAGGTGTTTTACCTTTTTTTTACGGTTTTTGTTTGGCAGCCGCTGCTGCCAGTCAATTACCATTTTTTTATGATTGTTTTTTTACAGTTTAAAACTGTTATTTCACGGGCATTTACCAGATTATTACAATCAAACTCTTTCAATAAAATGACGGCACTGATAGTTCTACAGAGAATTACTGTAATTTTACAGGCATTTACCAGATTATTACAGTCAAACTCTTTCAATAAAATGACGGCGCTGATAGTTCTACAGAGAATTACTGTTATTTTACAGGCATTTACCAGATTATTACAGTCAAACTCTTTCAATAAAATGACGGCGCTGATAGTTCTACACAGAATTACTGTTATTTTACAGGCATTTACCAGATTATTACAGTCAAACTCTTTCAATAAAATGACGGCGCTGATAGTTCTACAGAGAATTACTGTAATTTTACAGGCATTTACCAGATTATTACAGTCAAACTCTTTCAATAAAATGACGGCGCTGATAGTTCTACAGAGAATTACTGTAATTTTACAGGCATTTACCAGATTATTACAGTCAAACTCTTTCAATAAAATGACGGCGCTGATAGTTCTACACAGAATTACTGTAATTTTACAGGCATTTACCAGATTATTACAGTCAAACTCTTTCAATAAAATGACGGCGCTGATAGTTCTACACAGAATTACTGTAATTTTACAGGCATTTACCAGATTATTACAGTCAAACTCTTTCAATAAAATGACGGCGCTGATAGTTCTACACAGAATTACTGTAATTTTACAGGCATTTACCAGATTATTACAGTCAAACTCTTTCAATAAAATGACGGCGCTGATAGTTCTACAGAGAATTACTGTAATTTTACAGGCATTTACCAGATTATTACAGTCAAACTCTTTCAATAAAATGACGGTAATGGTAGTTCTACAGAAAATTACTGTTATTTTACAAGCATTTTCCAGATTATTACAGTCAAACTCTTTCAATAAAATGCAAAGACGTGATAAAGATTTAAAATTATTTATTTTATTTTGGCAGATAAAATAAGTCTGAAAACAGTATAAAAAGAATTCAAATCAACTCAAACTCTGATTTGCAGCATTTGTTTACACAATTTAATAGTGTTTAAATTATGTAAAACAATCTAAATAAAATGGAATGATTCCATCATTAAATTAAATTATTGATATTGATATAAATAAAATACAACATTTAAACTACTTCAGTAATTAACAATAGTTTTATCAAATTCTCAAACTTTAGGATTATGGCTATACAAGACTGTGTAACACTTTACAAAATGTACAACGTTTATTAAAATTATACAGCATTTATTTATTAAATGTTAAAGGGTTAGTGAAAATAATGTAACTTATTCCTCACCCTCATGCCGTTCCACACCCATAAGACCTTCGTTCATCTTTGGAACACAAATTAAGATATTTGTGTTGAATCCGATGGCTCAGTGAGGCCTCCATAACCAGCAATGACATTTCCTCTCTCAAGATCCATTAATGTACTAAAAACATATTTAAATCGGTTCATGTGAGTACAGTGGTTCAATATTAATATTATAAAATGATGAGAATATTTTTGGTGCTCCAAAAAAACCGAAATAACGACTTATATAGTGATGCCCGATTTCAAAACAAGAAGCTTTGGAGCATTATAGATCAGTGTGTCAAATCAGCAGTTCGGAGAGCCAAAGTCACATGATCTCAGCAGTTTGGCGGTTTTACACGCGATCAGCGTGTCAAGCTTCTGAAGCTTCAGGAAGCAGTTTTGAAATCGGTCAGTTTTTTTTGGCACACAAAAAATATTCTTGTCATTTTATAATATTAATATTGAACCACTGTACACACATGAACTAATTTAAATATGTTTTTAGTACATTAATGGATCTTGAGAAACGAAATGTCATTGCTGGCTATGCAAGCCTCACTGAGCCATCGGATTTCAACACAAATGAGGGGGGTACAATCCACAAACCGTCTCTAACTCGAGATATCTGATTACAAATATAACAGTCTTTTATTCAGAATTCTAACAAGCGTTTTAAGAAGTAACAAAAAAAAAAAAGATCCATGATTTGTTACCAGAAGATACAGCAGATAAAGAACAATCCTTCAAAATACCAGTAATCAGCAGGGTCCTTGGTGCATCTGGGAAGAAAAAAAGAACACTATGATTCTCTGAAAAGTCTTAAAAAAAAAAAAAAAAGATTTTAAATAAATGTTTTTTTTTTAAATTATTATTATTTTTTACTTTAAACAAGCTCAATTTAATGTAATTAAAGTTTTCTTTTTGTCTTCTGTTTCATCTGGTAGGGTCTGGTAGCTGAGGGTCTTTCCCTCAATATTTTTAAGGGAATTAAATATAGGATTAATGACGGCATATTTTTTAACTAACTAAAAAGACATGAAAATACTTGAGATGGTTTACCACCCAAAAATGGAAATTCTGTCATCGTTAACTCATCCTCATGTCGTTTCAAACCTGTATAATTATTTCTTGATATATTTTGAGGAATGTTGGCAACCAAACTGCTTTCCTTTGTATGGAGAAAAAAAAAAAAACACTGAAAACAAATTGATCAAAATAAAGAAAGTCATACATGTTTGGAACAACATGAGGGTGAGTAAGTGATTGATAGACTTTTAATTTTGGTGTCAACTATCCCTTCAGTTTGTGTGTAGAATTTCCTGCAGAGTGTAGCTCTAAACATCTGCCTGGAATGTTCTGGTAGTTCTGAAAACCTTGATTAGGTGGTTCAGATGAGTTTAATTAGGCAAATTCAATTAAAAAATGACAAGGTTTTTAAAAAATATATATGCTTTATAAGGGGACGTTTACACAACGCGTTTTGGACATTCATTTACACAACAATGGAGTTCTGGTGGCCTGAAAACACAATGTTTTTGAAAACAATACCGTTATCTCTGTGTAAACTTAATGGTGATGGACACACATGCGCATTACATGTTTAGTTTATAGGTATGCGTGTTTGAATGCATATGTGCGCAGACAAGGTAGGTCTGCGCACATATGCATTCTTTACCAATGGAATTGCCAAATCACATGTCTAGAATGTATTAATACAGAGTTATTTAGTTGTTTTCGTAGAATTGTGCAAACAGGGATTTTTCAATAAATTATTGTCATTTGTATAACATTTTTTTAACAAACACGTCAGTATACACATCATGACAATAATCCAAGAGAATTGTGAAGCTCACATGATAAGATAACTTATTATTATTATGTAGTTTCTGAAGCATGCTTTAGTATAATGCAAGTTTATATTCAGATTTATTTTTCTAAGCACATTTTACCAATTCAAATCCAAAATTATAAGTGATATATTTTTTTTAAGAAAGGCTCGGAGTGAAAAATGTCTTGTATTCAGGTGTGCATCATTATTACACAGGTTTTCATTTATAGATAAACTGGGCAAAAAAAAAGGATTTAACTTAGACTGGAACGTCCTTTTTTAAAATACCCATGAGAAAGATGCAATACTAGAAATTGCACAATTAAGGCATGCCCATTGGACAGCAAAACATCGATTCAGCAAAAAAAACAGGTGAAGAAATAAATTAACTTCTAACACAAATATGAATTAAGGTGAATTAGTTGTGAACCATCAGGAACCCTTTAGTCTCCAGAACCACAGGACCAGACACCACCAGAACTGCAACCTACATAGTCTCCAGAAGTGCAAGGTGTCAGGATATCAGAGACTTTTAAGAACCCTGAAATATGACCCCCACTTAATAAGAATCACAAGAGTCACTCTCAATCTGTCTATTATGTATGTCTTCATGTTTGATTCTTATTAAATGGTGTTTTTTAGGATTCTTTACCTAACTGAAGTGTCTGAGATGTCAGGACACCTTGCACTTCAGGAGACTCCAGGTAGGTTGCAGTTCTGGAAAATCGGCCTGTTTTTGTATGACCCTGCTGAATCAATAAGCATTTTGCTGTCCAATGGTCACACCTTAATTTTGATTATTGCATTAGTATTGCATCATTCCATTTTAATAATTTTTGACTCTTCAGTCTGAGTTAAATCTCTTTTTTAGCCCATTTTACCTTTTTCACTTTCAGCCTTCTTTAATTATACATCCCTTATAAATGATTTAATAAATTAATAGTAGTTATCAAGATTAATATGGTGTGGAATCATAGACTGTAAAAAAGATGGACAACAAGTCAGTTTTTAGGACTTGTGTGGCACACTTGTGTGAAATGGGTAAAATGTGCTTGGAAAAAAATAAGATCAGAATATCACCTTGTGTAATTATGCACACACTGTAGGCCTATATGGACTCACAAAGATGAATCACTTTTCCAACAATCTGTGGAAAGCTGGGATGGCATGATGAAGGGAAAATAGAGCATTTTGGAGTGCATTATACCTTTATGGTCTATGGTTTTATATACTGCATTGATACTTACTAGTGATGTACTTGTTTCTCTGTTGGTACCTGTTCTGCCCTGTAAACATTGTTCCGATGCTTGATCTAAAGAAAAGGAAAATAAAATAAAAAAAAGTTAAAATGAGCTTTATCTACTTTTAAAGTTTTATCATTAGCAGTTATCACAGTTGGAAAAGGAAATGTCAAAAATACTTGGAAAGAAACAGGCAGTCAAACATAATTTTAATCTCTCAAAGACAAGCACAAGCTTCATCATATTTTTATGTTGCTAAAAAAAAAAAAAAAAAAAATACATACATACATACATACATACATACATACATATATATATATATATATAAGAAAGCCGTACACACCGTGTATACTATATATATATATATATATATATATATATATAGTGAAAATTGAAGTGAGCAGCAAGTAACCATTTTGTCCTCAAAGTTGATGTGTTAGAAGCCGGAAAAATGGGCAAGCGTAAGGATTTGAGCGAGTTTGACAAGGGCCAAATTGTGATGGCTAGACGACTGGGTCAGAGCATCTCCAAAACTGCAGCTCTTGTGGGCTGTTCCCGGTCTGCAGTGGTCAGGATCTATCAAAAGTGCTCCAAGGAAGGAACAGTGGAGAACCGGCCACAGGCTCATGGCACAGGCTCATTGATGCACGTGGGGAGCGAAGGCTGGCCCGTGTGGTCCGATCAAACAGACGAGCTACTGGAGCTCAAACTGCTCCAGAAGTTAATGCTGGTTCTGATAGAAAGGTGTCAGAATACACAGAGCATCGCAGTTTGTTGCGTATGGGCGGCATAGCCGCTGACCAGTCAGGGTGCCCATGCTGACCCCTGACCCCGCCGAAAGCACCAACAGTGGCACGCGAGCATCAGAACTGGACCACGGAGCAATGGAAGAAGGTGGCCTGGTCTGAGGAATCACGTGTTCTTTTACATCACGTGGATGGCCAGGTGTGTCGCTTACCTGGGAAACACATGGCACCAGAAGAAGGCGAGCCGGCGGAGGCAGTGTGATGCTTTGGGCAATGTTCTACTGGGAAACCTTGGGGCCTGCCATCCATGTGGATGTTACTTTAACACGTCCCACCTACCTAAGCATTGTTGCAGACTATTTTACACCCTTTCATGGAAACCCTTTCCTTGGTGGCTGTGGTCTCTTTCAGCAGGATAATGTGCCCTGCCACAAAGCGAAGTGGTTCAGGAATGGTTTGAGGAGCACAGCAACGGGTTTGAGGTGTTGACTTGGCCTCCAAACTCCCCAAATCTCAATGGCAAATCAGCATATTTTAATTATGTGACACTGAAGACTGGAGTAATGATGCCATGCAATGTGCTTATTTCGAAGTTCAACAAAATTCAAAGTTAATGATTTTAACCAGAATTCATAATAATACTAAATAACTGAACAACATCCTTGAATATTTTGTGGGAGTGACACCCCTAGTGTAACAAATCTTAGCGGCCAGCATGATGTAATAGTCATAGAGAATAGGGATTCATATTCAGGTTGTGCCAGAGGCACTATGTGCATTTTTATATTTGAATGGAGGGGTTTAAAGGGATAGTTCACCCAGAAATGAAAATTAGCCCATAATTTACTCACCCTCAAATCATCCTAGGAAGTATTTGATTCTTCTTCCAGACGAATACAATTATATTACAAAAGAAAAAGAATGTCATATACACCTAGGATGATTTGAGGGTGAGTAAATGATGGGCTAATTTTCATTTTTGGGTGAACTATCCCTTTAACACTTATAATTTGGCAACTCTGGGTTCATTGGGGGTCATTCCTATTGTTTTATTGTTTTATTGTTTTATTAGGATCCCCATTAGCGGCCCATTTAATGGCAGCTAATCTTCCTGGGGTCCTCTTTTAAAATTATTCAAATCATAAAATCACACAAAACAATAATCAACACAAATTACAATAAAAATAATTCAAACATTGCGCTTACATTCAGAGAGAAGAGAGAAAAAAAAAAAAAAAAAAAAAAAAAAAAAAAAAAAGACAATTTACAGCTGGCACTAGATTATTTGCAGCAGTTCCTTGGTTACTGTCCTCTTAAATTTGTATTTGTTTTGAATTCTGCGTGATGAGATAGAAAGTCTATTCCAAATAGATATTGCTCTGTAAAGTGATGTGCGTTTCAAAAAATTTGTCCTGGGAAGCGGAAGTTTTATATCACCACCTAGTGCCTGCCTGGTGGCGTGTAGGTGTCCACTTCCTACAAAAACAAACTTCTCAGAGAGAAACTGTGGCTGTTTCATAAATACTGCATTCCACAACATTAAAAGTAATCGTAATTTAATTTTGTCGTCAACTGTGAGCCAAGAAAGACGTTTATGCATCAGGGCCACGTTAGTTTTTAAAGAGCACTGGAGGACAGTCCTTGCCGCCCTATTTTGTGCCACTTGAAGCTTACGAAGATGTTTTTGTGATGTAGATGACCATATAATTGGACAGTTTTCTAAATGGCACAAAACAAGAGACTGGACCACCTGTCTAGCAATGGACATAGGGATATATGACATACATTTTCTGGACATTGCAATACCCTTCCCCATTTTAGCAATCATTCCATCAATATGAGCTGAAAAAGACAAGTAAGAATCCAAGGTGACGCCCAGTAACCTGGCTTGCGTCACTTGTCTTAGCTGCAGCCCATTGACTGACAAGTTCAAAGATGGCTGGGTAGTTAATTTTAATCTTTTCCAGAAAAACATAGATGTTGATTTGTCTACATTTAAAATTAATTTGTTATCTTTTACCCACTTGCTTATATTCTGCAAATCATGATTTAATAGATTTGAAACATCATGAGGATTTTTCCTATGTTCCTATGTTCCCCACGTTTATACGTTTATATTTTTTCCTATGTTCCCCACGTTTATATGGCACATAAGGGAAACATGACTATGATCCCCAAAAGATATAAAGTATGCTCTAATGACTCCAAGATTGGAAACAAGACCCTAAAAACATAGCTCACCCAAAAATGAGAATTCTCTTATCATTTACTCACACATATGTTGTCTAAACCTGAATTAACGTTACAAGTGAAACGTTACTTCTGTTTTCATGTGTTGTCTCCCACACGAATGACCTTCATATCTTCAACAAATGAAATTAAATATTAACATAACGACAAACTTCCAATAAAATGACTAACGTTACTACTGTGCATATCAGTAACGTTAACGTTATCAATTCACTGTCTTCGTGTTAGTATTACAATACTTACCACCCCTGAAGATCGTGAGGCTGGATTTTCTTCCCAAAATTTCTGGTTCATGAGGGAAACAAACACACAACAATATTAGCTATTTAACTTACTTACTAACAGAGGTATTTTCAAAAGTCAGTTCACTCAATCCAAAGCTTCTATATTGATTTTTTTTTATCTCAAACCTAGCTTATAATATTAACACATGCAAACAACGACAATAACGATAGCTGGTAGTTAATGATTACAGTATGTAACTTACTAATGTCGTTATTGGGGTAATCGCGATTTGATTATCACTTAAACATTTATATTTTGATGTAACAGAAGCTTTTAAAAAATAAAAATAAAACTAACGTTAGTTAACTTACCTTCTGCAGTTCCAATATGTCCGTTACGTTGGTAAAAGTTGCCCATATGAATTTTTTTCTTTTTTCTTTCTTCTTTTGTCCTCCATTAACATCCCGCAACTTAAATTCGCCCAAAATATAAAACATTTTTTAAAAAAATAACCAAGTAGAAATCCATGTAAAACCGAACAGAACCGAAGTTAGCTACTGCATTACAGATGCCCGAGCAGTAACGTTAACGTTAGCAGCGCACACACTCACTCTACAACAAACGTATAATTCAAATTTGACCCGTAAAAGGCGCGCGCATTTGTCATTGGCCAGTATACCGGATGACAGTCAGAATAACCAATCATGCTCAAAGCAATACAGAGAGACAATGAATTAATGAATTGTTTAAATTGTGTGTGTGTATATATATATATATATATATATATATATATATATATATATATATATATATATATATATATATATATATATATATATATATATATATATATATACCAACCCCTACTCTGCTAAACACATACAGCGTAAACACTGCATATGTATTAATTTCAATTTCTGCATCTTGGTGGCATTACAGTTACATTCATGTGACCTATAATGACCCTTTTACATTTGTACAAATTACTGACCTTTCCTTTAGAAATAATCTTGCCTATTGTCAACTTTCATTTTCCCTTTTACTGTGTGGCACTATAACATAACTTGTTGATTTAGGGTGGATGCTCTGTCCAAAGCAACACTTGTTTGCTAATATTGCCATAATTCCATACAAGTTACACCATACACAGATGAGGCTTTATGACCACCTTCCTAATATTGTGTTGGTCCCCCTTTTGCTGCTAAAACAGCCCTGACCCCTAAGATGTTAGCAGCAGATCCTTTAAGTCCTGTAAGTTGCAAGGCAGGGCCACCATGGATCAGACTTGTTTGTTCAGCACATCCCACAGATGCTCGATTGGATTGAGATCTGGGGAATTTTGAGGCCAAGACAACACCTCTGCTTTGTGTCAGGAGCATTATCTGCTGGAAGAGCCACAGCCACCAGGAAATACCGTTTTCCATCAAAGGGTGTACACGGTCTACAACAATGCTTAGGTAGGGACGTGTTAAAGGAACATCCAAATGGATGGCAGGACCCAAGGTTCCCCAGCAGAACATTGCCTAAAGCATCACACTGCCTCCGCCGGCTCGCCTTCTTCCCATAGTGCATCCTGGGGCCATGTGTTCCTCAGGTAAGCCACGCACACGCACCCGGCCATCCACGTGATGTAAAAGCACACATGATTCATCAGGATTCGTGCTTTGTGGTCCAATTCTGATGCTCATGTGCAAATCATGGCGAAAAAAGGCCATCATTTACCCACCAAACCTGTACAAGTTTCTTTTTCTGTTTGTTATGAAGAATGTTGGTAACCAGACAGCTGACTGTCATCGACTACTGTTATGGAGGTCAGTTTGAAGTCAGTTAGCTGTCTGGTTACCAACATTCTTCATAACAGCTTCTGTGTTCAAACAGAAAAAGAAACTTGTACAGGTTTGATGGGTAAATAATGACAATTATTTTTATTTTTTTTGGTGAACCATCCCTTTTAACTCCCGAATTTAATAGAAGAATGCTTTATTTTCAAATGTGTTTTTTTTCCAAGGTTTTGACAAAAATAAACGTGTTTAACTATCATTTGTTTTTTCCTGATACTTATTTTACTTTTGTCAGAATTCTTGGCTTTCTTCATCTAGGCCAGAGTTGAATTTGTATATAATTTAAGAAAACAGAAAAAATACCATAATATAGTGATTTTCTCATAAATATTTGATTTACTGTTATTTGTCATTAATGATTTAATACTAAAACTTGCAGTCAAAATATTAATTTACAGATATTGTTTGTAATTTTACATTAATGTTTATCAAATTTATGAAAACAGAGATCTACTCTATAAATAATAGTCATTTTCCTGTATAAAAAATAAGAATTACTGTTATTTGTCATTAATGATATAGTCCTTAAAATAATAGTCAAGTTGTTAATTTACAGATATTGTTTGTAATTTTACATGAATTTTATGTAATTTATGAAAATAGAAAAAATTACTGTATAAATAAAAAGGTAATTTCCTGTATTAAAAACTGAGAATTACTGTAATTTGTCATGAAGGATATGATCCTTAAAATAATGGTTGAGTTGTTAATTTACAGATATTAATTGTAATTTTACATGCATTTGTATGTAATTTATGAAAACAGAAAAATACTATATAAAAAATACAGTATTTTTTCTGTATAGAAAAATAAGAATTACTGTAATTTGACATTAATGATATAGTCCTTAAAATAATAGTCAAGTTGTTAATTTACAGATATTGTTTGTAATTTTGCATGAATTTTTATGTAATTTATGAAAATAGAAACAAATACTGTAAAAATAAGGTAATTTCCTGTATAAAAAAACTGAGAATTACTGTAATTTGTCATGAATGATATATTCATTAAAATAATGGTCAAGTTGTTAATTTACAAATATTATTTATAATTTTACATGCATTTGTACGTAATTTATGAAAACAGAAAAATATTATTTAAAAAATACAGTAATTTTCTTGTATAAAAAATAAGAATTACTGTAATTTGTCATTAATGATATAATCCTTAAAATAATGGTCAAGTTGTTAATTTACAGATATTGTTTGTAATTTTACATAGTTTTAAACATAATTAAAAATTAAAAAAAAATACTGTAAAAAATTTAGAGTTATTTTCTGTAATTTTAGGATTTTTTTTACAGTGTAGCAAAATATCTCATCATTCACTGATGCAATCATGTCGCACTCACTCGCTATTATGTTAATTCGTAAAATGTATATTATCTCTGTGCAATCAAGAGGATTCCATTAAATGTAACATAAACAGGCTACCTGTATCTGGAAGGCAAAACTTCCATGTATTTTAACTTTGTGCAAAAATAATTGGAAATAAGATGGACACAAGATGATTTCCAAGTCAATGAATTTCTTTAAGAGTACAGTTAAATCTATAATGGCTATTTATTTATTTATGTTGTCCGGGTGCACTACAGTTTTATTGGAAAGTGGCAAAAATAAAGCCACTGTGAAGAAGTTGTTAAACTGTTTGACATATCAGCTTTGGTTTGCCAGAAAGCATTTGAGCAGCTCTCAAACCATCTTATACATTTTATACATCTTTCCAACCACATGTTTGGAATTATCCAAACACTCCACATTAGAAACAAAACATGTTCTTACTAATCCATCATTCAACTAAATCCTGGCAGTACACTTGGAGTTTACTAAACACTAACTTGAAGAGGGTACTTCAAATAGTAGTTTTATGTCCAATAGACATAATACATTTGGACCTATTTGTAGTTTTTATGCTAATCAGTTTTAAAAAGTCAAGCCCATCCTCTGTGGTAGTTAAATGATAAAAAACAAAAACAACAAAACAGGAATCCTTCCAAGAAGAGGGAATGCTGTTTTTAACACCTCATTTAAACATCTACAAATAAGTAATGATACGTATAAATGCCTCATTAGTACAACCTTCTCAAAGGCATCCATAGGCCCATGTGCAGATAAAAATCTAATGCAGAGCGTTATATAACTGTGCGGTTGTTCTGCTCCGTGTGGGATTTTTCTGAGAACTAATATTGGAACCGGAACAAAGGGAGCTCAAAGATCACTTCACATGTTTATTAAACTTTACATTACCCTTCAATTACTCTCCAGCTACCCTATGTGCAAAGTCATAGCTTTAGCTGAACCCAGCTGTTATGTCATGTCAGAAGAGTATGGATAAACTTGAGAGAGTTAAAAATAAAGCAACCGCACTACATAAATCTTGTAATAAATGCTGGTTAATTACAAGCAGCCTTGGACAGAAGCATTCCTTACAGAGAAATCATTGGGTGGGTTTAGCGTTTTGGAGATTACGGCACTTTTCTGACCACAGTCGAGCTAAATTATTGCATACATTGAACACTGTGGGGTAATTTTCCAGTGACTACTTTCCGGCATATTTGTCAAATTAAATGTATGAAATTAAAGCCTTGTCATATACAAACAGGTCAAATAATAAATTGTTACGTAATTATACAAAATATTCCCCTGAAATGTTATTACGGCTGACAAACTGCCATGCCACGCATTGAGCTCAACTGTTGGGCTAAATGGGCTAATGTAGTTTGTATTGACCACTTGAAAACAGTTCAATAATGATATACTTGGGTAATACCATTGATGTATGCATGTTGTTCTGCATGCCTTATAGTTTTACACTGAGAAAGATTAATTGCATTGCCTTTCTATGGGAAATTAGCTCATAAGCTATACTGTGAGCCTATAAATTAGGATGAGGCATACAAAGGTTTGTTTTAGCTGTAGCTGATCTGGGTTTAAATTGCAATTTGGTAGTTAGGGGAACATCTCATGGTGATTGTAGTGACCTGGGTAAGATCCCCATGTGATCCCTAAAACAAAATTGATACAGATGGTTTTAGAGACGTTTTCATTTTAAATATAGGCTATACTTATGAATATATTTACTTTAATAACATAATGTAATAATATAATTTTATGTTTATTATAGTGTGTGTGTGTGTGTGGGGGGGGGGGGATTTTAACCCCACAATTTTAACATTGTGGGGTTAAAATGTAACTTTTTTGGTTCCCATGAGGAAAACAGCTTATAAATAATATTATATTAGTTTTGTTGTTGTTGCTGTTGTATTTTCTTATACATATGATAGATAAATAAACAAATGCCCCTCCAAAACATTATCTATGTTAAAATAAACATTAAAATTACATGGATAAAAAAATTGACCAATAATCAAAACGGTGTTCATTGTAAAACATGTCAACACGATCACATGGTAATGCGTATCAATAGTCATTCAATAAAGTGTGAAATCTCGTGGAATGGATACGCCAAAATGAGTTTTGGTGCGCAAATGCTACGCAGTTTTCTCCGTGCATATGACACGCTCTTGGGTAGGATTAGGGTGGTGGGGGTTTGTACATATAATACACCATAAAGTGCGTATCATATGCACGTGAAAAACCGTGTACCATATGCACGCCAAAACTCATTTTGATTGCACACTCGTACTATTTATACACATTTTCGTGAGATCGAGCTCAACGTTTGGGTTGACTCTGTGGATTTTGCCACATTTACAATCACTTTTAAAAGAGAGACTTTAACTCTCAACTGACACACTTTCCATGTCCTTCAAGAAGACGTTTTTTTGCAGCCTGGCAAAAGAGCCTGGGCTTCTGAAAGGAGCATCACAGCTGTTTGGTTGTTGGCCTCCATTGCCTGGCACAGACCTGAGAACTTGCATTTCTTCCCCTCTGTCAGCAGCATGCAGAAGAGTCAGGCTGTCAACCACTCAACCCTGCCAAAACAAGCCTCTACCACTCCCCTCACATCAGGGGCGTAGATGGCCCTGGGCTTTTGGGTGTAATTTTTTTCTCTCTCTACCAAAACCTTATTCCTCCTCGCAATGCAGTTCCCTGCATTAATGTGAGTAGAGAGCTGCTGATGGTTAATTTAATGACTATAGACGGTAGCAAAGAAACATAGTGAGCAGCAATATGCAACATTTCCAACCTGTCCTCCAAAAAAATATGACTCTATAGGTTGTTTTTCTAGCACCTTATTACGATCTATATTTACGTTTTAAAGTCATGCACCCTCTAGCTGGCATAAAAATAATGACAGTATCGTGTTATGTCTGACGTCATTCGTATATTCGACAGACGTATTACTGTCGTTACCAATCTAAATGCGTGTTCATTTTAATGCAGTGTGTGGACTTTTTTACCCCATTTGTCATATTTCCATTTAGCAAAACAATTTTTTTTTATGTACAACTCCACCCACACCATCCCTAAACCTACCCAGTGATTTACAGTGCATACACATTTTATGAGCACATGTATTCCCTGGGATCAAACTCACGATTGCATGTTGTTGTTGTATAGTGCAATGCTTTACCAACTGACCTATGCAAAACCTGAAATATTAAGCAGATAAAAAGTAAAAATGCTTTAAAATGAAAGTGTCCTGCTGTCAATAGGAGCACAACTAACGCTCCTGTGTGTCGTATTTAATTAACTGAAAAATTGTCGATGGGGCAGAACTTTACTAAACATTCCTATGGGTCATATTTCAAGGATGTAACAAAACCTATATAGGCTTATTGGTTGGAGGACATGTTGAACATTTCTGTCAAAAACACACCAGAGATTTTTACTGGAAGCTATCTTCATGCTTATATAGACCTTCATTCAGTGTCTACATTTTGTCTGAATATGTTAAAATGTAAATAAAATGCATATACTGGATTTCTTACTGAGCGTAAAAAAAAAAAAAAAGAAAAAGAAAAAATTCCTCATGAGGCCATTTTTGTCTTACATAAATACATATACATAGAGAAAGGAGCTATACTCTTAAAAAATAAGGTTTAAATTTTTTGTTTTGTTTTGATTTTTTCATCAGTTCCATAGAAGAACCAATGCGGGTTCTCTTAGGAACCTTTATTTTTCTTAGTTTGAAGAACATTTAAAAAAAATCGTTTTTTTTAACAGTAAAGAACCGACTAAAATTATTTTTTTTCAATACATATGCACTGTGTATTCTGACACATTTCTATCAGAACCAGAATTAACTTCTTGAGCAATATGAGGTACAGTAGCTTGTCTGTTTGATCGGACCACGCGAGTCATGCTCCCCATTTGCATCAATGAGCCTTGGCCACCAGTGACCCTGTCGCCGGTTCACCACTTTTCTTTCCTTGGACCAGTTTTGATAGATACTGACTACTGTAGACTGGAAACACCCCACAAGAGCTGCAGTTTTGTAGCCTGGGAAAACCCAGACAATTTCCGGCAAATTTAGAATTGCTTTGCAAGTATGGAAAAGAGCCCATTCAAACCCATTTCTAATCCGCAAAATCGCGGCACCAATCAGAAACATTGGAGCGGGCTTTACACGATGATGACAGCGCAGCGACGGTGAAGCAGATTTTGTATATTACTAAGATGGATGCCGCCGTGGAATATCACTTGTTCGATTCAGCTATCACGTCTGTTTTAAGCAATTTAAACTTTTCCTTTTCGTTAAAACCTGAGCAAAGAACAACACTCGGCTACCAGATGTGGATTACACCGGCTACTTTGATGAGGAGGATGGGGAGTGTGATCATGTGCTAACACCACACACAGCTCTGGATCTGGCCTTTCTGTGATTATTTCCTCACACTAGATCTGGTAGTAAAAATTGTAAATAAATAACTAGCGTAACTATGTTCAAGTCTGAAAATGTTCTAACACTTCTGAAATGACTGAATTTGAATGTTTTCTGTTCGACCGTCAATCCGAGATTCTATTAGGTTTCCCAAATTTGCAAAAATGTTGAAGTGGCGGTGGACACCAGATCATATTTCTTTTACAACAACGGCAAAAGTCATCAGAAGCCATTGCAACATCTTCCTCGAAATCACCAACAGAGAATTGCTGTCTCAGATAATTGTCAGCTCAGCATACGTCAATGTCCGTGGGTGACGCCCCTTTGGAAATGATTTGTCTACGAAGCATTGCCAGACCATAGCTCAGTTACTACTGAGAATGGTCTGGCTTTAAGCAGGCTAGCAGTTTTGGAGATGACCCAGTCGTCTAGCCATCACAATTTGGCCCTTTTCAAACTTGCTCAAATCCTTGCCCATTTTTCCTGCTTCTAACACATCACCTTTAAGGACAAAATGTACACTTCACGAGATAATCAGTGTTATTCACGTCACATAATGTTATGCCTGATCAATTTGATATTAAGAGATATTACACTGTGCGATTAGATTAAGATTAAGTCTCAGTTGTATGATATAACGTGACATTGTGAATATAAAAATCACATTGTCGTTAAGTTATATTGTGAAAAATAAAGGTGCACCTGACAAATATATAGTCTCAATGAAGGGCCTAGCAGTCTGCTGTCAATATTAAAAATAGAAGTAATTGCATTCAAGGTGACCTGCAAGTTCCAGCAATTTATTATCTTTCTTTCCATTTCATCCTCAGTTAGACCCCCTCAAGTCTGAGAGTAGTTAGAGAGGACGTGTCTGTGGGGCACTCTGGGTAAAAACACATAAAACTCATTCATCCCTTACCATTTTAAGTCTTGCACTTTGCACCATTGTGGGACTCTTTGCAGTTTGTTCCTCCCACCTGCTGTTGGCAGATATTGACTGAGCAAAAACATGAGACAGAAAAAACAACATACAAATTTCCTGTGTCTCTGCCTGCATGTTGAAAGGCTGTATCTGAGCCATGCAGGACCCAGAGAGAGCAAAGGAAAGACATAAATCAAGGCTGTTTCATGTAAGATATGAGATTTTCATTGAGCCTTTCAAATGAAGCCTTTTATGCTCGGAAATGACTGACAGTTGTAATGGCGTAACGCTCACAGAATGAGCTGAATAGAAAGAGGCAGTGAGCCAACTCAGATTTGATCATGAAAAACCAGGCTCCAAAATAGAGCTGGCAGCGTAAGCCCAGCTGATTCTGCTTTAATGCAGCTCATAATGTGGAAAACTGGGAGCTCTTCCTGTCCATAATTGCGGGGTACCAACATTAAAATGTGGTGGTTGCTTTAAAATGAAAAGCTTCTTAGTGCAAAGGAACTCCCTGTTAACAAGGCTATAAATTACCACAAGGTCGAAGCAGAGAGAAGAACTTCAGTTCTCTGAGGTGTAAGAAAACAAACCATGGCCACTTAATATCAATGCTGAAAAATGAAAATTAATGGAAAACACTCATGGAAAAAAAAAATTATTTTATAAAAACCTATTATCAAACATACTCTTGAAGTGCTATCTATTGCATCTCTATAGTCTTTAAGATGAGGAAGGACAAGGGCACTGGGAGAAAAAAATATCTACCATAATATAATACATTTAATATGATAACGATATATAAAATACTGTTTAAAAGTTTGGGGTCAGTTCAATATTTATAATTTATATGAAAGCTGTTGCTTTAAACCTTCCATTCATCATCATCATCATCATCATCATCATCATCATCAAAAAAATAAATAAAAAATAAATAAATATTTCACATACATTTTTTGTCAACATTGATAATAATAATAAAAGTTTCTTGAGCTCTGAAGCAGCATATAAAAATGTTTTCTGAAGGATCACGTGACTCGGAAAAAGGGAGTAATTATGCTGAAAATTCAGCCAAAAAAAAAAAAAAAACCCCACCAAACCTTAAAATTGTTAGTGAGTTTGAAGAATTAGGTCACATTTTAGTTTGGGGAATTAAAGTGTAAAAAATTCACTATTAAATATGAATTATGATCCAAGTTATTCAACTAAATATACAAATAAAATTAATTAATTAGGTCTTATTTAATTCTATAAACTATAATACAGATCTGCCAACATTGTCGCTCTTTGATAAATTAAAATAAGCAGATAACACCACACTTTTCTCTAGAACGACTGTACAGCCAAATTAAATTTTGTTGCAATATTGTCCTGTTTAACACTGTGAAGCTGCTTTGAAACAATCGTCATTTTAAAAGCGCTATATAGTAAATAAAGTTGATTGATTGATTGACTATGACTTTTGCCTCAATAAACTCATATTAACACAAACCCGATTCCAAAAAAGTTGGGACACAAATTGTGAATAAAAACAGAATGCAATCAGGTGGAAGTTTCATTCAAAATAAAACATGAGAAAATGTATAATTTTAAAGAAAAAATACGTTTATTTTAAATTTCATGGGATCAATGAGCCCAATCTCACGAAAATGCGTATAAATAGTACGAGTGTGCAATCTTGTGGAATGTATATGCCAAAATGAGTTTTGCCGTGCATATGGTACGCGGTTTTTCGCGTGCATATGAGACGCATTTTATGCCGTATTATGCGTAAGAACCCCCCACCTCCCTAATCCTACCTTAAAGCGTGTCATATGCACGCCATAAAGTGCGTATCATATGCACGCCATAAAGTGCGTATCATATGCACGCCATAGAGTGCGTATCATATGCACAGCAAAACTCATTTTGGCTTATCCATTCCACGAGATTGCACACTCTTACTATTTATACGCATTACCATGAGATCTTGTTGGATCAACACATGTGTGGATACCACTGTTTGGCATTATCTCTTTTTTTTTATAACAGTTTGCAAACGTCTGGGGACTGAGCAGACAAGTTGCTTAAGTTTAGGAATAGGAATGTTGTCCGATTCTTGTCTAATACAGACTTCTAGTTGCTCTAGTTGCTCAGACTTCTAGTTGCAGACTTCTAGTTGTTCCTTTCTGATATTGCGCCACTATTTTTCGCCGCAGCATTGGGGGAATTGGTGATCCTCTGCCCATCTTGACTTCAGAGAGATACTGCCACTCTGAGAGGCTCTTTTTATACTCAAATATGTTGCCAATTGACCTAATAAGTTGCAAATTGGTCCTCCACTGTTCCTTATAAGTACATTTAACTTCTCTGGCCTCTTATTGCTACCTGTTCCAACTGTTTTGGAATGTTATTTGGAATATTTGGCATGACATGGCATGTTATCTATATTCTATTGTGAATAAAATATAAGTTTATGAGATTTGTAAATGATTGATTTTTTTATTCACTATTTGTAAAGTGTCCCAACTTTTTTGGAATCGAGTTTGAAGTAAGTAATGTAGAAGTTTAGGTATTGGGTTGGATTAAGGTATGTAGAATATGATCATGTTATAAGGCATTAATATGTGCTTTATAAGTACTAATAAACAACCAATATGCTAGCATTTTACAACCTAATAAGCAAAAGTGAAAATTGGTTCCCAAACTAAAGTATCACCAATAACTATTATATAAGAATAATTATAAGAATAATTATTTTACTTGTAATAATTTCTTATAATGAATGGTACCCTTTTCCACAAATGCATCACACATTTTGGGGCCCAGATGGTGTTAACCATTGTGGTTTGGCAAACCTGGAAGTAGCCAATCTGTCAAGCTATAGTTTGGTTTAGTTATATCTTTAGTTAGCATGATTGCCAGCTTTTACAAATCTTAAACTATTCAGAAAAGTGTTTTATATTGAATTATGGTTATAGTAATCTATCAATCCATATTTCTATAGCTTTATATTTCCATATTACTTCCATGGGTCATTGTATGGCACAAAGCACAGGAGTTGCTGCCATGTTGCCTGCTGGGCATGTTGTATCTGGAGTTATGACTGCATATAAACGAAGCACCGTATCTGCTGGCTTTTATGATGTGGAAACTTTCCAAACAACTACTGATGTGAGTGTGATTTAAATCAACCCATTAACAATTAGTTGCCAAAACTGTGACTACACACATGCCAAGGGCATCTCCTTTCAACATTTCCCATGGAGACTTCTGGAGGTTCCTGGAAAGCTACTGTTCATATTGTAAATGGATCAGATGACCCTTTGCAATAGAGGAGGAGCCACCTTGGAGCCCTCCATCTGCTGCCTATCAAGGGAATGAAGATCATCTTCAAGTGTCCTTGCCTTGAAAAGCCCCTGATAGAACAACATGATGGAAGGCAATTAATGATCGCTTTAAAGTAATGTAGGCAGATTCTGATCACGCTGTATCTTCACGCATGTATTATATCAATTGAATTTGCATTTGACTTTAACAAAAACAAAAAGGTTCACAATGGCTTAGAAAAGCTCTTTTATTATGGCATTAGTTTGGCATATTTGCAGCCTTTAAAACTGAAATTATTATGCTCTTTTTTGGCACATGCATAGTAATGGTTCATTGTTGATATAGTTGATATAGTGGTTAGTATATGTACACATGACATTCTACCAGTGGTGCTGCTTGGTTTGATGCAGGTTTGGTTATTAATATCCTAGATCTTTCTCTCTCTACCTCCACTTTTCAGCAATTCTATACTATTCTACAGTGGCATATACACTTACCTAAAGGATTAGAAACACCTGTTCAAGTTCTCATTAATGCAATTATCTAATCAACCAATCACATGGCAGTTGCTTCAATGCATTTATGGGTGTGGTCCTGGTCAAGACAATCTCCTGAACTCCAAACTGAATGTCAGAATGGGAAAAAAAAGGTGATTTAAGCAATTTTGAGTGTGGCATGGTTGTTGGTGCCAGACGGCCCGGTCTGAGTATTTCACAATCTGCTCAGTCACTGGGATTTTCATGCACAACCATTTCTAGGGTTTACAAATAATGGCGTGAAAAGGGAAAAACATCCAGTATGCGGCTGTCCTGTGGGCAAAAACGCCTTGTTGATGCTAGAGGTCAGAGGAGAATGGGCCTGACTGTTTCAAGCTGATAGAAGAGCAACTTTGACTGATATAACCACTCGTTACAAACAAGGTATGCAGCAAAGCATTTGTGAAGCCACAATAGAAGCAACAGCAGAAGAACCCACCGGGTACCACTCATCTCCACTACAAATAGGAAAAAGAGGCTACAATTTGCACAAGCTCACCAAAATTGGACAGTTGAAGACTAGACAAATGTTGCCTGGTCTGATGAGTCTCGATTTCTGTTGAGAAATTCAGATGGTAGAGTCAGAATTTGGCGTAAACAGAATGAGAACATGGATCCATCATGCCTTGTTACCACTGTGCAGGCTGGTGGTGGTGGTGGAATGGTGTGGGGGATGTTTTCTTGGCACACTTTAGTGCCAATTGGGCATTGTTTAAATGCCACGGCCTACCTGAGCATTGTTTCTGACCATGTCCATCCCTTTATGACCACCATGTACCCATCCTCTGATGCCTATTTCCAGCAGGATAATGCACCATGTCACAAAGCTCGAATCATTTGAAATTGGTTTCTTGAACATGACAATGAGTTCACTGTACTAAAACGGCCCCCACAGTCACCAGATCTCAACCCAATACAGCATCTTTGGGATGTGGTGGAACAGGAGCGTCGTGCCCTGGATGTGCATCCTACAAATCTCCATCAACTGTAAGATGCTATCCTATCAATATGGGCCAACATTTCTAAAGAATGCTTTCAGCACCTTGTTGAATCAATGCCACATATAATTAAGGTAGTTCTGAAGGTGAAAGGGGGTCAAACACAGTATTAGTATGGTGTTCCTAATTATCCTTTAGGTGGGCGTATATTGGATAGTCCAGTGCATTTAACTTAAAATGTAAGATTATTATTAATTTATTTATGCTCAAGACACCCCCCCCCCAAAGAAAATGTTAATTCCCTAATTACACAATAGCAAATAAAAGAAAAAAAGTTTCCTTCACATCTGATAATTTTGGCCCCAGCATCTAAAGGATCTCATTATGTTTTTGTTGGCCTTGGCCGCACATTCTCTCTTCCTGTGTTTAGCTGAGGCAGCTATCTGGATCATCCACACTCAGATTATTCTAACCATCAATCCCTTTTCTAACAGTTGAAGGGATGAGACAAGAATTTGGCTTCTATCCGTGGCCTTCTCTCTCTCTCATCAGCTTCTAATCTGCTGTTTGGGTTAGTATAGCCACAGTCACTGCCATTCTGGACCACGTCCACCCAGCAGGCCCAAGGCCCAAATGGCCATGTATCTACCTCCATGCTGTCCACATCTGCTACCACTCTCAGAACCTCATGCCCTATAGGGTGTACAGAGCACACGGACACACAAACATATGGATACACACACAACCAGTGCCATTTCTCATGCTGAAGTAACCTGCAGGCGCCTGGTCAAATCCATCCATCAGTCTAAGACGTCCTTCAATCTGGACCACAGCTAATGCATTAAAATAACTGTGTAAAAGCAAAGACAGTAATTGGAATGTTCTTTAAGCAAGCAGAGAATGCAATCAATCTGCAAAAGATTTCTTTAACCACATATGTACAGTGACAAACAAAACAGGCAGAAACCATGCAGCTAATTGGACACTTGTGAGAGTACTATTATCAGTGTTTTACTTCGATTACACGCTGGTTTTGTCCCTCCACAGTGAAATTGTGATTCTGTGTGTATTCCCTGAAAGAAAATAAGTGTTACAGGCTATGTAACGAATCAATTTTTATTGGGTAATGTTTGTATTTATGCTTGTATATTATTTTAAGATGAAAGTCACACTGGTTCATGCCATTTGTCCACTCTGAGAAAATCTTACGTTGCAATGCAAACCAGTTTTTTACACTGTATCAGGGCTTGACATTAAGAATGTTCATGTACTTGTCAGAGTAAAAAAATTGCTTGTCCGGAAAAAAGTTTGATAGTTTTTTATTTCATTTGTGTGTGTGTGTGTGTGTGTGTGTGTGTGTGTGTGTGTGTGTGTGTGTGTGTGTGTGTGTGTGTGTGTGTGTGTGTGTGTGCGCCCTTGCTTATATTACATTGTGGGGACCAAATGTCCCCACAAGGATAGTAAAACCTGAGATCACCTACATTATGGGAACTAGCCAGCGGTCCCCACTTTTCAAAAGGCTTATAAATCATACAGGATGAGCTTTTTTGAGAAAAAAGTAAAAATGCAGAATGTTTCCTCTGATGGGTAGGTTTAGGGGCAGGGGCAGTGTAGGGGGATAGAAAATACAGTTTGTACAGTATAAAAACCAAACTAAACTTCCAGTAGGTGGCAGCAGGTGGCTGTCTTAATGAGTCAGCCATTGGGTCGTTCATTCAAACGATTCCTTCAAACACTGAATCGTTCAGTAACACACTTGTTGCTGTGAGACGCGTTACAGTTCTGCTGTGTGTGAACGATTTTCGCTGCTGAAATAGAACAAAAGCACTCAATATTGCATCTAAAATGTAAGTGACTTTAAGTGAATGTTAATGTAAGTGAATGTTAATTAATTGTTCATGAAACGGTCATATGCAGTGTCATTTTTAGTCGTGATGGTATTCAGGAAACAGCTTAAACGCTCAAGTGTTGTAATTTCTCCTCGAGAGGCTGCATGAGTGTCAACAGCGCGACCTTGTTATCATCAGTTCATTATTATTATCCACGACTATCGATCGCCACTTACACTAAATTAATGCACAATCATTCTTGCATTTTCTATAATAACAAAACCTACGACTTTATTTAGCATTGTCTTCTCTTCCGTGTTTGTTTTCAAACCTCAAATAAAGAATCAAACGGTCATGAATCAGCAGATTGATCCGTGATTCATATCGCCAATGTCAGCAGTTTGCCAGTTTGACACGCGGATCTGAATCTTGAATCATGACCGTTTCATTTTTTAATTTGAGGAACACGGAAGAGAAGACATTGCTGAATAAAGTCGTATTATTATTTTTTTGGACCAAAATGTATTGTCGACGCTTCAAAAGAGTCTAACTAACCAAATGATGTCACATATGGACTACTTTGATGATGTTTTCATTACCTTCTGGACGTGGACAGCAAGTGGGCATTCACTTACATTCAAAGGACAGAAAGCCCTCGGACTAAATCTGAAATATCTTAAACTGTGTTCCGAGGATGAACAGAGGTCTTACGGGGGTGGAACGACATTGGGGTGCGTCATTAATGAAAGAAATTTCATTTTTGGGTGAACTAACCCTTTATGCTTTATGTCGAGCCCTGTGTATGTATGGGATATAATTTTACACATATCATTCATCAATTATGAAATAAAAAGATGATTTTGATGTCAATTGTGTTTGTAATATTTGGACTTTTTTAAACTTTTGTAAAGTATTTTTTGTCATCGTTTTTAGTAAAAAAAAAGAAAGACAGTAATAATAATGAACAACATGTACTTACTATATAGGGTTAGTGTTAGTGGATTTGGGTTCAGTTTATGGTAAGTTGTTTGTAATTATGCATAATTTACTGGTTTATTACTATAGTAAGTACATGTAAAATATGCAACGGTCGCTGTATTACAAATTACATTAAATGATTTATACTACAGGACTGATAAATGCTTGATTCTGACTGGCTGACGAACGTTCTAAAGAGTGCAAAACAAAACAGTTGCTCAAAACAAATCAATCCACCACTTCTCAGACAGTTTTTTTTTCCTACCAACAAAAGTAATGTTGACATTACGTCATCCACAATCTCGTCTCAGCTCTATGACTAGTGGCGGCTGTGGGCCCTTGGCAGTGATGACATATGAGTGAGACCCGTGCAGGCAGTGTGGGATATGCCGCCTGCTGCTCTAATGAGCCAGCAGCTCCCTGCCTCAGTACTGCTGCGAGAGAGCAGATAAGCACAGACGGAGGTGCGCAGCTCCCATTTAAACGGCACAGTGTCGCTCTGCCTATACGCAGCCTGGGAACCATACAGCAAAGAAACAAAGCACCCTCCCAGTGAGGCGACTGTATTATGTCGATCAACGACAAGACAGTGAGCTAGAACCCCTTTAAAAGCACAGCAATGGGGAGCAACAGAGAACTGAAAACACTATTTGGATGAAAAAAAAAAAAAAAAAAAAGTAATTTGAGTTATAATTATTAACACAGGACACCTGTGATGTCCTATACAGATTTGGATGAGATTAGATATATTACCTGGAAGGTCATGTGCTCTGTACAACCCATTGGAATTATTCATCAAGATTTATATATGTGGCATAAATTTAACAATGTATAATTATGAAAAAAAAGAAATGCAATATAATTAAAAATAAATAAATAATAATAATTATTATTATTATTAAGAGGTTTTTACCTGACTATGCTATTACATAGAGTTTTCCGAGCAGTTGAGTTCAATTTTCATTTGGCATTTGATGGGATGCCAGCAGTACTTGAGCCACCATCTGATGACCAGTGTTGGGGAAAGTTACTTTGAATAGTAATACATTACAATATTGAGTTACTCCTTTAAAAAGTAACTAACGCATTACATTACTTTTGTGTTATTTTTTCTAAAGCATGACTGGGTTTGCTTGTTTGTTTGTTTTTTATATTATAAAAACTATATTTTCAGGCAAATGTAAAGACCCTTTCACACCAAGATTGAAATAATAAGCCTCAGGCTGAAGGAAATGCAAATTCCCGCATGTACAGTAGAGGGCGCAGCTCAAAAAACCTTTCAGCTGTGCTGCCATTCTGGAATGTAGAATAATATGCATTTTTTAACACTTATTAACCAATAAAAACAAACAAAAACACATTCTGAAACTTTGCATGCTTTAGTCTAGAACTACAATAACTTATGTTTACACACAAAGACTCAGCACTTACTTTTTTTCTCAACATTGGACAAGTGAGCCGTCAGACAATAAATGGGAAAATAAAGTAACTAGCGTTACTTATTTGAAAAAATACCTCAATAATAACTCAATATATAACTCGATATTTTGTTGTAACTTTTAGTTACTTGGAAAAAGTAATCTGATTACATAACTCAATTTACTTGTACTGCATTAGCCCTTACACTGATAATGACCCACAACTGCACATTTACAAAGCAAACAAAAGTTAGCAAAAGTCCAAAAGTTGAAAAGAATGTAACCCACACAATGGAAATGCTCCTAACCCCAAGGAGGCAGCAAAAAATAAAGATTTGTATAATTCAAATAAATATAAACTAGGGGTGTAACGATTCATTTTAACAACGATTCGATTCGTATCACGATTTGAGGTTCTCAATACGATTCAAGGACGATATTGTTCAATTAGAACATTACGATCCGAAACGATTCAGTGACTTGAAATCGATTCAGTAACTTTTTTGCCAAAAATTTAAATCAGTGTGACTGAAATAAATATGTGCAGGTGATGTTTCCTAGATTCCTGTTGTTTCTTTTAAGGGTATCAGGTATCAATTAATCATGGATATAAAACAAGTAAACAATTAATGGTAAATGTGTTCACATTTTATTTGAATAAAGAGCAACCAACAGTTTAGGTTGAATTAACAGGAAGTTAACCTTTTCTGCTCTCATTTTCAATAAAAGTACAGTAAGCGCAACCAACATACTACTACTGCTATTTCTGCTTGTTTTTGAAAATAAAAATATTACAATATTAATATCAAAAATAAAGTGAAACTAACATCTCTTCAGGTTTAATTAACAGTAGGTTTACCTGCTACTTTTGCTGTTGTTTTTCAACATAAAATAATACAAATATAATAAATATAAAAAATAAAGTGCAACCAACATTTCTTCAGGTTGAATGAGCAGTGGCTGAACCTGCTACTACTATAAACAGGGAGCGACTTATTTAGTACATCTCCGTTCTAACGCCTTTATCATTAAAAGTGCTAAGAAAAAATATCAAAATAAAGTCTGACATGCTTAAATCAAATGCGTTATTTCCTATTATCGATACAATCGATCGATTACCTTATAAAACGATATTAAATCGATATATGTCGTCCGGAAGGCCAACTTGCCGAGCACAGATCGATGTAGTTGGATCATAGGAATATAAATCGATACATTGATGTAGTAGATGAATCGTTACACCCCTAATATAAACAAGAGTTTAAAAGTTTAGAGTCTGTAAGCAGTCACATGAATCGGTTTAATCAGTAAATCACATAGGCCTACGTGGTGCTAAAACGGACCAAGCTGCCAAGCAATACATATTCCTTAGATGTATACACTTCATCGAAATTCAATAGGAATGCATGGTTTAACTTTATTTTTAAAATAAAAAATCCTGACTAACTAAGAAAAACGGAAGCAATAATAAAACACGTTGTTTATCAGCAAGAGTTCAATTGCTGATAAATGCAGTTACTCCAGGAAAAAATTGTCTACACAAAGGGATATTACTTAGTGAGGAGTTGTGAGGAGAGGCTAAAAAAACTTGCTAATCAGAAAGCTATTTCAAACCATGCAAACCTGCTAACTTTACATTGTGTATTTTAAAAACACAAATATTTGAATTATTTACTTACTTGTAGCTGTGCGATTCATTTTCAGTCTGAAAAAATATAAATCTACTATTGGAGTTCTCAACACAGCACGTAGCAGTAGCAAACACACTCCAAACGGGTGACACCTGCTCCTTTAGGCTCAGACATCCAACCCTTGTGTATGTATTTGTGTGCTCACATGCTTGCATGCGTATGTGTGTGTTAATGCATTAATAAACAAGTGTGTGTTAATGCATTAATTTTCTGACTGAAGACGCAAACAGTTTGAAATAAACGGTGACGTAATGCATCATGGGAATGTAGACCAGTAATTTACCAGTAAATGTTTCAGCTATTTCCCTTCATGGACGCTGAAAGTAATGTACTGTAGTTTATTATTAGTGCAGCAAAACCTCACCTCATATTACAGTAAAATACCTTCCAATGATGTTATCATTTTTAATGTATTTTTGTTGTTGCTGTACATTTTAGTAAATTGTAAATTAGGGTTAAAAATGTAAAAATACTGTCACTTTTGATACATAGTGCCTCGTTGCCGAATAAAAGTATGTTTACACTTTATTTCAATGGTCCATTTTTGACACTACTAATAGTAGCAGACACTACTAACTTTGCAACAACATGTCAACTAACTCTCATAAAATTCTTAGTAGACTTTTTATGTTAGGGTTAGGTTTTAGGGTTTGGGTTAGTAGAATAAGTTGACATACTTGCATAGTATAGTCAGTAGAATGTCTGTTGGGGGAAATAAAAAAATAAAAAAATCTAAAAGTGTTAGCAGATATCAAGCAGACTAATACTATACTCTAATGATTCGTCGTTGACCTATTAGTTACAAAATTACCTATAGTTAGAATGTTTAAAGTGGACCACTGAAGTAAAAAAGTTTCATTTAAAAAAAAAATGCTGAAAATGATTATTATTTATTTATTTTTGCAATTTTTATTTTACACAGTACGTTTATAATGTGCACTAGCTAATTGAATGATAAAAGTTAGCTTTAGTTATGTTATGAAGGTCAAAAGAAATGCCTTAGCAAATACAGAATGCCTAAGCAAATACAGAAATTTCTGTCCTTGGGGCAGGATTAGAATTACAAGTACATCTGAAACAAATTTACCTGATCTCCTCAGGGAAATCCTGTCCTGTGAGGATAGGGCGTAACAAGGAGAAAGACAGACAGATAATCACACAATTCTCTATGTATCACCAAATTTCTGCTAACAAAGTCTACTACAAAAGTCCATCACTACATTTCCCCTTAGCACTATATTCAAACCAGAAGAAACTCATCCAGATTTGGTGTTTGCATTGTAGATGTGCTCTGCAGGCCACAGGGGAGTGTGTTCCTCTTCTTTAACAGGGCTGTATTAACCCTATGCTAATGCACCAGATGTCCAACTCAAATAAATCAGTTGGTAACAGAGTCCACATCTGCAGTAGAGGAAGCAAAGAGAACTCTACACCTTCAGCTTCTTTCACCATAAACTATTCAGCTGCTGCTGCTCATCCATCTGGGTGCAATTTTGTAAAATGAACAAAGGGTACAAGCTAAATGACTGCAAGCCTATTAACCAATCACCTGAATTAACAGTGAAGACCAAGGGAAGAGAGAGGGAAAATTATTAGGCTGCCATTCATTTATTCAAAGGTGAAGTGTCTAGGTTTGCTGAAACAAGAACAAAATCAGTTTGCTCTGTCCCAACTGGCAGCCTTAACTTTGTTTTTTTTTAATTTAATTTACACTTTGCTGCATTGACTCTTGGGTAACAGTACACTGTGAAGTCAGAACCAATGCAGACTAGACAGTCTCCTGTGGACTTCATGGACCGGTACAAGTCCACATCCACCACTTTTCCAGCAGAATGGTTAACGCTCTGGAGCCAGAGCCTGATCTCAGCCGGGCTAACTGGAGCCTGTTGTGAATCTACCGTGTGATTCCACAGACTTGAGGAGTGAACAACGATGTGTTGCTCACCTGCCCAAAACCAGTCAAAAACAAACAAACAAAAAACGTTGCACGTCTCGAATCGATGCAGTCTCGACACTTCTCTTTTGGTGTTCACAGTATGTGATTCAAGTAAACCTACTTTCATCTGTTAGACTAGGTAAACCCAGCCTTATCTGCCGGCGATTTGATTTCACCCTACAACTCAGTTTGGCAACCTGTATATTCATTTCTACTGCTGCTGTTACACTTTTGCGGGAACCAATCACAGACTATTAGATTAGCTATATGCAGGTTTAACACAATGATGGATCCAGAAGGTTGGATCGATGTCTGTTTATCACGCCTCTTGTGGTCTGATTGGTTGAAGGACTATACAGTTGCATACAGAGTCATTTGAATAATGCTTGTTTATCACGCTTCTTCTGGTCTGATTGGTTGAAGGACTATCCTCATTGCATAAGGAGTCATTTGAATAATGCTCGTTTATCACGCCTCTTGTTCGGTAGAAAATACAGAGCAGACTCCCCGGACCAATGTTCAATCTTAAATTGAGCTTGTTTTGGTGAAAACCAGACAATTCATCTGTCCTTTTTTGGAGATAAACTGAAACTGCAACCGTTTATGCACTCACCCTCTCACGCACTGGGTATCTCTCTCGCAGTTTTATATATTTAGATGTAAAGAGAAATGTAGTGCAACGTTATTACATTGCTCAAAAAGACAGTGCAAGTATTTCTTTCGAGACCAGGAAGTTTATAGGGCCAAAGCTAAACCGATCTTTCCAACACATGGATATGCGCAGAATGTTGAAAAACAGACAAAGGCTGGGAACCGGAACCGCATCGGTGGAAACGAGTATATCTAGTGTAGCATTTGGAACAGGGCCTGTGACGCTTTTAACATTGCTCTGGGTGCTTAAGCGACCTAACCGATCAATCTTTGACAGAAATTAAACACTGCACCTTTACCCTGTTCAAAAGTTTTGGGTCAGTAAGATGCAGGTCAGTAAGAAAACAATCAAATACAGTCTTGTTCAAAATAATAGCAGTACAATGTGACTAACCAGAATAATCAAGGTTTTTCGTATATTTTTTTATTGCTACGTGGCAAACAAGTTACCAGTAGGTTCAGTAGATTCTCAGAAAACAAATGAGACCCAGCATTCATGATATGCACGCTCTTAAGGCTGTGCAATTGGGAAATTAGTTGAATTAGTTGAAAGGAGTTTGTTCAAAAAAATAGCAGTGTGGCATTCAATCACTGAGGTCATCAATTTTGTGAAGAAACAGGTGTGAATCAGGTGGCCCCTATTTAAGGATGAAGCCAACACTTGTTGAACATGCATTTGAAAGCTGAGAAAAATGGGTCGTTCAAGACATTGTTCAGAAGAACAGCGTACTTTGATTAAAAAGTTGATTAGAGAGGGGAAAACCTATAAAGAGGTGCAAAAAATGATAGGCTGTTCAGCTAAAATGATCTCCAATGCCTTAAAATGGAGAGCAAAACCAGAGAGACGTGGAAGAAAACGGAAGACAACCATCAAAATGGATAGAAGAATAACCAGAATGGCAAAGGCTCAGCCAATGATCACCTCCAGGATGATCAAAGACAGTCTGGAGTTACCTGTAAGTACTGTGACAGTTAGAAGACGTCTGTGTGAAGCTAATCTATTTTCAAGAATCCCCCGCAAAGTCCCTCTGTTAAAAAAAAGGCATGTGCAGAAGAGGTTACAATTTGCCAAAGAACACAAGAACTGGCCTAAAGAGAAATGGAGGAACATTTTGTGGACTGATGAGAGTAAAATTGTTCTTTTTGGGTCCAAGGGCCACAGGCAGTTTGTGAGACGACCCCCAAACTCTGAATTGAAGCCACAGTACACAGTGAAGATAGTGAAGCATGGAGGTGCAAGCATCATGATATGAGCATGTTTCTCCTACTATGGTGTTGGGCCTATTTATCGCATACCAGGGATCATGGATCAGTTTGCATATGTTAAAATACTTGAAGAGGTCATGTTGCCCTATGCTGAAGAGGACATGCCCTTGAAACGGTTGTTTCAACAAGACAATGACCCAAAACACACTAGTAAACGGGCAAAGTCTTGGTTCCAAACCAACAAAATTAATGTTATGGAGTGGCCAGCCCAATCTCTAGACCTTAATCCAATTGAGAACTTGTGGGGTGATATCAAAAATGCTGTTTCTGAAGCAAAACCAAGAAATGTGAATGAATTGTGGAATGTTGTTAAAGAATCATGGAGTGGAATAACAGCTGAGAGGTGCCACAAGTTGGTTGACTCCATGCCACACAGATGTCAAGCAGTTTTAAAAAACTGTGGTCATACAACTAAATATTAGTTTAGTGATTCACAGGATTGCTAAATCCCAGAAAGAAAAAAAAATGTTTGTACAAAATAGTTTTGAGTTTGTACAGTCAAAGGTAGACACTGCTATTTTTTTGAACACACCCCTTTCAACTAATTGCCCAATTGCACAGCCTTAAGAGCGTGCATATCATGAATGCTGGGTCTTATTTGTTTTCTGAGAATCTACTGAACCTACTGGTAACTTGTTTGCCACGTAGCAATAAAAAATATACTAAAAACCTTGATTATTCTGGTTAGTCACATTGTACTGCTATTATTTTGAACAAGACTGTATATATATTTTAAGTTTCTAGCTTTCCAAAAAAATCAGCATATTAGAATAATTACTGAAGAAGCTGCTGTCACAGATGTTTTTAATTCTAATGTTATTTCACAATAATACCGATTTTACTGTTTTTTGATCAAATAAATTCACTGTGAGTATAAGGGACTTCTTTCAAAGTCATAATAAAAAACATTTGAATGGTAGTGTAATCTTCTATTTGTTATCTAATGAATACTGCTGTAAACCTTTGTGCATTAATACATTCTGTGAATAGCTGTTCAGTACACTCGATTTTAATAAAGCGTTCATTTTAGACATTTTAATTACTCTCTTGCGGCTGTTTTAAACACTGCAATTTTCATGGCTAAACACTACCCACCACACTATAACTTGTATTGTGGGTTACCACATAAGAATAAGTGAAAAAGTATCCCTATACAGTAATATTTATGTTGATATAATGAGATAACTCCCAGAGGAAAGCATAACATGGCTAATAATAAAATAGCCTAAACCACCCTCTACTGTATTTCACACTGTCTAATTCAGAGGGATACTACAATACATATGCATGCCTACTTTTTAATTCATTTTAGTTAAAGATGCCGTTTATGTATAAACCATTCCCTCGAGTGTTTTTTTGTCCCTTTTACTAGATTAGCTATGTTTGAGAGAGCAAATGAATCAAATGAATCATTCCTTTTGGTTTAGCTGACGGGTGTATCTAAAGACGATCATCTCAAAGGATTCTTTAATGCTTTACAGTATGTGTGTTTAAGGTCATGACACAAAATATATTTTATGGTCTGATGAGAGTCTGTACACTGTAAAAAAAAAAAAAAAAAAAAAATCAGGTCTCCAATTGAAAATTTTCAAGTGACTGATCAAATCTAAATTTTCCAGTTGGCCGAAATACATTTCTGTGAATGAAATTGCATCAATTCACAGAATTTCAATTCAGCCAACTGAAAAATTTAGATGTGATCAGTCGCTAATTTTTTTTTTTTCCAATTGGAGACATTATTATATATATATTCTTTGACAGTGTACATATTTCTTTATTGCTTGCCATTAGATGATTATTTCTTGAATTCTTATTGGGTATATTGATATTCTTAAATATTCTTAAATTAGGTCTATGTCCAATTGGAACCTCTGGATGTGTGATTTGAGGCACACTTCTGACAATGTGAACCAAAAACAAACAAACAAACAAACATGTTTTGCTTTAGTAAAGCGATACTTTCCAAACCCAACATATATTCATATATATATATATATGCTCTGGAGAGAAGCTGGATTTGTAACCAACCCCTAGCAGCTGTCAGGCCTGTGAAAGGTCCAGACACACACATAAACACACACACATGCAAATAAACAGCCTTGGTGAACACTGCCTGAGGCAACTGTGACAGACCTACAATGACCATTAGTAGAACACAGATAAACAGGTACAACTCTAATGGCAAACAGATTGTCTCATCCATAAAAAAGCTAGATTGCAAGGGCTGCACAAAATCCAGAATTGAAATTTAGAATCAAAGTTGTCTTGTTTAAAGGTTTCCATATTCTAAAGGTGTAGTCACATTTACTATCGGTCTGTTAAATCCAGTCATTTCAATAGGTATCTATGCATCTATTTGGAACTTTGTGTGACGGCCAAAGATTTCCCCACACAGATTTCACATGTTATTTGGCTCCATTTTTGAAGAGTTGTGGGTAAGCATTCTAGGAAATGCATTGGGAACATATTTTGATTTTTAGATCATAATAAAACAACAACAACAACAACAACAACAACAACAACAACGTAATTTCCCAGAATGCTTACCCCCATCTCTTCAAAATGGAGACAAATAACATGTCAAATGTGTGTGGGAAATACATTTCTATCGTAGTTGTATCAATTTATTTGAATCGGAATGAATGCTTTTACTATAAAATTTGAATTACAGTTCTGCATCCTGTTTCACATTAGTTACAATTCTGTTCATACTGAACTGAGCTGGAATTTAAGTTCATTTCTGAATGGAGTA
Source organism: Pseudorasbora parva (assembly GCF_024679245.1). Taxonomy (NCBI): domain Eukaryota; kingdom Metazoa; phylum Chordata; class Actinopteri; order Cypriniformes; family Gobionidae; genus Pseudorasbora; species Pseudorasbora parva. Next base: position 17,469,782 of record NC_090181.1, read on the forward strand.
ATCCTATTATTTACATTTTAATAATGACCATTAAAAAAGCACAGCACATATTCAGAAACTGTAGAAAAAAACTCCTTCTTGTTGGTGCTGTGACTTATATTTGTTGTGACAAATATTTGTTGTGGTGCTCATATGGGCAAAGTCCCTTTCAAAGAAAGTCTGTTAACACTGTGGCCATATTTGCCACGTCTTCGGACATTAAAAAATCTCTCATGAAAACAAGAAAACGTCTTGGTATGTAACCCTCATTCTCTGAAGGAACGGAGACGTACATCAAACGCGACCGACTGAAAGGGAACTGCTAGTCCCATGATTTCAAAACAAAGTTCCAAAACGTTATGAATCAGCGTATTGATTCATGATTCGGAGTTTGTGTCAAACTGCCAAACTGCTGAAATCACGTGACATTGGCAATCCGAATCATGAATCGATACACTGATTCATAACGTTTGAAACTATGTTTTGAAATCGGCCCATCACTATATAAGTCGATATTTCGTGGTTTTTTTTTTTTTTTTTTTTCGCACGAAAACTATTCTTGTCATACAATTATTGTAGAGCCACTGTAGTGAGATGGACTTTTTAACAATGTTTTTAGTGCCTTTTATGGGTCTTGAGAGATGAAATGACATTGGTGTCAATGAAAGCCTTTCTGAGCCATCGGATTTCAACAAAAATATCTTCATTTGTGTTCCGAAGATGAACGGAGGTCTTACAGGTGTCGAAAGACATTAGGGTAAGCAAATATTGGCAGAATTTTCATTTTTGGGTGAACTATATGCGTATCTCACTTCTAGCCAAAATAACCTTGAATTTGGTTACATGCTGTTTTTGCTAAAACAACTACAGAGATGTATGATATTCCATCATATAAGCAAAGTCAACAGTGATTATATGGTGTCTGGTTTAATTTCTTTGACATGTTCTATGCATTGATGATTAGCCTATCCTTAGGCTATGGTTAGAAGTCTATTCAATTTCAACTGACAGCACATATTTTGCCTTTAAATGCAAATTTGCTTGCAGGGATAGGATTGCAACATCTTTGTATATCTATAGTTTTTCATAAAGGGTCAGGTGTGAGATTTCTCCATCATTAGATAGCACCGCTAATAACTCTGCAAGGTTAAAATAATAACCTTGCAAGGCTAATAACCCCCCCCCCCCAAAACAAAAAAAACAAAAACAAAAAATGTGTATGTATTGCAATGCTTTAAAAGCAAACCAAAGCATTTGTATGGGGACGTATAATATAACAAAAAAGGTGGGGAAATCTACTTAATTTATTCTTCAAAATCAAGCCTGGAAGACACAAAAGTTAAAGTAAAAGCTGATAGGGGTGCATCAGAGCAGCACTAGTCAGATGCCACGTTTGTTGAGAAACTCTTTCAGCGCTAAAGCCCGGCCTCACCTCAGCTAACTCTCAAGCCCTGTATACTCACTTAATACCCTCCTCTGCTTCCTGCCCCAGCCTTGGCCTCCTGTCATGCATATCAATGCTGCATGAGAGCTAGAACAGAAGGATTGAGGATTGGGCCGAGCACTGAGGCCTACACAACAGTCGGAATCAATCAAGTCTCTAGGATTACTGCTCCACTGAGTTGTGATCAATAGATCCACAGCACTATCCCCCTGCCAGGAGATTGACGGGGGTAAATAAGAGTCCATTGGCTGATAGCGTGCCTCTTATGTAGTCCCCCCTCCACTCCGATCTTCCATGAATGCCCACACCAAAAGGGAAGGCAGGGGAGCAGAGGGCAGGTTTTGTAGTAAGTGGGCAGAGCAGAGGTTCCTCTTTGGTCCAGCGCCTTCACATAATGACTGCAGAAGAGAACAATTATTCCTGTTGTGGCTTTAACATGTCTTGTCAGTTGAATAGAGAGAAAGATTGATTGATTGATTGATTGATTGATAGATCCTTGCAGAGATAGAGGGGGAGGGAGCGCAGAGATAAGAAGCGTCCCTTTCTGATATCTTGAACTTTAGGACAGAGTGAATCTTGTGATATGAAAATGACACTGAGACGAACAAAGTGGGGTTTTAATGAAAACCAGAGGGCTTTTTCATGCTTTGACATCCGACTCAAATGTCAGAGCTGAACATATTGAGCCCAGAGCTTACGTCAGTGTGTTTTACTAAGAATGACCAGACGGGGGCACTGCTGTTGTTTTGAATGAGCTTAGGGGGAGACAACTCAGCAGTCAGGCTGTAACACGTTTTGAACACACACATACATACTGTGCCAGACCAAACACTCCTGTTTACAAATCAGTTCCTTACATATGTCATATCCACACGAAAAATCATACGTATCTCCCCAATTTTCATAAAATATGTGCAATTCACTGACATTAACATAAACCAGTATATGGTGGTCTTGGTTGGTTTGAGGTGGTTTCCCAGCCTAAGAAAATATTAGCAACTGCAAATCAACACCCTGGCTACCACACACATTCTGCATGAGCAATTTTCAGATAAATGTATTCAGAAAATTATTACAATGCTCATTTACTGGTCTTAGCAGGTTGTTCAGCTGACATCCAAACCTGACTAGCAGATAAGTGTCCAAAACCCATATACAACCTGTAAAGAGCAGCTTAACCAATTTGTCTATGATAGGAGACCAGTTAATAACCTTAGTCTGGCGTATCCTGTTTTCCCCCCAGTAAGGATTCTGGGTTGTATTTTTGTCTACTTTGCATAGGGTTAGCCTAATTTGGCTTGCGTCATACATTTTGTTAAAACACCACAAAGTTTGATTGGACGCACAATGTGTGGTGTTTTCTCAGCGTGATGTTGTTGATATTTTGTCTTAGTTGTTTTGTTCCTGGTTCAACAGTATGTCACGCCATGCGGCCATCTGCTTAACTTGCATAGCTTCTACTAAATGACAGCTGCATTTGCACCAAAATACCACAGAAGTTGGCTTTTTATGCATTTAACGTCAACAACACCCTCCCTTTTTTTAGAATCAAGGTATTATTACTTAAAAAAAATTTTTTTCAGTTTTTTTAATTGTCTATATAGTTTTTTATATATATATTTTATTTTATTTTATACAGTTTTAGCTTTTTAGTACATCACGCTAAACTAAATGACAATGATGGATGTAAGTGAAATAAAACAAGCCTACGTTTTAAAAAAAATATGTTTTGTTAAGTTAGCATTTATATTGAATAACTAATTTTAAATAAATAATAAAAAAAAGTTTGAGTTAACTATAATAACCCTGCCTGTGACCCACTTTTGGGTCATGGCCTAATAGCTGAGAACCACTGGCTTACATAACCAGCAGGCCTTGTACTTATTACAGTGGCGTCATTAAACAAGACACAGCACATCTGGCTAATGCTACAGACGACAAGTAAGAGTAAGTCTAACCTCATGAGAGCCATAACAGCGGCAGATAAAGACTTTAGCAGAGGCACTGACCTCCTGCGCATGGCTTACCTGCGGAACAGCTGCAGTAATGTCCTCAGTCAGGTAATTAGTCTTGCATTAATACACACGCTGATCTTATCTGCTCTATTAGACGACCATACGGCCACGATGATTTATGCTCCTCTGAACTCTCTTATGCTGCCTGTAGTTCATACATAGTTATATTGGTGGAAGGCGCTATTCAACAGACCCTTGGGGAAGGCCATGGGAGCTCAGCTTTAATACTGAGGCAAACGCATCGCTGACCTTCTAAGATCGGCAGGATCAAATGGTAGTTCAGTGCAGTTTAAAATGTGCTGTGATACTGACAGGCTTCAAATTAGGACATTTAAATGGGGGATTCAATAACGATGAACAGCACCTGTTAATTTATTAATTTCTTTGTTTATTTGGTGATCAGTGCTGAATAAGAAGCAGCATTACACAAGTACAGAACATCTGCATGATTGCGAGTGGGATGTTGCTATAATAGAGCAGTTCAATGATCAAGAAGTAGCTTAACTTGCCTTTTAAAGGTGCAGTGTGTGGTATTTATGAGGATCTATTGAGAGATATGCAATATAATATACATAACTATGTTTTCAGTGGTGTATAAAGACCGTACATAATGAACCATTATGTTTTTATTACCTTAGAATGAGCCATTCCTATCTCCATACACCACGGGTCCCCTTACAGTGAAGTAGGGATGGCTCGATAGCACAATTCTGACTTCAGTACGGTACCACAATCTAAGTACCAACCTTAAATCGATACCACACGGTCTGATATTGGCGCGGTTGTCTAACGCGAATGTAAATAGTGCAATAGTGCAAATATTATGACATTTACATTTATGCGTTTGGCAGACGCTTTTATCCAAAGCAACTTACATTGCATTCAAGGTACACATTTTACATTATTGTCAATTCTTGCTTTCCCTGGGAATCGAACCCATGACCTTGGCGTTGCTAGCGCCACGCTCTACTGGTTGAGCTACAGGAAAGTGAGATCTAAATGTCATTGGTTGAGACGAACGCTGGAAATTTTGTGATATTCGATCTTAATTTATGTATGTGCGTTGATCAGTGTTAAAATAAAATAAATGTCTAAATTAGATGGTTTGAATGATGCACTCACATTTCGATCTCTTAAGAATTCTTAAAGTCAGGATAGTGACAAGCAATACAAATTTCACATTTACTTCTCTCTTTATTCATTTAAGGCATCTTAAGTGAGATTCAACTACTTTATCCATTTTGTTCGTTGTCACATTTGCTGGTTTCACCTCAGTTTGGGTAGCGCACTGCCACCTAGCGGTGAACTTCAGAACAGCAGCATATACCAAAATGCGCAAAATCATGATATTGTACTGTTTGAAATAAAATATATACCGGTATTTTCCCTGTACCGGTATACCACGTATAATTACAGTGAAGTCACCTTTTTTGCAGTGCATTACAGTATCTCTAAACTGACAGTATGCCTAACAGTGCACCTTTAAGGTTCAGTTCAGTAATAAAGATGTTAAAATCATTTCAAATGTAAAAGCAGAGTCCACACCAAAATTATAACAATGACACAGAGAAACAATATAATTGGAATCACTGAAATCACTTTAATCCAGCTGAAAAAATAGCTGTCATTATCATTGTTGCTGTGAGACGGGCCTTTAGACACAATAGTGTGTTTCTTTTTTTTCACATGCAAAAATAGCTCCAAATGAAGACAAAGTGGAATCAGCTGTGCTTTTCAGAGAAACCCACAGTCATGTCCTCGATCCGAAAATGTAGGCAGTTGACTTGTTGCCTCGCTGTCTTATCAGGCAATGACTTTGTAGGCATTTGCTCACAAAGACACCTGAGGAAATTCATTTTGGACAGACTTCTGAGGCAGCATAACAGTTTAGTAATCAATAGCAAAATAGATCAAGCTTTGTTGATAATAAGCAAATATTTAACTAATATTTAAGTTTACAACATTTCTCACTATAGAACATTGGTCAAAAATGAACATTTATACACAAACTGACCACCAACTGTTACTTTTAGACGGCATATTTATTTTTAGATCAACTCAAAGAATGGATTGTGGGATTTCAAAGTCAGCGAAGGACACATCTTTGCTGCCTTTAAAATTCGAACAGATAAAGGAATCTCAGCATTTTTAAGCTGTCAACGCAGCCATGGAGTTTCGTTCCTAATTGATTTTTTTTTTTTTTTTAAGGAATCGGTTAAGTGAATGATTCACTGATTCATAATACCCCAGTAGTCACTTGTTGCCACCTCCTGGAGTAACAATGTAATGTCTCACTTAAAGTCTGCATGAAATTAATATTCATTAATATTCTCTATTAATCCGAATGTGCACACTTCACTACACTGAAAAAACATATTTTTTTACTGCTTCTTCAAATAAAGGAGCTAAAGCAACACAATTGCAATACATTTTGTCCAAACTTAATTTGATTGTTTTCAATCCACTTAAGTATAAGTCAAAATGAAGTGAAACTTAATCCGTTTGGGTTGTGTTAAATGAATGATTTGTGTTGCATTACTGGGTTGGGCTTGTTAGTTTAGTCTTGTTAATTTGCATATGGCTAAATCAAGCGCGGTCAAATGTTGTTATTTTAAATGTAAAAGTGTTTTTTATGTTTTTTTGAGCAAGATGAGAAAGGGGGAGACTTGATTGTGTTTAACAGAGTTTAATATTCAGTTATGTTGGAATTATCAGAACAATTTAAATTACCATTGTGGAGAAGAGTGGAGCATTTGCTTAGGCTGTTGACTAATACAACTAATGTCATAATGACTTTGCTGAAAGAGCTATTAATGCTTAGCGTTTAATATGCTAATGTGCTGTTGCTGGCTAAAAGTTTGTCAACTAGCTAGTGCAGTATTATAAATCCGTTGTTTAACATTAAATTATAAAAATTTAAGTGGATGAATGAATGTATGAAATTGAATGTCCAAATCATGACAGGGGGTCATATAAAATGCACTTTGAAAGTACTTAAATAAGTCACTTAAAATGTATTCATTCCAAGATGTTGAAGTTACATGAACAAATTATGTTTCTTTAAGGGAATTTATCCGTGTGGGACCGATGTACACAGTTAATCATGTAAATCCAACACACTTTTTTTAGGTTATGTTTATGACCATTACTCAGAGAGTATGCAACTTTGAACACAGCCTGAATCTAGCAACGAGTCTGATGCTTGACCAATGAAATTTGAGGGCTGATTAATTGTTTTATAATCTATAATATTACTAATTTACATAGAAAGGAGAAAGGATTGTTTGTGCTCAAAAAAGTATGACAATGGATTAATTTACATAAATTGATTGCACCACTTAGCAAAGTGTCGCTGGCTAAATTGGATTGCTGGTGTCTAGTGAATGAGATGCAGGTTTGTGTCCCGCAAGCATTTCCTCTTTTCAAAAAAGTTTTAATTCAGCAAGAGGAAGAAACAAAATAAGGACTTTTAGTGCTCTGCTAATCGTCAACGCACGTCAAGTTCATCCAATTCAAATGAGAGACACATCTAAGAATGTCAAGAATGGACAGGCAAATGGATCTCAAACATCCTGCAGCTGCTGTGTAGAGTGCCGAACAGTCAACAGCGCAGGTAAAGCGCTCTGAACGTAACGCACTCTCAGTGACAGCCGCACTTAACGGCTTTAGTGCAGAAGCTTGAGACGCAGCTAATGATGGCCCCGGCCCTATTAACTTCACCCACGCTGAAAGACACATAGATTATTTATGCACAGAAAGATGTGTTGTACTGACATTGATGCAGAAAAATATATGACAGCCAAAGAGTCGCACACACACTACACACGCTAGCACAATGTTTGAATAATGGCAGGATGACAGGCGGAAGAGAAAGGTGTGATTTAATGCAATCCAATGGTTATTTTATATTGCATTAATGTAGTCTGCATTATGCTCCCCGGTGATAAGATTTGTCGTTCTTTGAAAGTTTTGTTGTTTTTCTTTAGCCTTCGGTTGCATGCTTGTTTTCGAGAACTTTCCTCCAAAAGTGCTCAAAGAAATCAAATTCTTCTTCAAACATTCACTCTTCGGAGTAATGAAGTAATACCTACACACCTGTTTGACTTGACAACATTATAATATTATAACGATTAAATTGTGGCAGGCCTTCACTCACAGCCTTGGACATCCACAGTCTAAAACCCGAATCTTTTCATTTCATGCTATTGACTAAACTGAAGATCAACCTGTAGGCCAACTGGTACCAATGTCTCCCACCCATAACATTCTTCACCTCTGATGTGCACATGTTTGTCTTTCATTAGCTTTCATCTTTCTCTTTTTATTGAACTTAACCACCGGCATGAATGCGCTCGGCTTTGATGTGAAGCTCAGCCCAGCACAAATCCATATTTACCCCACTGCTCATCTCCAAGCTAACAAACATTAGCCGTGTTGTTCTTTGATTAGCACGTGCTGAAGTCAGTGGTGTAAATCCAAAACGCCTGCCTTGACTGCCACGATGCGTCTCATTCCTCTCTCTATAACATGAATCCTGTATAGTGTCAACACGGTTTTGGTACCAGCAATGGCCTTGATGTGGGACGCTGATGACTCAATTGCCTGCAACATAATTACAAGGTTGAGCATTTCATTTGTAGCTAGTATTTATTGTTGTATAACATAGCATGACTGACATGCTTCTAGTATCAATTGTTTTGTTTATCGAGCATCTTCATTGTGGCTCATTGGAAAAAGATGCCTGTGGTGACATTTTTGTTACTTCTTGCACATTTCACGACTGTGACATCAAAGTGAAATGTCCAGTGAGTGGCGCTAATAGAGCATTTCGCTTTATCCAAAACGGATGGACCCGAATTTGACAACGATTCACATACTGTTGTTGTACGTATCATGTCCGTTCAGAAATAATATGTCCACCAATGACACTAAATGTTAATGGCTTAACCCTTTGATTATCCTGTTCGAAAATAATGTACACCTAACCGATACTGTTAAAGGGGTCTTATAATGACATTTTTGTACAGGTTAATATGATTATTTAGTGTCCAAATTAAAATGTTGTAATATACTTTAATTAAAAATTATATTTAGTATTCTAAGAAATCACTCATTTAACCTTGTGAAAAACAGCTCGGTTTTCAGCAAGCCGTTTCTGTGCATGTGCCTTTTATGCTAATGAACTTTGCTCACCCTGCCCCTCTGTTCTGTGGGGGCTTTGAGTGTGAAGCGTTGCTTAGACAACAGGAGAAAGTTTGACAACACGACTCTCTCATGACACATCTATGCAAGTTCAACCGTATCAATTCGATATATCAACATCAAAATGACTGCTGTGTTCATTATTACACCCAAGAACAGAACACCACAATCGCTTAGACGCCATTCTGCCCCAGCGTATCCACAATGGCGGACGACAGCTTGAGCTAGCTCAGGGCAGGGCTGAGATGAAACGCTGCTGTCAATCAACAGTCGTGGGAGGGGTGTCCGATCGTGTGACGTCACACATCGAATGGCTTGATTTCAGACAGGTGAAAACATATAAGGAGATTAAAAAAAAAAAAAACACTTGATAGATTGTTATCATTATAGGATGGTTGTGTACAGTCACTACCAACACACATTGCTGTATAATCAACTTGTAAACGTTTAACAAAATCAAACGAGGTAAAAACACATTCGCTGAAGCAACCATTCCATTGAGCTTGCTTCTACAAGTCTTTAACTAGTCTTTAACTTTAATTATTTTCAGAGTTGTTGTTTTTTTCTGAGTGACATAGACAAAAAGATTCATAACTCCAAAACTACAGCAAGGAGACTCAAAAGGTAGGTGTCGTTTGGTAGAACTCGTTTTACATTTACATGTTCATTACATCTGGACATTCACATGCTGGGATGTGGCATGAAATGGACATTTTTAAAATTGTTCCTCCATGAGTGAAGAATGGATTATGTTGATTTTGGACTCATTTAATTTGCAAGCATCCACTGTAAGTAATGATGTGCCATTTTCTACAATCTGTACATGTTTCAATGAAGTTACGAGCAAAAACGTAACATAAATGCCACATCCGTATATTATTATTTACATATGGGTCTTGCGGTGCCTCGTGTACAAAAACATGCTCAAGTTTAGTCAAAGCCCAAAAACAATTATGATTGTATTCGTGAAACCGTTCAAATGGCATATGACATGACTATGTGAGCTGTATGATGTTTTTTGACACTTTGCAGTACATATATATGGCATGGTTGACGAGCAAGAGACGTGGGAGGAGCGAGTGAGACCGGTGCGTGATTGAGCATGAGCGATGAGGGAGCTCAGAGACATATAAGGACGAGCGACACCAGTGAAGGACGAGAGAGGACCAGGCCTGGATTTTAGGTCATGGTTTTGTTTATGTTTTATTACGTGTGTGTGGGTAGTCGTCCGTGAGTCTTTAAATGTTCGCCGGTTCCCGCCTCCTTCTTTCCTGAACAAAGAACTGTGTTACAATATAGCCCCCTTTCCCCCTTTTTTCTACTTCATCAAATAACTCAGCACTACTTAGAAGTTAAATTAATTGTCTACATTCATTGTAACGTTCAGACTATAAGATTTCAAATAGCACCTATTTTGTGTTAAAGGTCCCATTCTTCGTGATTCCATCTTTCAAACTTTAGTTAGTGTGTAATGTTGCTGTTAGAGCGTAAATAATACCTGTAAAATTATAAAGCTCAAAGTTCAATGCCAAGTGAGATATTTTATTTAACAGAAGTTCCTTTTCAAAGCCTACAGCGAACGGCCGGTTTGGACTACAGCAGGAAGTGCAGGGATGTCATGCAATGACGTCACTAGAACCGTTTGTTGACTAACCCTCCCCACAAGAAAAAAAGGGGGCGTGGTCTTGTTGCTCTCCCACGTGGAGAAGAGCGCGCATTCAGCACTTGCATCTCCCCGTTATGGTAAGAGGCGGGACCTTTCCGGGCAAAGTGCGCTAAGCTGCTGTCCAATCACAACACGGGAAGCGCTGGCCCAATCAGAACTCGTTACGTGTTTCTGAAGGAGGGACTTCATAGAACAAGGAAATCATCAGGCCATTTTTAGGACAGAGAAAACAGCGCTGTACAGATAAGTAAATAGTGTGAAAAATACTGTGTTTTTTTACACGCAAAACATGAACTCATGTTATATTGCACACTGTAAACATAATCAAAGCTTCGAAAACACGCGAAGCATGGGACCTTTAATCATTGGAGTAGTTTAAAAAAAATGAATTATTTTCTCGTAGCTAGGTGGTGCCCGCTGTTTTAGAGGTAGGGCCTACTACTCAGCACTCGTTAAGAGTTGATCAAATTGTTAGATGCATTAAAAAGCAGAGTTTCTAAGCTTTACAATGTTACCTATTTTATGTAATTAGTGGTTTATTAGTGGTTATTATAATGGTACATTGGTTGCTTTGTATAATTTTAGTGCTGTCTAACTGATTAACCGCGACTAATCCCATCCAAAATAAAAGTTTGTGTTTACGTAATATATGTGTGTGTTCTTTGTATATTTATTATGTATAAACACGCTCATTCGTGTATATATTTAAGAAACATTTACATGTATATACTGTATATTTTTATAATTGATGTTATAAAATATAATAAAATATAATATGTTATAAATATAATAATGGATGTATGTGTATTATAAAAAAATATATACACATGCATGTCTGTGTATTATATATAATACTTAAACACAATACACACATATATTATGTAAACAAAAACTTTTATTTTGGATGCAATTAATAGCGTTTAACCGATTTGACAGCACTCATTTTTTTAATTCCTTTTTGTATTTTACAGTTCAGGTTTAAAGGGGTTATCATGCGTTTATCATGAATCATGTTCAACATTATTTGTAACCCTGCTCCACCACACTTAGGCCTACCTGTTATACCATGAGCACCTGGAATAGATGTTAAGGTGTGTATGATTAAGATTGGAGCTAGACTGGTAGCCCTGCAGGGTTTGAGACTCCTACATATAGCACCATATTAGACGGGAGGGACCATTTGAAGGACATCTACACCAACCAATCACACTTCACTTGTGACATTTAAGGGCAGATACATGTATAAATGCTAAATAAAAAATAATAAATATGAACTAAATTGACATTGAAAAACAAAACAAAAATAAGCCCTGCATTCATCTAGGCCAATATGCTTTAAAAGCAATCAGAAGAGGTATTGTTCTCCATTGCTTAGAGCTGGTCTGATATGCTGACAGGAGCTGGAATGATCTGGGAATCTCTCCGTGATCCCGAAGGATGGTGTTGAGGGCTTTGCATTCCAAAAGGATTTGTGTCAGGGCTATTGCTGATGGAGAACACTCTCTTAATGGAAGAGATGTCTTCTTCCTTCACAATATAGAAGAACACCACCAATTCACAGCTGTGTGATTTTTTTTATAGATTTTTCACGAAGACATAAAATAAAAACGTGACGTCTTAGGGTGCTTTCACATCTCTAGTTTGGTTCATTTGGTCCGAACCAAGGGCAAACAATTATACATTGTTGCATTTTTCAGCTTTCTTGGTTCCTTTTCACAACACACTGATTACTTTGGTCCGAACCAGTTGAAACGAACCAAAACGCAGGTACGTGACAACATCCACATCACTCATTGGCCATGGCGTATTTCCTAAACTGCTTTTCGATTGGTCAGAATTTACGTGTCGGAAAATTCCAACAGAAGAGGCAAAGCCAGCAAACTATAATAACATTATGAAGAGACGACTGCGCGGGCTAGTTTTGTCCCTGGCCATAATCTACTACTGTGTGTATTTACCACAGTATGCAAACAATACCTTTCTATAATGAAGCGCGGATGTGACGTGAAAACAACATTCTAATGCACTGCAAGCGGCGAGCGCGTATCACTCGTCACTTCATGCGGAGGCATTAAGTGCATTAATTATTCTTAACTGACATGCTCATCTTCCCGAAAATATTTTCAACGATCTATCAGATAATAATGTCATGCACACAATGTCAGCCCAGCTAACTACGGCAGCTGGTTTAGTCCAAAAATTATCAGTACTTTTGCAGTTGGTTCTGTTCGAAGTCGGATCATGTTCTCACTATAAACGAACCACTCCAGAGTTCATTTGAAAACGTACCGAGACCACCTCTTCAAGGAGGTCTCAGTACCCTTATTTGGTCCGCTTTTGGTGCGCACCCGAGTGTGATTGCTGCTTTCAGACCTGACCAAACGAACCGTACCAAAGAGGGAAACGAACTCTAGTACGATTCAACCAAACTAAATGGCAGGTGTGAAAGCACTCTTATTTATCATATGCACCATATTTTAATGTATGTGAATGCAGTTAAGATTTTAGTATGGAAGCAACAGATTTGCAATGAATATCGATTACAATTTGGTCCTTACTTTTCTCACACTTGATTTTAATTTTTCATCGAAGCAGTCTTCTTTGAATGCCAAGGAACCCAGGCAATGATTAAACTCATTCCCAGCTAATTCCAAATTGAATGAAGAGCTGACAAACTGTGACATCATAGCTCATGCACGAAGCCAAACATTTTTTCTGTGAACCTCACCAAAAGCAGTTGTGAACAAAGGCTCTGCACAGGGCCCCAAATTCTTCAAAGTGGCCTACAGAGCTAATTGTTTTCTTTTGTCCTTTAAAGTAACAAAAAAGTACAAAGAAGAAAAATCACAGCAATAAAGTGATTAATATTTTTAGCCCACAGTGAGAACAGAATTCTAATGTTAAAATGAGCAACTAGTTATGTAAATGAGTGGCTATGAAGGGGTCTTATTTGAAGTTGGAACGTTTGTTGTGGGCTCCCACTGTACTCTCTGCTTTCTCATCACAGCGAGGGACCTTTTAAACATTTCAGTAGGGAATTAATCTGAATTATTCATCTCACTGATCCACAAATCATGTTGCCTCTGGTCTCTTTTGGGCCTCTTGTTTTGTGGTACACAACACCCTTATCTGTTAGAAGACACAAAATGTATTCTGATTTAATAAAACACACACACACACACACACACACACACACACACACACACACACACACACACACACACACACACACACACACACACACACACACACACACACACACACACACACACACACACACACACACACACACACACACACACACACACACATATGATATATATAAGGATGTTGTTGCAGACAGGTAGACAGGCAGATACAATATCAACAGAGATTTTTGTGATGAAGGTTCTCAGGTGGGCAATACAAGTAGGTAGCAACACACTTGTACTATAACATCTCGATTAAATATGTAACCCTCGTTCCCTGAAGAAGGTAACGGAGACGTACGTCGGACTTAGACCGACGAATTGGGATCTGACCTCAGAGACCTATCCACTTCGAGCGTATAAAAACGAGCCAATCGGAGATTGGCATGTGATCCGCACATTCCAAGCTCCGCCCCGCCCCGCAGCACGGGTATAAATAGGAAGTGGAATGGGAGATCAATGCTTTTTTCTGCTGAGGAGCCGACTTCGTGACTGGGCTTTTAGCGGAAGCACAGCACCTGGCGACGGGACGTATGTCTCCGTTCCCTTGTTCGGGGAACGAGGGTTATATATGTAACCGAGACGTTCCCTTTCAATCGGTCACGTTCGACGTAGGTCAGACTTAGACCGACGAATTGGGATCCCTATTGAAAACGCCAGGATGCTGGCCCTTCCAGCGTCCTGCTTGAGCGCACTGGACCATCCAGTATGGTACGGAAGTCAGGGCTCCAAGCAGGGAGGTCAGTCACTGCTGTTTCTGCGAGACCCACTCAGAGTGACTACTGAACGCTGGGAAAGCGTGCTCGTCTCGGGAGAAGGTACGCTGCGGGGCCACGTCTTTCAGAGAAGGTCTGGTGGCGGAATACACATAAGGACTAACCTGGCAGGGTAGTGCAACATATGGCAGTCTCTGAGGTGGTTCCAACCTAATTGTAGGGGAGAGAACACGCCCAGAGACGACAGAGCGGGCTCTGTCAAGGGAAAGACACAGGGCTAGCCTTTAGGGTAGCTGGTACCGCGGAGAATACACATATGGGGTTGCCGTGAGGGAACCGCTACATATGGACCCAGCCTATAGCCATGTGTCACAAGCACACGGGTGCAGGCCTAGTGTCAGACGGTCCGCAATGTCTGACACCGCAGGGGGTGATGGAGGAGCTTGACAGGGTTAGCCGGTTTCCCGGGGAACACAACTGGAGACAATAGACGCACGTATCGGGCCCAAAGGCCGGGAGTGGCGTTGCAAGCCGACACTTAGAACGGGGACTTAGCGCTACTGGCCACTAGGAGCGAGAATGCGGGAAGATACCGGCTATACACGGAGGCTATAGAATCTAGCGAACGTGTTAGGTGACGCCCAGCCTGCAGCTCTACAAATGTCTGTCAGCGAGGCGCCTTGAGCCAGCGCCCAGGAGGATGCTACACTCCTTGTGGAGTGCGCTCGCAACCCGAACGGGCAAGGCACGTCTTTGGACTGGTAAGCCAAGACTATAGACAAGACTATCCAGTGGGCTAACCTCTGCTTGGAGACAGCCTTTCCCTTCTGCTGGCCTCCGTAACAGACGAATAGTTGCTCTGAGGTCCAAAAGCTTTGGGTCCGGTCAATGTAAGCGCGAAGAGCGCGGACCGGACACAACAAAGCCAGGGCTGGGTCTGCCTCCTCCGAAGGCATCGCTTGCAGGTTCACCACCTGATCCCCAAAGGGAGTGGTGGGAACCTTGGGCACGTATCTGGGCCGGGGTCTCAGGATAACGTGAGAGTTACCAGGCCCGAATTCTAGGCATGATTCGCTGACCGAAAGTGCGTGCAGGTCCCCTACCCTCTTGTAAGAGGCCAATGCAGTCAGGAGCACCGTCTTCATTGACAAAATTTTAAGCTCAATTTAAGCTCCAAAGGCTCGAAGGGAGGGCTCTGAAGGGCTCTGAGCACTAGAGCTAAGTCCTAAGAGGGTATCGAGGTTGGGCGAGGAGGATTTAGTCTCCTCGCACCTCTGAGGAACCTGGCAATTAGGTCGTGCTTCCCTATGGACTTACCTTCAACTGCGTCGTGGTACGCCGCTATTGCGGCGACGTACACTTTGAGGGTGGAGGGAGACAGCCTTCGCTCCAACCCGTCTTGCAGGAAGGAAAGCACGACACCAATCGAACACCTTTGGGGGTCTTTCCAGCGGGAAGAACACCACTCAATGAACAGTTTCCACTTCAGAGCATAGAGGCGCCTCGTAGAGGGGGCACCTCCTGATGCACTTCCGGGAAGAAAGGCACCGGGGCGGGGCGCTGAGAACCAGCATGGGCCGTCCCGAGAAACCAATTATCCAACCGCGAAGGTTCGGGACACGGTGGAAGGTTCCATGCCCGGGAAAGCATAGCCGTAAGTCAGCACGCCCTTCCGGAAACTCCACCGGCACAGTGGAGGGGGGAGGGGCCCGAGGAGCCATCTGACCCGTCGGGTTAGCCCTGACCGTCACCCTGAGGTCCCCACCCAACTCATTAGCCAGGGTAGCAGCCCTCTGCTTAGGTGCAGAAGGACCGCTAGACCGGGGGATGCGCGAGGATGCTCCACCTGCTTTGAGGTATTGGATTCTGGACCTTAACACTGCGATGGTCATGTTCCCGCATAGGGAACTTGACTCATTCACGAACGCAGCCTCAGCGTGATGAACGCCCAAACACGTGAGGCAACGAACGTGACCGTCAAGCGGGGACAAGAAGCGACCGCACCCAGAAACACACGGTTTGAATGACATCTTGAAAAAGACGCAGGATCAAACCGTGTTGCTCTTTTAGGATGGAAAACTGCTCTTTTAGATGTGCTGAAGCACTCAGGGAGATGACTGCGGTCAGCACACAGTCCACAGTCCACAGTGCAAGCCTGTTTGTGACACTCAAGTTTGGAAAACGCCCAGTGAACCAACAAAGCTCTTTTATGAATGCAAACGATTGCAACTGTCGATCACTCGCTGAAGTGCCGTTTCACCCGCACTGGCAGTTCTCCTTCTCTCACGAGACTCAGTTTCTAAACACTCTTCGTGGAAACAGCAATAGTACTGTTCGGCTCCAAAGTAGAAGGCATTGATCTGCTATTCCACTTCCTATTTATACCCGTGCTACGGGGCGTGGAATGTGCGGATCACATGCCAATCTCTGATTGGCTCGTTTTTATACACTCAAAGTGGATAGGTCTCTGAGTTCAGATCCCAATTCGTCGGTTCAGTTCTGACGTACGTCGAACGTGACAGACTGAAAGGGAACAAAGGCTACTCTACCATATATTAACATTGATTTTCTCAGGTGTTCTAATACTTTTTTGCAGCTCTATCATACAAATAAATACAAAATCATAAATTGTGATTTCTGGATTTTTAAAAAATTTTTAAATTATGTCTCTCACAGTGGACATGTGCCTACGATGACAATTTCAGACCCCTCCATGATTTCTAAGTGGGAGAACTTGCAAAATAGCAGGGTGTTAGTTGTTGCCTTTTGGCTTGCTTAGTGGACACTTAATATTCAGCAATATTATTGACTTGACTGCACTGACTACATTGGAATGACAACTGAACTAAGCTGGACTATTACATCACTGTTTTCTACAGGGCTGTTTTATAACTGAATTTAACTCATTTAATATTTGATGATCTTTACACAGTTATTGAACGAAACTGACACTATTTTCTTTTTAGAGCTGCTTTGGAGCAGAATTGAACTCTGTTTGCATCATCAAATCATTATTTTTCTAGTTCATCCCTGCAAAGCTGCTTTGGAACGATCTGTATTGTATAAAAAGTGCTGGGTAGATTACTTGAAAATTGTAGGCCATTACTGATTACAAATTACATGAGCAAAATTGTAGTTAGTAACATAATCTACTCATTGTAATGTATTCAGACAATTTTTTAATTTATTTTGACCTTACTCGTTTATCATCACTTAGATTTTTAATGTGATTATTGTGTACCATATCGATATCGAAAAAAAGAGAGATAATTTTTTTCCATTCTATAAGCGACCATCAACATTTTCGGTTGCTTGTTACAATGATTAAAACAAAACAAAAAAATTAAGTTTTTCACATCTCGCCTGGTTACGGCTTGAAACAGACTCATTTATTTGGATTTAATTGGCTCACAACAGATTTATCTATGGTTCTTTATACAATAAAAGATCACTGCAAGCCAAAAACTGTACAACTGAAGTTTTTTTTATTATGAACTCAGTTGTTTTAATCAAACACTTGAATATGTAAAGCCAAATGGGGGAAAGATCAAAGAGAAAGGCCATAGGGCACTCATATGTAGCGTTGTAGTGGAGCGAAGAGTCTTCCTGGTACATTAATTAATTATTGAACCACAAAATATCCTCCAATGTGACTTGTAAAGGGAACCAAGTGCTAGAGGAACATTTCTGAGTAAGATGTATGTCGGTTTGGCACACATATATGGTGTGCGTGTGTTAAATGATTTAAAGGAAAGCCCAGAGAAAATAGTATGTGTGCCACTTCTCTCTGTGTTTAGGATGGAAGGAAACCAATGAATGTCTTGTGTTTCAGCGAGCCAGATCGTTGTTTAAAAAGACAAAATGTACCTTAACCCACCACAGAGAGGGGAGAGGGGCTAAAAGCCTGATAAATCCATGTCAGCAGGGCAAAAATTATCTATCACCTTATTCAAACAAACTATCTGTTCCCTGACACTCTCGGGCAGATGTTGTGTGTGTAAGTAGTGTCAGCACAGCTCCCACAACCTTCATCACTCTTGTCTTATCTTGTCTTTCTGTCTTCTCCTCTTTGCATGTGGAATAGTCAGAATATCTCGTTGCCTAACATAGGTACACTCACAATCCCTTTCCTAGTGTATTAGAGGGTTTGTCGCAGTTGAAGACAGGAATAGACTGCTGGGTTTGGAAAGAATAGATTTACTGAACAGAAGAACAAGAATGAAAAAAGATTAGAATTGGTGCAGAATGTAGACAATGAAGAAGAGAAAAGAAGTAGCTGAAAAAACACTAAACAGACCTCTTTCGTATCTCAATAGTTTCTACAAGGCGTTGTGAAGAAAATGACCACGAAAAATAGTGTGCCTCATTTTGTGAATACAAACCACAAAAAATAAAATAAAAAATGCTATGACAATTCTGTGCCTACAATGGAACTCTAGCTAATGGCAGTGTTTACAAACTGAAATACAACTGCAAATTATTTATAGTAATTTAAGGCATGTTACAGAGAACTAAAGAGTTATCAATATTTCCACTTTAGAATACTGATCTAAATAACTAGTAATTCCTTCTGAATGATTTGATAATACTCCAGTTACTAGTGCTTACCTTCACTTTACAATGAATATGTACACTCTCAGAAAAAAAGGTACAATGCTGTCACTGGGGCGGTATCCTAAGGTCCAAAAGTGAAAAGGTACATCTCTGTACCTTACTCGCCCCTAAATGGTACATATTAGTACCTTAAAAGGTACATATCAGTACTTTAAGAGTACATAGTAGTACCTTAAAGGTACATATTAGTACCTTTTCGGTTTTGTATAGGGTACGGCCCCAGTAATAGCAATGTACCTTTTTTTGTGACAGTGTACTTTAGTAGTTCTTAGTAGTCCTCTGGGAGGTATGAAACAATATTAGTTATTGAAGCTAATAGTAAACTACCACATTTGATTAAGCACTTTAACTTACTAATTCATTAATCAGAATAAATATTGTTAGTATTTGTTTCGGTGTAGTTATTCATTAATGACAGAGCAGTATTCTAAAGTGTTACCCTAATGAGTTTCAATGTCAGTCTTGATTTTTGTTTGTCTCGTTGTGTTTGAAAGAGAGCAAATGAGTATTTAGGTATTTTGATATTTACCTTTTAATATGAACTCAGAAAATTATTTCAAGACTAAAACTAGCCTAAGATCACCGGCTGGACATAGCTGGTTTAGCAGGCTGGTTTTAGAAGGGTTATGGCCACTTCTTTAAATGGTCAGGCATGTTTTAGATGGTCAGCTGAGAGTCCACCTACATCCATCTTAATACCAGACAACCAGCATAAGCTGTTTATCTATTTGAATATCTTAAACCATAATGAGAACTTCATTGAGTCTCCTGAGCTATAAAAGAGCAACTTCTGAACAATGATTTTTTTCCTGGGCAGGAAGGAGAGCGTGGATAGTGGATGAATACTGGAGGGCAGGACCTGGCAGCTATTTGGGAAGCTGCCCACTCTACCTCTCTCACATTCCTGGCTTATGGGTTTCAATCAATACTCGCTCCCTGTGGTCGCCCAAAGCAAGCTGTTTGAAAAGTCAGAGTACCATGAAATGGCCATTATTAAATTACGGTGATGGACACATTTAGAACACTATTGTATTAAGAAAAGCAAGCTCACCAATTAGAGTAGTGAAGCATTAATAGCTCAGAGATTATTTGGGGAAGCGATCAGAGATACATTTTTCAATTCCGGTTCTGTGGTGTATGTTTCAATATAGAAGTGCGTTACTAGGATTTCATTACGGGATGTGTGTTTGGATATGAGGGTAGGTAAGTGAAGTAATTATGTAAAAAACAAAAAAACAAAAAAACAGTACAATAAAAGGTTATGAGCAAAGATTTGGCCATTTGTCAATGGAGAAATTATGGAGGATGTAAGAGGGGCATTAAAGAAACAATTTTTTTTGAAGAATGATAATATTAATATTTTACATTTAATAAAATAAGATACCATTTTAGTCACAGTAAAACGGATTCAAATGAATTAACAAAACTGACTGAATTTGTTCAAAAGACAAAACTGTGACTAAATCAAAACCTGTGCAGAAATGAACACATTTTGGCTGATGCCCTTTCATAAAAAATGCCCCTGTACTTTAGGCTGTGGCAACAGGAGTGATTTGACCGCATTTAATTATTAATCATTGAGCTTTCTATACCATAATCTTGCAGTAAAGTTTTTTCTCAGTTTTCCCCTGTATTCCAGAGAAAACAAAGAGCATGGATATTTTTTTTATTATTTTCTTATAGCACTTTCCTTTAGTTCTGCTGGCAGCATACCTCAAGCATATTTCAATCTCCAAATCAAACCAAGACATCTGGGGAAACGTTCTAGTACGTTTCACAGAACAGGTCTATTTCTAGAGCGTAAATTTGCTTTAGCTCCGGGAAGATGTCTGAAGCAGATCTCACTTCAATCTACAATCTCCTGTGTGGATGAATATTGCGTTACAGGTGCGCGCATCTTTTAAAACCCGCTTGGCACACTGTTGGTCTGTATGGCCCTCGGCATCTATTGAGTGCTTCTGTGAAAGACGTTTTTAATATGAATTATTTACTCCACAAAGATGCACAGAGCACCTCCCTTGCTCCTAATTTTACAGCTGGTCAGGCAGAGCTACAACAAGTAACCCCTGGTCATGTTTTGCAGAGGGAATTGCTTTCCCGGCGCTCCTCTAATTTACATTGCCATAGTACAAAGCGTGTTATGATGTGTGCAAACACAAAAACAGCTATCCAGGACCAAGGCAGCGGAGGTGATTATTGGTATCCGTCTGTCCCGCTCTTTTATTTACCAGTGCTTTCATTCTCTACCTCAGGCATGATTCAGGTGCGAGAGAAAACAATCTGCGTTTGATTGGCTGTTTCCTTCTCTGTTCAACTGACCCATAAACTTGTAAAGTGTTACATATCTCTGTGAGAGTGTTTGCATGTACAACAAAATGCAGATAACAATCTAAATTCAGCTCATTATGCTGCAAAAAGTCCTATTTACATAAAATTGCCTGTTTTTTACTTTCAAATGTAAATTGATATGTGCATGCTTAGAATGCAGATAAAGGTAAAAATGTCTGAAAATGTTGATTGGGTATTAAATCCAATGAAAAAGAACAGCCAAAAATGCATTGTTTTTTATTCATAATTTTTAAATAGTATTGATGATGAGTAATGCAGCCCAAGACAAGAACATTAAAAAGGACTTAAAAGAACTTAAAAAGCTGAACGGAAATATCCAAATGAAACAGAAGTGGACATAAGTACATACAAATTGTTATGTTATTACAAAATGTTTTGTGATCAGGGCTGCATTTCCCAATAACGTTGTCTCTTAGCACGCTACGAAGACTCTAAAGATATAACTTAACTAAAGGTATCCCATTTCTAGGCGTGTTCCCCGAACTATACCTTAGGAGGTCGCTTAAGGTATACCTTCTTAAGTATGGCGTTAACGGGTGATGTTCGTGACGGCGGTGCTGAATTGGCTTAGCCTAGAAATCTAGACGCACCCTAGCGGCAGCAAATTTAATCTGCCCGCAAGTGTCGTCTAGGAACTCTCAATACCCTTCTGAGCTGTATTCCTCACAATCTGGATGGGCCAATCACGTCGTGTATAGAGTCGGCGGGCGGGGCCATAATGACGACGGCCGAGTTGCGTTTGCGTGCTTCTAGTAAACACAGAAACTGGCGAACGGCGGTCTTTCGAATCAGCTCTGACCGCGACTCTGGAAGATTTGGAGTTAAGCTTTTCTCTGAGAAAAGAACAAAGAACGGCACTGAAGTCATTCTTAAAAAAGGAAGATGTGTTCGGAGTTTAGCCGACCGGATATGGGTTTAATCTATCAACAAGCTCTGTTTTACCTTCGTTGCTCTGGTCGGTTTTAGAGTTATCCTATCGCGTGCAGAGGGAGTTTGAAAGACAATCGTTTATCCCGCCCCTCGGATTGAGCCCTGTCTATGGTAAGTTTCCAGACCAAACATCTTGATGTGGGTCTGGCTTGTCAGGCTAGAATTGGCTTATATCGATGTCTCAAGAATCAATTATTTACTCCAAGCAGGGGCTGTTTCAATGTGTTATGCAAAAATAAAATAAATATCTTTATTAAAAAAAGCACTTCAGAAATAATTGAACTTGCATTTATCTACAAAATTGCAAACTAAATTTTATATAATTTTGAAATGAGTGCACGAACCAGCGATCTCATTCTCAACTGCATATGCGTCAATCCGTTACACTGACTGGCAGTTTGAAAGAGTCATTTATATTACTACAATAGTGTTGTTCCATAAATGTTCCATAGTGTCTTGATTTACTCCACAACCAGGGATGATTGCCCAGCAGCTGCATCACATTACTGTGTAAATAACTAATTTCTGTTATTGAATGGCCTACTCAATAAAAACGCAACACAATCAGCTGCCAATATGGCGGAGAAAAAAGAAAGAAAGAGGAGAGCCCCCAGCAGCTGTATTTCATGGCTGAAGGGGTAGCACCGTCCAGTTTGTCTAAAAGCTGCTGAATTTGCTATCGTGGCAGGCAAAATTTATTTTGAACTGAAGCTTCTAGCCAGGGGACTAAAGTTTTCACGTATTAAATAGTTCACATACACCAGCTAAATGGCTCCGCGGACGGTGCCGTCTTTGATTTAGCTCAAGTATTCGCTGTCTCGCTGCCATAGTTTGACCAAACTCCTCCACAATCATTCCTTTAAATAGGCTCCTGTGCTTTTCCTTTCTAATGGTTTGCCAGCGAATGTACCTTGGAAAAATAATATAATTAAAAAGCTAACAACCATTAATGTAATGACAATTTTAATCCTTGCATAAAAAACAAACAAACAAACAAACAAACAATTCAACTAGCCTAATTGAACACTGGGTGTAGGCTATATTACAACTTCAGAAATATATTCGTATAGACTGACATATAAGGTACAGCTAAGAGTGGTCCGGACCAACCTTACAAAAGTATGACTTAAATAAGGTATTCTTAACTAAGATTGTTTCGGGAAACACATATTAACCTTAAGGGATACCTTAAGCTCGGTGCTAGCCATTTGGGTGCCCTATTGCTAATGCTAAGCACAAATGCTTGGCGGAGCAAAGTTTCGGGAAATCAAAGTTTCGGGATATCCAGCCTAAATTACCAACACCACATTGGAAGGTAGTCAATAACAAACCTGTCAATCAATTATTGTGGTCAAACATGGATTTTAAATTATGCCTTAAAGAGTTAGTTCGCCTAAAAATAAAACAAATAAAAAACAAATAATGATCAATTACTCACCCTAATGTCATTCCAAATCCACAAGACTTCCGTCCATCGAAACAAACTATCGCAACACAAATGAAGATATTTTAAAGCTTAAACTATATTTATAGTAAATCTAATTCATATTAACCGAGTGGTTTAGTCTAAACTTTCTGAAGCAACTTGATCAATTTATATGATGAACAGATTTAATGCTAGCTTTTATAACCACTGATCAGCAAACAGAAACAGAAGCTCAACCAACCTGCTAAATGCGTGAGAACAAACCTCATTGGTTCTTGCAGAAGCTCAAATGTGTTGCATAACATAAGAATGAATGTCATTGCTTGAGCTTGCGTTTAGTTGATGGATGTTTGTGTCAATACAAGACTAAATTAAATCTGTTCATCATATAAAGTAATCGAGAATCTTTTTAAAATTTTTTTTACTAAATGGCTCGATTCATATGGATTAGTTTAGCAACCTCTTTATGACCTTTTTGAAGCGTCAAAGTGGTAGCTGCATGGACTGTCAATGGAGGGAAAGATCTCTTAGATTTCATTAAAAATATCTTCTTCGTTTGTGTTTCGAAGTTGAACGAAAGCTTGTAGTAAAACGAGAATCAGCATAGGCTTGGCATTTTGTCGGTCCCACAGAGCCGAAGCACAACCAAAACAATGTTCTACCACGAGTCATGCAGTGGGCCAAAAGTTAAATACTGTAAATACATACCTTTAAAACAACAACAACAAAACCAGAACATCTCTTATATGGCATTCATTGTGTTTTTCCAAATGAGTTTAATTTTGAAAGGATTGCAGCTTTAAAAAAAAAAGAGTTGCTAATGTAACGTCCTCAATATTCTCATTGTGAAAAATTATTATTTTATTTTTTTCACAATGTGCAGCTTGTCCGTTTATTATTTTTAAGCTTTAAAAGTAGTTTATTTTACTGACAAATATTACTTAACATGAATAACCCACAATAAATATGATTAATAATCTCTTTTGTCATGCATCGCAGAAGCATCTCATAAATGAGTGTTTGAAAAAGAACTGACCAATAACATAATTTATTTATTTTGTCAAAAATTATTTCGACTGACTAAATCTCACTAATGTTGATATTTTCAAATGAAAAAGCAGAATAGCCATTTATCTAAAGTTTTGAGATGAGATTTTGTGGCGTCAAGATTTATTTATTTTTTTACAGTGATACCCTGGTGGGCATCTTTCCCCTAGTTTACTCTACATTTATTCTTATTGCATCATTCCTGTTGTGTCGTATTGTATTGAAGTCAGTTGTGCACACGTTTGTGCTTTAAACTCTGTGACATTTTTAAGAGTTGCTTCCTTAGAGCATTCCAAATTAGTAACTTGAGATGTTCTATGTTGGTTAGGAGGCTGGCATCTACCTATATGTAGGCAGTGAGGCAGCTTATTTGGTTTTGGACCAGGGCTATATGTCAGGTACATACAAACTGAATCTGAGTTCCCTTTTCATATCCTGCCAGCAGCTGTTTGTGAGGTGATTCAAAAAACCCAACACATCTACTATCCCCATCCTTTGTTCTGCTTCCTCCCAAAAGCTGCTGCTAGATAAACAAGCTCTGTAGACAAACATAACACCCCAGAGTAGATTAGATAGCAGCTTTTTCGCTGGCACACATAGACCCGTCCAAAACTGGAGAAGCTACGCTGAGAGGAGCCAGTTCAGGATTGAGAAACTTCTGGCCTCCTTCCAGGCCGAGAAAGATTGTTGTGCGAGACTTGGAACGGCGCTGGCGCCCTCCGAGCGTGATGGATGTGTGGAGCTTCCTTACAGAACGGAGAGAGCATCAGACAGCTGTACAATTGTCTCATGGACATCTGAGAAGAGAAGAAAAGCCTGCCAGAGTCATCAGAGGATTCCTCTGTCCATGCTGCACGTCTCATCCAATTCTCTTCCCGGGCCTGTGTGCTTTTGTCCACAGGAATCCAGCAGGAGTCTCACTTGAAGCGCACACACTCACATACGCCCCTGCAATCCGTTTGAATGATAAGGCTTTTCTAGACCGTGACGGAATGGAGGAGAAGACATTTAGGGAGCTAGAACTTTCCAGAATGATCTCCTGATAGCAATGCGGTTTGCTTTATGGTTCACTCTTATAGTAATGTCATGGAAAGCAAGCGATGCAAGGAGGAAATCTCTTTGAGAAGGGTTATGGTTTTCCTCTTGAAACATGGGCGGTTAAGCTCTTTGATGAGTAAAATTATATTTTACATTTTATGGCTCAACATTTTCAGATACAAGCCTCTAATTTTTAACAGCAGGAATTATATGGATGGATTATGCCACGCTAATATCGGAATAGGAAGAATGGCACTGCAATGAAGGAAAAAACATAAACCTTGCAAGAGAAGTAATAACGCTTTAACTGTATACAGACCCCTGCATTATTTATGGACTCAACTTTCAGCTGCCACACACCAAAGTGTTCTCAATAATTTATCCCCATGGAGACACATGTCAACTTGTGCAGTTGGACACCTCATGAATTTCAAATAAATCATGCAAAACAAAAAAAGAGACATCATTAGCGCTGCTTAAAAACTGCTGTGCTAAAATATTAGTAGATGGCTAACAGGGTTTGCTTTCATGCAGGATTGGGATTTGATGATATATTGAGATTATTTAAAATATATTAATAATGTCATATTACATATTAATAATTTTCAAACGTGCACATTTCACAGAGACTGACACACTGAGATAATGTGTGTTTGAAACTGTCTTAGTCCATATAAACACACACGTACACACACACGTTGGGTTTTCAAGTTTTATCGTGACGTTACATAGACATATTGAATTTTAAACTGCACGAACTCTTTCTATTCCCTAACCCTACCCTCACAGAAAACTTTCTGCATTTGTACATTTTCAAAAAGCATTTTTAAAGCATGATTTATAAGCTGCTTTCCTCATGGGGACGAGAAAATGTCCACACAAGGACATGGATATTATCATTTTGGGGGAACGTTTTGTGGGGCATACCTATATGTCTTAGAAGATGACTAAGACTGGGTGGGTTTTCCATTTCCAGGAATAATAATAAAACAAAAACTGATATGGTGATATACCGTTTCCATGATATGGAATCATATTTACTGTGATATATTCACACTGGGGGTATTTTGGTCACACCTTCCATCCCTATTAGAGACTAAAGGATTGAGTCACAAAGGTCACACCTGTTATGGGGAAGACTTATAGTCAATCAGAGATGTGGATATGAATATGAATTATGCCCAAACCCATCTGAATTATGCATTTACACAAGTGAAAACAGAGGTTACAATGGTCCAGGAATACCATAGGTTCCCTGACATTTCTATGGTGTATATTTATACTTTTTTCCCTTTGTGTGTGCAATCAAATGTAAAAAAGCATGGAAATTTCCTGGTGATGTTTATTTATTTAGGTTTTCATTTATTTGTGCAATTTTTAAATCATTATTTTGCAAATTCTAAGTTATTGGCAAAAGGCTTTTTCTCCTTTGCAGTTTTTTTATTTTAATTTTTTTATTGGATATCTACTGTACAGTTGTGCACTCTATAAAAGCACTGATAAATGCTCAACACCTTTCACTATGTTACTTTTTTCTCTATAGATTTCTTATAGATTTATAACAGTGCAGACTTGAACTATAAGGAATTCAAGAATAATGATTTTTAGTTCATAGAACAAGGCCAACAAATCTCTGAAACAAAACAAAGCACGAGTTCTCCTACACATGTTTCAATAGATTTTGTTCATATTTCCAGATGCATAAACAATGCGGACGACCTTATGGCTTCTTCATATTTACAGTAATATCCATATTCCATGAATATTTACTAAAACAGTACATGTCACGTTCACCTTGGTCAGCGAAAGCAATAAGGCCACAAGGTTGAACCTGAACATGAGGTTGTTTGTGTTAATGCATGTATGAGTGTACATGCAGGTAGGAGGTTTTATGGTAACTCTTCAAAGTCATTTGGTAATTGAGTTTTAATAAGAATTCCCCCTGCTACACCATTCTATTTTGGCTAATTTGGATTACTATAAAACTATTTAGCATTTGACCTAAATAAATCATTTATAACATTAAGAACTGGTTAGCTTTACAGCAGTACAGCTAAAGGAATCAACACCCCGATTCAGAACTGGCGCATAAATCACGGTGACCCTGCCGCTGTCCGGATAAACATATTTCAACCGCTTCTACTTCAGAACCTGAATGCAATAAAATGCAGCATCTCTCCTCTAACCTTCTCGCAGTGTATATGAGAATTTAAAGTTCTCAGGATAGGCTGTGAGATAACATCCATTTGAAAACTTCACATATAGTAGAAAAAAAGAAAAAGGATTTAGAGAACGTAACAAGAAGTTGCATCAGTTTGATTAGCTCATAGATTATCCTAGGTTAAAAGCATTTTAGTAAATTCAATCTGTGGCCCTGGACTAGGAATTGGGCCAGTGAGGTATGTGCCCTTGGGCCTCTTAACCTAATATATTTTTGAAGATATTTAAAAAAAAAGTTTTTTATGAAAATGTCTAGAAATATCACTGACGTAAGAAAAAGAGAGCAAACATCGAGTAAACATCATCTTCATTGAATGTAAAAAGTGGAGAAAGAAAACTTGTAGTAGTATCGATATACTGGGTCCATGCATTGTCTTAAAGTGACAGCAGTTAATCACTCACTGCAAAAAAAGAAAATCACTCAGTGCACTCAGTGGCTGAATATCATTTTGTTTAAATCTCTATTTCAATTATACAGTGAGGACTATGCAATTATTTTGCATCTGATTAGGCTACTTTATTCAATTTATGTACCTAATCTACCTAAGCTGTTTTTAACTATTGATTTCTGCAAAGCACTGTTTAATTAATTTGCATCTTTGTTCTATTGAATTTATTCATACTATTACTTGCATTACATACTGTATATATTTATGTAAAAAAAATCATTTGCATTGGTCTTGCATTCCATGTAAAAGTAAAATAAAAATGTGACTGTACACTGTAAAAAAATATATTGGTTTTTGTTGGTTTAACTTAAAAAAGTAAGTAACCTGGTTGCCTTAAAATTTTGAGTTTATTGAAATTAAAAATTTGAGTTGATACAATGAAGGACATTTGTTTAATAAATGGAAACTCAAAATATTATTGTAATTTTTTTTTATAAATCATGAATATAGCACAATTTGGCATGTTTCACTGTGTCATCGGAAATAAAACACACACAATTACCCAATATGCTTACAGAATCTTTTAATAATATTTTAATAAAGGTTGTCGAATCTCAAAAAATGTTTATTGTATTAACATTTTAATTTCAATGAACTCAAAATTTTAAGGCAGCCAGGTAACTTTTTTTCTAAATAATTTTTTTACAGTGTAGAGGGTTAAAAGATGTATTTTATTTAGTCTAAATGTTACTTTTTTATGGGGAAAAAGGCTTTTCTCTTTAAAAAAAAAATGCTTCCCTTAATCTATACAATGAATTTAGACAGAGTACATTGTGACTTGAGCAAATAAATGTAATCGTCTTTCTGGCTCCATGTACACACTTTACTTTCACAGACCTATTTCTATATGGTCCACACAGCCCGAGCAACATTGTCGGCTCACGTGGTGGACCTCCATTTACCAAAGTAGATGGAAGGTGACAAGGGCTGAACCCTAAGCCAAATCCTCCACTGCTGGGTCCATTTAATCTACACATGGAAATGAAGCTGGTGTTACACGGCCCACTCCGGAGGAGGTCACTTGAGAACTAATCAGACTGATCCATTTAGCCAGCTCCCAGAGAAGCGTCTAGTGCATAACACGACGGCAAACGCTCTCCATTCTGTGCTCACTTACCCATGCTCAATTTTTTCAAATGAGGCTGAGGGATCAGACCAGATTCTGCACATGTTTACATAGATGAATCCTGAATGTGTGACGGTACTAAGGTGTCTCCTGTGACAGGGCCGTTTAAATGAGACGGAGAAGAACATTTAACCTCAACCCTGTTTAATGCACGGAATAACTGCGTCTTCCACTATCTGGAAATTTCATACTGTCCTAGTCATCTGCTGGGGTCAGATATAATTTTCAATATTTTCCAATACATTAGAGTTAATACTCGGGCAGAGAAGTCTATCTGTGATGTCTTTAAACCAATATTTGTGATTAATCACCCGTCATTAATACTGATCTTATTACAAAATGCGAATATATGCCAGATTGGATATGGTAATGGTCAGCTCATATAATAAAAGAAATGTCAGTATGTGACTGGATAGAGATGACTATCGTTTAGATCATATTTCAAATGCAGTAATATTGCAGCTGACATTAAATTAGAATAGTCCGATAGCTTCCACAATTATCCCCCTCGAGCTGAAGGAAAAAGAAAAAAAAAATTCATTTCATATTTAGCTGTATTCCATGAGGGCAAAATGATAACAGAACATATCAGCCGCTCACATCTGTCAATGCAGGGACAGAAAGTGACTTAACCAGAAAACAAACCAACATCATGTAAAGTAGCTATATACATGAAACTGACAATGAGCATCTATTTCAAAGCACTTCATGAAATACACTGCTAAAGATGTAATGTTTATTTTCACTGTTGTAAGTTCTAGCTTAAACTGCTAATAGTGCTGACTTCTGAACAATAACATTTGCCCTGAACATCACCATGCAATACATGCTTAATTCTTTTTTCATCAATGGGACCTTTCCACCGCACAAAAGTTTCTTTATAGTGGAAAAATATTCTTTACACTAATAAAAAATGGTTTAACAATTCACTCATTTAAAGGGTTAAATCACCCAAAAATGACAATTCTGTCATGAATTACTCACTCTCATGTCTTTGGACACCCGTAAGACTTCCATTCATCTTCAGAACACAACTGAAGATATTTTTGTTGAAATCTGATGGCTCAGAAAAGGCCTCCATTGGCAGCAATGACATTGCGTTGTTACAAAGTCCATCTCACTACAGTGTTTTTTTTTAAGAAGCGACGAGAATAGTTTTTGTGCTCACAAAAAAGGCGTTTCTGAGCCATCTGATTTCCACAAAAATATCTTCATTTGTGTTCCCAAGATGTCTTACGCGTCTCAAACAACATGAGGTTAAGTAGCTAATGAAAGATTTTTCATTTTTGGGTGAACTAACAACTCGATACATAATACCAAATCAGGTAAAACACCTGTGAAAAATCTATGCAATAGATATATGCAATGTATATTACATTGGTCCATTAGCCTGGATGCCAGCCGAACTCAGCCACGCCCACAACATTTTAAGGGCGGGCGGTTCGGTCTGGACTCGATCCATAGAGTAAACATATCCGAACAGAAACTGTTCGGACCAATGAAATCATCAGGGCGGGCTTTAGACGATGATGGACAGATGATCAACAGTAACGTAATCATGCACTTCATCAAAGGGGCTTGGAGTATATTTATTCAAATCCTAAATGGAGAGTTTATTTGTATATGCATTCACCTCTCTCAAAAATTATGATAATGTTGGGTAATTACTCTGTGTATCCTTACATTTTTTTTTATATTTTTACAACACCGGCAAAGGTCGTTTATTCCACTGCGTGTGCAGACAGGGTTGCCAAGTTTTTACAAAAAAAACCTGCCAACTACTAGCCCTGAACAATAACTTCTCGGGTGGAGTTCTCTGAAAAAAATAAATGGCGTTTGGGGGGTAAAATGTGTGTTATTTTGGCAAGGTTGCCTGCTAAAATTTGGGTCTATATATCACATAATAGTCGTTTCAACCCGCGGAGATGGAAAACAACCCACGGAAAAAAACGCGGACTTGGCAACACAGTGCAGTTGAGCTCTGTTGAAATTAACAACTAACGTAATGCGTCGCTGGTCTTTCCTGGTTTGGTTGAAACACGCCCTATAATCACAGTCCAGTGGAGCAGTTTCAGACTCATATTCTGACTAGAATTGCGTATGACCATGTCAGGCTATTGGTCCATATTTTTAAGCACTTTTCTTAAAGTGTACAACGAGAAGTAACATAAGCAGGGAGACTGGAGTTCTCTGAATTCGGTCACTCAGAGGTAATGTGCTTCATTCGTCCTTTCTATTTTCTGTCCATTCTAGGGGTCCACAAACCCTCTGCATAATGTAATGGGTTGGCAGTGTAGCTGAACACTCTGCCGCACCATTACAGCACAATTTCATCATCTGGGGAGAAAATTATGACAGACATCCATTGCATATTTTATTTCCATTTCATTTCACATGTATTTAATTTAGTCAGCAGGTGAAGTCTAAAAGCTTTGATCACAATTTTTGGTGGGCTGAAAATATTGTAAAGCATCAGTAGTTTTGGGGGTAAAAAACTAACAAAACAAAACTTCATGACTCTTTTTCAGTGAGATGGAATTTGAGTTGAACAGGAATGACAGGAAAAAGAATTTATTGATTTTTTAAAAAAGTTTTGGAATAAAGCATAATTAAAGCATTATTTTAGATTATTTATGATTATTTATTCCCTGATATGCACACTTTTTTTGTTTTAACTGATTGGATATATTTTCTCTCAATTTATATTATATTATATTATATTATATTATATTATATTATATTATATTATATTATATTATATTATATTATATTATATTATATTATATTATATTATATTATATTATATTAGTATACAACAGTTTTCTCAGTCCGCTTGCATCGACTGTTGTGGCGGTTGAGAAAGTCCACCATAACTTTTAAAAATACTACTGTTGTTGTGTCACGAAATGTAGTTTTAACAATTTTTAGGTGAAAAAAAACATAGTGCCTGTTTAAACTGTGTTTAAAAGCTTTCGCAGATGCAAGCTCCGGGCTGTAAGTGGCCGTTCAGCGTTCATGTACCCTCCGACAGTGTTGGGGAAGCTACTCTGAAACTGTAGCTTTACAAGCTACAAGCTACTTGTAAGTTAAAGTTACATTCAAGCTACCATTTTGAAAAAGTAGTTAGCTACACTACAAGTTACAATCAAAAAGTAGCTATCTACATTAAAACTACTAATTATTATTATTATTATTATTTTACAATGAAAAATAACTTTGAATAATTAATGAATAATGTTATACTATTTGGGGTTTTAAGCAATATAATGCAATGTAATTGATTTCAAAGAGTATAGTGTGAATTCAGGTTGATTGGGAAACTTTTTCCCCATTCATTTTAAAGGCAAAAACTGTCAGAATCATTTGAATAATTGATACAATAAACACAATAATCGAATAGCCTATATCTGAAACTGACTGTCAAAGTGCAACATGGCTAAAAATTTAACATCAGTGCAAGAATAAAATCTATGCAACTTAAATGAAATATTCAGGAGTCAGGATTAGGTTTACCACCATCAAACAAACCAAATGTGGGACGATTACTAAGTTTGTGTGGGACAATGTGAGAAATGTTACCAACACTAAAACATAACCTGAAACTTACATAATGTCTAAGTTAATAAAAACATTTGTATTCTGCCTTTCAGCTGATACATTTTTTTTAGTTCTTTAATCCCTACCAGAAAACACCATTACATCACAATGTAACATAACATGTCTTTATTTTACATGTAATTTAAATTCAACTTCACTGAGCCCAAAGTCAGCAGGCATCAATCAGATAAGCTATTTTTGAAAGAGTTCTGACCAAGTCCAACTAAAACCCAACAAAATAAATAATGAACAAATAAAATATAAATCAAAATGAAATTAGTTCATTGACAGTTTTATATTAATTTACATTTACATTTTACATTTAATCATTTAGCAGACACTTTGATCCAAAGCGACTTACAAAAAAGGGGGGAGCAATAGAAGCAACGAAACAGACAAGGCCAACAACCTGTAAGAGCTGTAAGAAGTCTCAGTTAATTAGCACAGTACACAATTTATTTATTTTTTTGGACAAAAACAAAATGTAATGGATAGTTAAGTGCTATTCTTTATTGGTCAGGTGCAATTGGAAAAGATGTGTCTTAAGATGTTTTTTAAAAATGGCTACAGACTCGGCAGCACAAATTGAGATCGGCAGGTCATTCCACCAGGTGGGAACGGTCCAGGAAAATGTCTGTGAGAGTGATTTCATGCCTGTTTGGGATGGAACCACGAGGTGTCGCTCACTCGCAGAACGCAAGCTTCTGGAGGGTGTATAAGTCTGAACAAGCAAGTTTAGGTATATTGGTGCAGAGCCAGTGGTTGTTTTGTAGGCAAGAACTAGTGCCTTGAATTTGATGCGAGCAGCCATTGGCAACCAGTGCAGTCTGATGAAGAGAGGCGTAACATGCGCTCTCTTCGGCTCATTAAAGACCACTCTCGCCGCTGCATTCTGGATCAGCTGCAAGGGTTTGATAGTGCATGCTGGAAGCCCAGCCAGAAGAGCATTACAATAGTCCTGTCTGGAGAGAACAAGAGCTTGAACCAGGAGTTGTGCAGCCTGTTCTGATAGGAAGGGTCTAATCTTTCTAATGTTGTATAAAGCAAATCTGCAGGACCGGGCTGTTGCAGTAATGTGGTCAGTGAAGTTTAACTGGTCATCAAGCACAACTCCAAGGTTCCTGGCTGTCCTTGATGGAGTTATGGTCGATGAACCAAGCTGAATGGAAAAATTTTGATGAAGTGCTGGGTTGGTTGAGAAAACAAGTAATTCTGTCTTTGCAAGATTGAGTTGAAGGTGATGCTCCTTCATCCAGTCAGAAATGTCTGTCAGACAGGCAGCAATACGAACACTGGCTGTAGGATCATCTGGTTGAAATGAGAAGTAGTCATCAGCAAAGCAGTGATAGGAGAAGCCGTGTTTCTGAATGACAGAACCTAATGATGACATGTAGATGGAGAAGAGAAGCGGTCCAAGCACTGAGCCCTGGGGAACCCCAGTAGCTAGATGATGTGACTTAGACACTTCACCTCTCCATGACACCCTGTAGGACCTATCAGAGAGGTAAGACCTAAACCACTGGAGAGCAGTTCCTGAGATCCCCTTCTTCTTAAGTGTTGACAGGAGGATCTGGTGGTTAACTGTGTCAAAAGCAGCAGACAGATCCAGCAGGATGAGCACTGAGGATTTGGAAGCTGCTTTTGCCAGTCTCAGTGCCTCAGTTACCGTGAGCAAGGCAGTCTCGGTCGAATGGCCGCTTTTGAAGCCGGATTGGTTGTTGTCCAGGAGGTTGTTCTGTTCAAGAAACATAGAGGGTGATTGGAAAGGATGAGTTTAGAAATATCTGCCTCGGAGACCAGAGAGAAGGATGGAAGTGTGTTCGTGTTAGTTGTTAAGATGTGCGTGTCAGTTTGTGGTGAGGAGAACTGGTTGCTGATGAGAGATGTTTTGCTTGTGAAAAATGATGCAAAGTCATCAGCTGTAAGAGTTGATGAAGGAGGGGGAAGAGGAGGACAAAGGAGAGAGGAGAATGTTTTAAAGAGTGTGCGAGAGTCAGAGCAATTGTTGATTTTGTTGTGGTAGTATGTTGTTTTAGCAGTGGAGACATTTGTAGAGAAAGAAGAGAGAAGAGACTGATACAAGGTAAGGTCAGAATAGTTTTTAGATTTCGGCCATTTCCTCTCTGCCGCCCTGAGTCCAGAGCGATGTTCACGGAGAACATCAGACAGCCAGGATGAAAGGGGGCAAAAACTGTCTAAGGAGGATGTTAGAGTGGAGCAAAGAGTGTCAGTAGCACTGTTAGCATCCAGTGCTGAGAACTGAGCAGGTGGAGGGAGTGAAGATGAAACCATAGTGGATAGGCAAGAAGGAGAGAGTGAGCGTAGATTACGCCGAAAGCTAATCTGTATAGGAGTGCGTGTTGTATCAGGAGGCAGTATGAGGTTAAGAGTGATGAGAAAGTGGTCTGAGGTGTGTAATGGAGCAACTAAATTGTTGTCCATGGAGCAGTTGCGTGTGTAGACGATGTCTAATTGGTTACCTGATCTGTGAGTAGCCGTAGTAGATACTAACTTAAGGTCAAATGAAGTCAGTAGAGTGCTGAAGTCTGTGGCTAGGTGTTTATCAAGATGGATGTTGAAGTCACCAAGTAAAATCAGAGGAGTGCCATCCTCAGGGAAGCTAGAAAGTAACACATCCAACTCCTCCACAAAGTTACAGAGGTGACCTGGAGGACGATAGACCACTACCACATGGATTTTAACAGGGTGAGCAATAGTGATTGAGTGCGATTCAAATGAACTGGCCGATAGAGATGGTAAGGGATCAAATTTCCAATCATTTGAGATAAGCAAACCAGTACGCCCACCCCTCCCAATAGGCCGAGGGGTGTGTGAAAAAGTTAAATTGGTTGAGAGGGCTGCAGGAGTGGCAGTGTCCTCTGGTTTGATCCAGGTCTCAGTTAGGGCCATGAGGCTGAGCTGAGAATGAGTCCCAATAGATGAAATAAAGTCTGCTTTGTTTGCAGCAGACTGGCAATTCCAGAGACCAATTGGAATAGAGAGTGAAGTTGCTACTCTCTCGGGCTGAGGATTTTAGGATATAGCGCAAATTATTAGGACTGCAGCGTCTCGTGCGTACAGAGTGTGATTTACGAGTGCTAGTAGTAATAGTTGAGATTTGAAAGCACATGGTGAATACAGATCAGAGAAAAGGCCAGATAGGAATTAGAAAAAAACGAACACAAATAATGAAAAGGAAAATGATACTCAAATGCCTCGTCGGGGTCCTTGCTCGGGAGGAGTCGCACAGGGAAGAGTTGAGGTCTTTACACTCGTCGGTCTTCACACAAGGAGGTCTTCACACTGCCGCTTCCGCTGGCGTGGACTATCACGCTATTTATACTCACCTGAGTATCGTTATTGAAAGCAGCTGGGAACGCCCCCAACAAACGCTCACTCACAACGTGGCAATGACCAAACAAATGCTAACTCCTCCAAACACACATCGTGAGAATACACCAAAACTAATAATATACACCACTGCACTACACAGACACACTTACCCAACAACAAATTAACAAACAATCAAATGAGAAAAGTTACAAACACTTACAGAGTAGTTGCCTATAATATATAATTTATATTATATATTAACAATATAACCAATTTACCGATTTATCCAGTAGTTTACTGAACAGATGCATTTATTAATATGATAATTAAAAACTAACAGACTGATGGAAACGTGGGACATTTTCTCGATATGCGACGTGCAGGACAAGGGGGGAAAATGCTGTAGCCTACGTTACACGCAAAGCGGGGCAGGTTGTCACCCTAAGGATTAGTCTGAAATGCAGGTTAAACTCACAGCACATGCAGTGATGGAGCGCAGCATTTTGAACAGAACCGTTGTGAGTATCATGAGCTGCTCGTGTGAACGGTGCAGGCGCTTTGCTCACCTATTTATTTTTATTTTGAATGGTTTCGTTTAAAAGTGTACGTTTCAAGCTTTCTATAGCCTACACATGATATATCTCATGTCTGTGAGGCAAGTAGCCTGCTGAGTTTTGGTGTATTTACAATGTTGTTTTACCGCTGAGCAGCTCATGGGTGAAGCGCATCTACATAGAGCGGATTATTGAGCTGAGTGTCCGTCACACCGCTCACCTGCGCTCCTTACAGGCTCGTTCTCGTCGGTCGTCAGATTCCGAACCTAAAAACGGAATGTAGCTTTTGGTTGTGCTACTCCGCTACTTGCTGTATAATATAGTTTTAAAATACACTGTTTTAAAAGTAACTGAGCTACTGACAAGCTACTGGAAAATGTAATTAACTTGTACTTGTAGCTCGCTACTGCCCAACACTGCCCGCCGAGAATAGCTTCATCTTGGCCACTCATTTGGGAATTTGCCACTGACTCTTACTTTATGTACATAGTGGTTAAACATGAGATAATTAATTAGGGGTACATCAAATGGGCAATCTTTGGTCTTATTAATCTATTACTTGTTCTTGAGCAAAATGATTTGGGCTTAAGGTGGGAAATTGAGTGTGATAACTCTATTTAACATTAGACTCTTTAACTTAAATCCTTTAGGGCCTACTATAGCATTGCTTTTGTACGTTTAATTGCATTGTTTGCATATAATTTCCTATTTTGAAATGGCTTTTTTGTTGATTTTAATATTATTGTAATATATAATTTATATAAATATTATTTTATATGAATAATAGGCCATATTTTATATTTAGAAAAGGTCTGTCAGAGATTGTAATTTTGACTTCAGTGACACTTACATTTTTAGACCACTATATTGTGGTAAAGACCGTCTTTATGAGTGACTGGTTGTAAACGAGGAAGTTGTTTTAGCATTTCTTTTGGAAATATTTTAAAAGGACAAAGATATCACTTTCCTTAGTCAACCTTCAAACTGATTTTTTTTTATCCATAATAATGGATATTATGGATATCGACCTGAAGAATGAATACTATATCAGATGCAGGTAATACACTTCTTTAGCTGATCTCTCTCTCATAATAACATAATACTCTACTCACAATACAATAAGCTACAGTAAAGTGACTCAATATTCCTTTGTTACTTCTAAAATTACGTTTTAGAATTAGTAATGGAGGCTTGGTTACAACTGTTAAACTGTCAACTTGAGATCTGAATCCATGGCGGAAGGAAGTAGTTCTGCACAAGCGAGTTTTTTAAAGACACTCTGTTGTTGTTTCTTATTTATTTAGTCTCTTGTGCTGTTGATATGTTGTATAAAATTGATATCACATGAGTAGCCATATGAGCAATATTACATGAGTAGTCATATGAGCAATATCACACGAGTATAGCCACATGAGCAATATGAGGCCATGTTGTGTGTATAATTAAATGTTTATGGTTTATTCAGACGGACGGAGGAACAGACAGACAGACAGACAGACAGATAGATAGATAGATAGATAGATAGATAGATAGATAGATAGATAGATAGATAGATAGATAGATAGATAGATAGATAGATAGATAGATAGATAGATAGATAGATAGATAGATAGATAGATAGATAGATAGATAGATAGATAGATAGATAGATAGATAGATAGGTAGATAGATGTTTTATAGACTTGTGGGAGTTATTTTATTTTTTTTGACTCTTATTCCATTATTTGAATTGTATTTCTGTTAATTAAAATTCTACAATTCTAGTTCTGCATACAGTTTTCTATTTCAAATTCAGTATTTAAATGGTTATTTTAAAGGCATTCTCAACAGTATTCTCAAAAGTGCATGACCCTGTCTCTCTTTTGGTTTTCTCTTTTTTCCCTGTCATCATATCTGACAAAACATGATACATGAAACACCCGTTTAAGCTTGCAAAGTCATAGGACAAAGTCCCGTCAAATGGCATGTGAGCTTAGTGTTTCTCAATATTTGGGTGGAATGTATCAGTCTCCAGCGCTTTGTGACATATGATCTAGTGTAATAGCTCCATGTCCCTGAGGCACAGATGAATGACGGAGAGATGGAGGCATGACATTCAAAGACTGACAGATTGAGTGGCAGAGATTTGAGTGTCTGATTATCTGCAGTTTTTCCCCGCACACAGCTCAGATGTGTCCATACACACTGTCATTCTGAATGAGAGCCATTCAATGCTTTGCTCAGTATTTCTCAATGGCAGTTTTGTCAGTGATATGGAGGGACATCAAAACCATGGAAAAATAATTCAACAATTTATTGGCTAAATCCACCTTTCTTTTTTAAATTTAAACAAACAAACAAATTAAAAAAAAACTTGTAATATCATTGTCCAGTAATATTACTACAGTGGCATGACTTTATCTTATTTATCTTTATTTGGGATAAATGGGGGGTGGGGGGTTGGCAATCTAACGTTCTCTATTGACTTTGTATTTCGTGAAGCGGTCATCTTGTCTTTTCTTACTTATAACAAAAAAAAGACAATGTCTAAAAGCTAATATGTGACAAGGTGTACAGAAAACACCCTGAGTGCATCAAAAATGAAGGTGCCAGTCACAATTCTATGGAAGCAATTTATATAATTTTTAAACTCAAATACAACCCTATATCCAACAGCCTGGAATATGCTTCACTTCCGGTAAGGTTAATATCCACTCTCTGGCTCATATATACACTCACCTAAAGGATTATTAGCAACACCATGCCAATACTGTGTTTGACCCACTTTCACCTTCAGAACTGCCTTAATTCTACGTGGCATTGATTCAACAAGGTGCTGAAAGCATTCTTTAGAAATGTTAGCCTATATTGATAAGATAGCATCTTGCAGTTGATGGAGATTTGTGGGATGCATATCCAGGGCATGAAGCTCCCCTTCCACCACATCCCAAAGATGCTCTATTGGGTTGAGATCTGGTGACTGTGGGGGCCATTTTAGTACAGTGAACTCATTGTCATGTTCAAGAAACCAATTTGACATGATTCAAGCTTTGTGACATGGTGCATTATCCTGCTGGAAGTAGCCATCAGAGGATGGGTACATGGTGGTCATAAAGGTACGGACATGGTCAGAAACAATGCTCAGGTAGGCCGTGGCATTTAGACGATGACCAATTGGCACTAAGGGGCCTAAAGTGTGCCAAGATAACATCCCCCACACATTACACCACCACCACCAGCCTGCACAGTAATAACAAGGCATGATGGATCCATGTTCTCATTCTGTTTACGCCAAATTCTGACCATCTGTATGTCTCAACAGAAAACGAGACTCATCCGACCAGGCAACATTTTCCAGTCTTCAACTGTACAATTTTGGTGAGCTCGTGCAAATTGTAGCCTCTTTTTCCTATTTTTAGTGGAGTTGAGTGGTACCCGGTGGGGTCTTCTGCTTTTGTAGCCCATCCGCCTCAAGGTTGTGCGTGTTGTGGCTTCACAAATGCTTTGCTGCATACCTCGGTTGTAATAAGTGGTTATTTCAGTCAAAGTTGCTCTTCTATCAGCTTAAATCAGTTGGTCCATTCTCCTCTGACCTCTAGCATCAGCAAGGCATTTGTGCCCACAGGACTGCCGCATACTGGATGTTTTTCCCTTTTCACACCATTCTTCTGTAAACCCTAGAAATGGTTGTGGGTGAAAATCCCAGTAAAATTGCTTAAATCAGCTTTCTTTTCTATTCTGACATTCAGTTTGGAATTCAGGAGATTGTCTTGACCAGGACCACACAATGCATTGAAGCAACTGCTATGTTGATTAGATAATTGCATTAATGATAAATTGAACAGGTGTTCCTAATAATCCTTTAGGTGAGTGTACAGCGTGTGTATTATATAGATAAAAATAAATAAATAAATAATTATATATATATATATATATATATATGTGTGTGTGTGTGTGTGTGTGTGTGTGTGTGTGTGTGTGTGTGTGTGTGTGTGTGTGTGTGTGTGTGTGTGTGTGTAATACGGCTCGATTTCTCACACAAACGGATTGTTTTGTGTCTTAAGATATCAATGTGTCATCATTAGCCATAGGGCTCTTTGTGCATGTTGTCTAAGCATGTGCTTTTTTTTTTTTTTCTCTCATAAGAATTGTTACCCATTCACATGATTATATGACTGGCCCACAGCAATGGTTGGAGTTAAAAATCTTCATTTGTGTTCTACTGAATAAACAAAGACACCTACATGTTGAATGCACTGGGATAAGCAGTTTAAACCCTTTTATATTGGGGGGGGGGGGGGGGGGGGGAATCAACAGCTAATACTAATTTCTGAGTATTTGATTCTGGGCTTTGTTGAGCTAGTTGCATTGTGTTTTTGTGTATTGTTAGAAATGACAAGGAGGCCGCTTCACGTAATAGAAAGTCAATGGAGATGGTTGGTTTGTTCCCGCTTTCAGATTATGATGCATGTCACTCTGGCTCTATACATACTATATATCGAATGTACTTTATTAACAGTCGAAAATTTAATTCACATTTAAATGTAGTACCTACTCAGTATTCGATTTCGGACGCAGCGACTGTGTCCCTGTGGCGCTATAACATTGCAGCAACACTTGCAC
The DNA here is from genome assembly GCF_024679245.1 of Pseudorasbora parva. Taxonomy (NCBI): domain Eukaryota; kingdom Metazoa; phylum Chordata; class Actinopteri; order Cypriniformes; family Gobionidae; genus Pseudorasbora; species Pseudorasbora parva. The sequence continues at coordinate 17,511,277 of NC_090181.1, forward strand.
AACCAATGATGTGATTTTGGGTGCGATTATCATTTTGTCTGACCAATTCATTGAAATGATTATGCCAGTGCATGTAAGCCTACACCTATGTAACACATTCATGCTACAGTCCAGTGATGATTGAATGCATGTTTTAAATGCTAGCATCCCTCATGTGTCACAGTGCTATTATACATGTTATCTATATTCACAGGCTGAGGTGTAATTTGGTCTCTAATCTGCTCATCTTTCCACTTTTAATGAAGTAGCCACTTCAGCGAGGAGAAACGGATGTCATCAATTTAGAACAATATTCCTAATCATTTATTATTCAGATTCATTAATTTCCACAAATTCAGTATAATTCACTGATTAATAAACACTCTCAACTTCTTGTGGTGTCATCAATAAGAAGAGAAGCATCTCAAAGTCGCAGTAAGGTTATTACTGCTATAATTGTCACCACTGGAACTAGTTAAAATTCCAATAAAATACATTTTCATTAGCAGGAAATATTACGTGTTTAAACACATTGCTCATCTGACTTAAATGTTAATTTTGTATGATGCAATTTCATTTAAAAAAATTAAATGACTCTACATATTTCTTATTTTTGGATTTTCATCCATTCATATATCACAAAAAATATCCTGCCTTTTAGTCTTGTTCCATGACTTTCTTTCTTTGCAACACAAAATAATCTTGAAGAACAACATGGACACTCTTGTACATGTAAAGAAAGTGAACAAGGGCTATAGGGACAAGTTGAGGCTAACAATGTTAAAAAAGAGAAGAAAAGAGTAGTAACAATTATTTATATTCAAGGGTTTTTTATTCCAGAAGTCTTAAAGGTGCAGTGTGTAGTACTTATGAGGATCTATTACCAGAAATGCAATATAATATACAGTACATAATTACAATGGGGCAAAAAATATTTAGTCTGCCACCAATTGTGTAAGTTCTCCCACTTAAAAAGATGAGAAAGGTGATATATATATATATATATATATATATATATATATATATATATATATATATATATATATATATATATATATATATATATATATATATATATATATATATATATATATATATATATATATATATATATATATATTAGGGCCGGGACTTTAACGCGTTAATTAAGATTAATCAATTACGTGACTTTAACGCGTTAATTAATTACGCAAAAAAAAAAAAAAAAATTAACCACACTTGTTTTTGCACCACGGAACGTTTTTCAATGAATGAGTTTTGACGGACCGATTATACTGGAACACCCACTAGCGCTCGCTCCGGAGTCACGACAACAACAAACCATGGGAGCGTCTCAATCAGCTCCCTAGTTCAGTAGTCAGGGCACTGATCAGGGAGTCAGCCCATTGACTTATGTCCTGATCAGTGCCCTGACTAGTGAACTAGGGAGCTGATTGAGACGCAGGGCATGAGTGAACATGAACGAAGAAGCTGATGAGACTGCTTTGCTTGGCCCCGTGGATGGGAAATTTTGTTTAAAAAAACTGAAAGAATGGAAGCGTCGTCAAGAGCATGGTAATGTGCAAGCTATACAACAAGAAATTTGCGTATCACCGCAGCACATCGAGCCTCAAGTCACAAATATGCTTTTGCTACACTTAATGGCAAACATTGCGCTGGTCTGCTGGACTGAAATAAATAAACAATATTTTGTTGATTAAGCTTATGTATTCAGTCATTATATGGTATACTAAAAATACATTTGAAAAATTACTTCTCATTGTTCTCAGGTCAAATATTTGTATGCAATTAAAATGCGATTAATTTCGAATAATTAATTACAAAGCCTCTAATTAATTCGATTAATTTTTTTAATCGAGTCCCGGCCCTATATATATATATATATATTATATATATATATATATATATATATATATATATATATATATATATATATATATATATATATATATATATATATATATATATATATATATATATATATATATATATATATATATATATATATATATATATATATATATATATATATATATATATATATATATATATATATATATATATATATATATATATATATATATATATATATATTAAGCTCCTCTGTCCTCCACTCATTACCTGTATTAATGGCACCTGTTTGAACTCTTTTAAACTTATCAGTTTAAAAGACACATGTCCACATGTCCACAACCTCAAACAGTCGGACTCCAAACTCCACTATGGCCAAGACCAAAGAGCTGTCAAAGGACATCAGAAACAAAATTGTAGCCCTGCACCAGGTTAATAGGTAAATCTGCAATAGGTTAGCAGCTTGGTGTGAAGACATCAACTGTGGGAGCAATTATTAGAAAATGAAAGACATACAAGACCACTGATAATCTCCATGATCTGGGACTCCATGCAAGATCTTACACTGTGGGGTCAAAATGATCACAAGAACGGTGAGCAAAAATCCCAGAACCATACGGGGGGACCTAGTGAATGACCTGCAGACAGCTGGGACCAAAGTAACAAAGGCTACCATCAGTAAGACACTATGCTGCCAGGGACTCAAATCCTGCAGTACCAGACATGTACCCCTACTTAAGCCAGTAAATGTCCTTTTTTTGGTAAAAACTTGTCGTGTTTGGAGGAAAAAGATTTCTGAGATGCACCACACCTACTATGAAGCATGGGGGTGGAAACTTATTTGTGGAGTGGAGTGATTACTTATTTACCATACTTACTTTTCACCATAACTTGCAAATAAATTCTTTAAAAATCTGATTTGTTTCCCTCTTTCTTATTTCTTTAACTCTTTCATAGTTGAAGAGTACCTATGATGAACATTACAGGCCTCTCATCTTTTTAAGTGTGAGAACTTGCACAATTGGTGGCTGACTAAATACTTTTTTGTCCAACTGTATGTTTTCAGTGGTGTATAAAGACCTTACAAAATGAATAGTTTGTAATACCTTAGAATGAGCATTTCTATCCACATACACCTCTTACATTAAAATCACCATTTTGCGACTGTTATGGTGGATGATCAGATATTTCTATTATTTACTCTTGTTTACCTCGCTCAAATAGTGCGCTTGGCCAGCTCCAGAGAAACTGGTAGCCAGGCAACAGACAAGTGACCAATCCTGAGTGACGAAATCACTACATGTATTCTAAGAGCACGGTTCTGGTCCAATTACGGTTTGTAATCATGCTGTGCCGAACCAAGCTATAACTGTAAACTATAACTGTTCTTTAATGTTCTTAGAGCCATCTGGCCCATCGATGGAAAAAATCTTTTTGTTTGGAGAACATTTTAATAAAGAACCCTTTTCCATTAAAATGGAAATTTTCCTTTTGTGCAATTTCCATTGATGTTGGTTCTTTATGGTGCCATAAATGCCGATAAAGAACCTTTATATTTAAGAATGTATCATAATATATTATAATGCCTTTTGATATTTTGTGGCTTGACAGGCTAAGTTCTCATTCACTTGGATTAATTTAACTGGAAAACTCCAATTCCACAGAAGAAAGAAAACCATGATTGGAGCAACATGTGGATGAGAACATAATGACAGAATTGTGCTCTTCTTTGGCTGAGTTATCCCTTTAAAAACATATTCATAGAATATCATAGAACAATCTGCAATAAAATCAGTGCATTTCCTGTATTCAAATCTGAATATTTATGTGAACCAATTCTGAACACGCTACAGTGTCATATTTATTTGGATTACAACTTTGACACAATTAATTTCTAGGTATAAATAGCCTGGGGATGTTTGTATGAATTACAGTGTGCTGAAAACCATTACAAAGCATTGTGGTACATACAGCTCTCACATTCTGATGTGAACTCAGTGAAACATCCTTCCCACAGTTAAATCCTGTACCGCCTCTTTCTGACGCCAGCCCCAAAGTTGTTTTCTCTTTGCTAATCTCATAGACAAGTGTAACTTGATTAGACTTCAAAAATCCAAGGGTAAAACTATTGATTGTCTCCAGATGGAATTAATCTTGAGCACAATTATGTAGGAGTCTCTTCTCATACCATTTGTTTTAGTCCACAGCCTCCAAATCAACAGACCCCATTTTGCAGATGCTCACCGAGGAATGGGAGAAAAGAAAAACTCAATCCAATTATACAGATAAATAGGACTAATCATGCAACCAAAAAATTTGAATATGAGGTTTACGGGTGGGTCGATAAGCATTATCGTTTCACCCCTGCTGAAATTTACAGCATAATTTCAGATAACGCTGGAAGAGAAAGGATACAAATTGCACCGATAAATAGTTCAACATTAGACATTAACATATGGATTGTAAGGGACCCTGATAAGGGGGAGACATTTTATTAGAGGCGAGAAACATCCCATTAAAAGGCCTCAGTAGGTGAACCATTTCCATAATTCATGCGCTAGAGAAGCATCAGAAAGGTAAGGCTTCCATTGTGGAATGGGCAAATTGACTTTCAAAGGCCATTTCAATAAGGATTATTTTGATACAGGTGACTGCATGACTGGTGAAATTATTTCACCAAATATGGGATTGGGTTTCCACATCAAGAAATTCTTTTTCACTCGGCTGTAACTTAAAAATAATGTTTTATTAGCCAAAAGAAAATGTACTGAAAATGCAGTGTTTCCACAAAAAAATATTAAAAGAGCTCTTTTTTGATATTAGAGTGATTACTGAAGGATACAAGACTAAGGCCCCGTTTACACTAGTGTGCTTTTGTTTCAAAACAGCATTTTAAAATGAAAATTGTCCTTGTCAACACTGGCGTTTCCAGTGCGTTTCAGAAACACTGCATGCCGAAAACATATGTCACATGACCGTTCATGCACACTGGGCATGTGCATAACATTGTAAACGGTATACAAAACAGCATTTAACTGCACCATGGCTGCTAAAAAGTATCACAAAAAGTCATCATGCAGTTCTGTCTTCATGTTATTGTTTACACGGTCGTCAAGGCTGGTATGTTACAGAGCTGTTGAGAGAGACAGATCTGGGCCACGTTTCCCAAAAGCATTGTAATACAATAATCACCAACGGTCTCTACATTCAACTTAGGCGTGCTTTTGGGAAACGCAGCCCTGGTTGTTGTTGTCGTGTACGGTTGCGTAAAATGGGCACCTGCGCTATAATTTTTAAGTCTTTGTTTACACTGAAATGCAACCCTGGAGTTTTCAAACTAAAACCAACGCTATCTCACGACCAGAGTTTAGGGGCGGGGCTTGAGGTTAGGTCATTCGTAATAAATCATACAAAAACCAACTCATCAAATACGTACGATTTAGCAATATTCACACCAATTTGTACAGGTCGTACAAATTCGTAAGAAATTAGCCACCTTGTAAAATGCATAAAAAAATGCTGTGGGATTGGGTTGATTAAAGCGGGGTCTGCAGCATTTTCAAAAGTCTCAGTTTTAGAGGTTCGACAGTGGCGGAGTAGTGTAAACGACTGGCGTAACCTTAGCAAACGTTCATGTTTTAAAACGAAAACGCACTAGTGTAAAACAGGGCCATTTATTAATACTAATGGCGCTTAGAAATGTTTTGAATTATTACATTTTATTACTGTGATGACAAAGTTGAATTTTCAAATTATTGCATTAGTGATGAGCACCACCGCTTTATAGCTCACAATCATTTGAATTAGCTTATAACAGTAGCCTAACACATACAGATTCCCTCCTCTATGGCATTTTCCTGAACCATTTTCAATGAATAACAAAGCTGACTAAATCGCTTCTATAATTCACATGGCAATTAGGGCTGTCAAAATTGCTCAAAAATGACTTTCGAATATTCCCTCTAAAACAAACACGAATATTCAAACTATTCGAACATCTGGGCACGCATTTTGTCAATAACGCGCATTACGTCAATAACAGGACAAAGTAATACAGAGACATTAACTACTTGTATAGTTTGTCTATTTAAGTTTATACATATTTGACAACGTATTACTTACACAAAAACAAGTAGATTGTTATTATAAATTATACAATTATTATTAAATATAATTATTATACTTATAAAATAACTAATGGCCAAGACCGCAGAGCGCAGACCCCCCCCCCCCTCTCTCTCTCTCTCACTGCGGATAACGGTTTAAATGAACTAACTTTGAGTGCTGACCAAGAGTTTTGTGCAAGTAATGCGACTCTTGTCCCAAATATAGCAGGCTTCATTCAGTGATTGAAAAAAATATTATTAATATTAATTGAAGTTTTACAGCATATTAAGCGCTCCGAGCGAGCTCTGCTGTGGTAAACATGGAGCTTTTCCCTGGCATGGTAAATAATCACACCAGTGAAAGCAGTGCATTTATCCTTTATTCATGCAATATCTCTTAAGTAGCCTACATTTTAGTAATGTTTCTGTTTAATGTTAAATCAAATGAGGCATGGTATGCTAACTGTATCTTACATAGCTTGCATATAACTTTATCTCGCGGCTCAACAATTTTATCTCCTACTGACCAAAATCCAACGTACTTCCAGACATGGCTTTTTAGATTATGGAGTTAAAATCGCTTTCTCTGCTGAGGACGAGTTGGGCTCTGCACTTCTGCCATCTTCCCTGCAAGACGCGTCCACTTTCAGCAGTGACTTCTGTTACCTGTCCCTGAACCCCCATGCGCAAGTGTGCGCAAAGCAGACAGCCACGCCTCTACCACCGCGGTGGGGGATTTTTTTCAGCTTTTTTTTTTTTTTTTTTTTAAACTATTCGAATATATTTTCGAATTTAGAATATTCGTTGACAGCCCTAATGGCAATGCCATTTAAAATATTGTTAGTTAGCTCAGACGTAATCAATATTACTTAGATTAACCTTCAATTTTCATACTTCCTCTTAAGACAGCTGTAACTGCTTTAAAGTCACATCCAGGCAATTAATTATGAATATGCGGTAGAGGGGACAACACCACCGCACAATCACCACATGCCGCTTTAATTGTGTTCAATTGAGCTATTGCTAAATTGTTGGAGCCAAGCTGAATCAGCAGATGAATTTATAAGGGCATTTAGACCCCAATTTCATTGTAAGCTTAATGATGTCGATCGATGGTGGCTGTGTATCTGAAGGACAAACACATGTTTTCACTCTTCTTTTGCCTAATTGCTGTGTGTTTCAATCACACTCTTTAATCAAGTGAGACAGGAACGGTGTGGGCCGACTGCCAGAAATGGCCTTGTTTTCTGAGATACAGACCCAGGAGATGCTTCGGTAGCAGCTCGGCTGCAGTATACAGATCTGGAATCCATTGAATCGCACCCATTACAAGGTACAAAACACATACAAAAAATGGTCTCAGGATGTCTTCGTCTGCTCCAAAGCCCCATCAAACTTCACCTTATCCACCTACACAATCCATTCTGTACAACAAGCTGGCATGACGTCCCCGTTCCCCTTGACTGCCTCCCTCAAATCACCTGCAATCTGTACACAACCCTCTTGAAGACCCTCAGAGGAGCTTTTTAAAGCTGCATGTCTCCATCCGTGATCAGGAATGAATGTGGTTTTCAATCATGTAATCAATTTGAGACATTGTAGGTGTGCGGGAGGTGATTCGAACATTGGCCGCAGCCATATTCCTTATGTTCTCCACACGTAAAATTGTCTTCATGTCCACCGGCACTCTAATACTGAGCAGGCTCGTCTGAGCACATTGCAGGGTCACACGTATGTCACCGCATGCTGTCACTCTACAAACATCTCACCGTCTATATTCACCAAATGAAAGAGTCCAGGGCTCTTACATCCTCTAGACGTTTCTCCATCCCTTTAAACTCCATCTCAGCTGGCAGCAGAAGACATTCTTGCTTGATTTCATGCGTAACCATGTTCCAGATGTCATCTGTAGTCCAGGTAACATCAACAAAGACCTTAATAAACACAATGGGCCTTCATGCAAAACAAGCAGAATGAGTTTCTGTCCATCATTCATACATTCAATTGGTGCATTGACTGAGACAGTCGGTTTTGCTTGTGTTTTATGAATAAGTAAATTATAATCAGAAAAATAACAATAAAATACTCAAATTGCTCAAATTTAACAATTTCACAGCTCTTTCAAAGTGAAATATCCAGCACTAAAAGGACGTTCAGTTTTATCCGAAACAGATGAATGTGAACCTGGTAGCGTTTTATTATGTTTGTCATTGTTTGTAACACGGTTAATACAGTATATAATATAGTATTTTCGCCTGACAGCAAATTGTGTCGGGCCAGATCTGGCCTACATCTGGTACATGTGGAAGCTTTTCTGCTTCAAGCAGGGAATATTGATGTACTACACATGTATCTCTGCAGTCTGGTAAACCCTTCTTCATGGCCAGTTTACCCAGTGTCTGGAAATCCAAGAACATAACATTCATGTGATGGGTAAGCTGCAATACCTTTTTGGTAAGGGCCTAAAGATTGACAAAAAGAAGAGAGTAAGAAGAGAAAATTTAAAAAAAAATGCTTTGGAAAGAGTCAATTTAATTTATTCTCAATAGTCCTTTTGGCTGACAAAATGTTAAGATGAATGTGTCTGCTCTTGTTTTTGTGAACCCGCTGCATTAAAGGTCCAAATTATGCTGGGATCATAAGGACGGGAGGTAATGAAAAGATAAATCATTTGGAGTAAGTGGGAGGGATATTAAATTTTTCATGAGGGGTACATTCAAAAACAAGCCCCCCCCCCCCCCCCCCCCGTGCTCATAGCTCACACAGGGAACAGACATGTTCTGCTGAATAATCACAATCTTTAATGAAACAATACAGAAAATGCAAGAATGCAGCGGCTGTTCTGAAATAACTGGTTGAAATGTTTCTCACGTTCAATTCCTACTCGTAGCTCTTGCCGTCAGGATGAGCTTTCTCATGTCAGTGAAATTATTTGCATATATAATTAATCTATAAACCATTACACATATTAGTCAAAACACTCTTACAACACAGTCTAAAGTCGTGTTTAAACTGTACACAAATTTAATTTGTTTTCAAAATCTTTGGCACTGACTGTCCCAGCTCTGTCATTTTACAAGTGGAGAAATCAGATCCATCTTGCTTTCCTCATGATCCATGTGTTCCTTGCTCACAACATCCAAATTAAATGGTTACTTTAGCGATTTAGCTTTGTATCAGTAGAAACCCGGGAGTATATTCGAATGATCTTGCCCAGAGACTAAAGACTACAGACAGTAGAAGGAGCTATTTCCGCATGTTTTTAAACTATCATGGGGGGGTGGAATCGCACTCCCACGCTTACCTCAGCACTCTTGATGAATGTAATCTGACTCCTGCTGCGTTTGTGACGTGACACTCAATCGGCTCACGCACATTATATTGAACAGAACCGCACAGTTTTTAATTGTAGTGTTTGTTCTCTAACTGAACTAAATGAAAACAATGGTAGGGCCGGTGCAATGGTGGGCAATTGATCCAGTAATCCAGTAGCCGTGGCTTTGGGAGGGCAACGAAGCAAGTGCTTTCTGGGAGTTGTTGTCTTTCATCCCCATGAGACAAAAATAAATTTTCTGTCTTTTCTCAGTCTAGAAATACAAAGCTTACTGCTAAATCACTGAAGTAACCCCTTGAGTAATGAGACCAAAAAATAAATAAATAGAAAAATGGGTTTCACGTTTTATCTAGGCATTATTTCGATTTTTCGATTTCATAGATTATGCTTTTCATTAATGGAAATAAAAATGAGATATTTAGCAGAATGTTCAAGCTGCTCTTTTCTATTCAAGTAAACGGAATGGGGACCATAGCTTTCAGAAAAGATTTTCAAATGAACATGCAAGAGATAAAGCAAGGGATAATCCATGGCTAGCTGTGCATTAAACTGTTTTAATGCACCATGTGGATGCAAAAAACCGCCCGTTGTGAAGTAAAGGGTGTTTGCCTCCACAAAAGTGAATTAAAATCATGTAATGCACAGCTAGCTGTGGATTATCCTTCTTATACCATGATCATTTGCCAGCATTGACAATTTAAAACTGTAATTGCATTATTTGATCGGAAGGGTAAATTGATGAATGTTTTCGTCAGTTATGGCTTGTTAGATCTAGCAATCTGCCCGCTTTGAATCAGACACAGAGATAAAATAGAGTGTGAGATCACATTTATTTGAATGAATGAATAATAGCATTTATTTTAATTAATTATCTAGAGAGAGAGAGAGAGAGAGAGAGAGAGAGAGAGAGAGAGAGAGAGAGAGAGAGAGAGAGAGAGAGAGAGAGAGAGAGAGAGAGAGAGAGAGTCTGTGCTCTGCAGTCTTGGCCATTAGTTATTTTATAAGTATAATTATTATAATTATATATAGATATAGATTCATACCTGCATCTGTTCAGCGTCTCTCTTTATCAACAATGGAGCTATTTAATTGCATAAAATAACCCATATAATCCCTTCATTGCTGAAAGTAGCGATTCAGTAACAAAATCTATTTTATTACTAAAAGTCACTGACAATGTGATAAGTTTCTGTGCTCCTGAATGTTTCTGTGTGTGATGAATGATTTCTGCTCTCTGTGTGCAAATGTGTCTGTGTGTGCAGCCGGATCTTACGCAAATGCGTATAAATAGTACAAGTGTGCAATGTCATGGAATGTATTATACACATAAACCAACCACCCCACCACCTCCATCCCACTACACTGTACAAAAAAAAAAAAGTCTCCAATTTAAAATTTTCTAGTGACTGATTACATCTAAATTTTTCAGCTGGCCAAATTGAAATTCTGGAAATTTATTAAAAAAAATTGTTGGCTGATGCAATTTTTGATGCAATTTAATTCACAGAAATTCAATTCGGCCAACTGAAAATTTTAATTGGAGTTCTAATTTTTTTTTTTTACAGTGTACCAAGAGTGTGTCATATACATGCCATAAAGTACATATCACGCAAAAAACTGCATACCATAGCCACATTCCACAAGATTGCATACTCGTACTATTGATACGATTCACATGTGATGGGGTTGATGTGTGTGTGTGTGTTTCTGTGTGGAACGGAGGTCAGCTAGTAGTTGCTGCACAAGTAAACCTCATTCCTCTAATCTTAAGAGATGCTCTAGCGACTGTAGCTAGGGGTTGCAGCCTTTGATCGTCCTTGTTAGAGCGTCCGACTCTCATGTCTGCGGACCAGGGTTCGAGTTTCAGTTCGAACAGGAAGGGGTTACATGTGTGTGTGTGTGTGTGTATGTTTCAATGAAAACTGAGCATTAATATAGAATGGTAATTCAACAGACTTGGAACTACCTGTGCATTAAATGGTTTTATTGCACACCTTCCAACCAATCAGAATTGAGTATTCAAATTATTGTAGCATGGCTTCAGAAGACATGAAATATGTTACAAGGGCCATATTGACAACTTGTATTTATTTATTTATTTAGTTTATTTTTTGTGAGCTTCACCAGTTGCATTATGGAAAAGAGCATGGTGAACATTCTTAAAATGTCATTTTGTGTTACACAGAAGAAATCTACATCAGTAAATAAAGTCAGAATGATCATTTTTGGCTGAATTATCCCTAAAGTGCTTCATATGTTCTATTGTTCATATTCTGAGACTTTTTTTTTTTATTATTAGAAGAAGATTTTCCATAAGCACAGAAGGTCAGGGCATGTCTCACTGTGACAGAGGCTGCATTCAAGCGGTCCGTTCACTAAATATCTCATCTTTGAGATAAGGGAGAACTGAGCGTAATTATGTGGTGCTGTCAGGCCTGAGAGGAATCCCGAGCAAAAGCCCCAAGTGCTGATTTAGAGCAGAAGGAAAGAGGAGAGATGTGACAGTGGCAGAGCTGAGAAAAGAGAAAGAAAGAGATAACATTCTCCAATCATTAAATCATCCCCCTCTGCTATCTGCACATGAGTGTCACTCAGAGGGAAAAAATAAAGAGGTGCAAATGAAATATTAATGTGTTCCTTATTTTTGAGATTTACATTAATCTCTCTCTCTCTCTCTCTCTCTCTCTCTCTCTCTCTCTCTCTCTCTCTCTCTCTCTCTCTCTCTCTCTCTCTCTCTCTCTCTCTCTCTCTCTCTCTCTCTCTCTCTCGCGCGCTTGTGGAAGGAGATTTTCTTGTCTGCTGTTGGTGTTGAGTATTCATCTAATGAGATTCTTCGACACCCTTGATATGCTTCATTTTTTTCTCTTGTTTTTAAACTCTTAAATCTTTATAAAGCACAGAGACGAGAAAAAAAGGTTGATGCAAGCTAGAACGTCTCACGCCTGCACTTTTGGCATGCTTTCAAACAGACACCTCAAGCATTGAACCCGATTCCCGCTGGGAGGCGGGGGGTGAACCTAGGGAAGTCAGGTGAGGCTGTGTCGGATGCTGTCAGCCTGTTCTATATATGAAAAGATGAATATGTGCCCATAATTACGCACCCCTATGTGAGCTCATGTCGCTCATGCTAGTCCTTGAGTACTGAACATTTGAGTAAATACCAAGAGCGCTTCCAGACATCAGGGATATAATTATTCTCTGTGGTCAGGTAACAGTGTGACTCATTACTGAAGGATGATATTTGGATTTGTTAAAATAATACATTATATCTTGTATTTCTGGTCACATACAGACTGCACGTAGATTGTGTTAGCAAGATTCACCAATAAACCAATTATATTAGTGACAAGATGTGTATTATCACCCATAATGTGTGCATCACTTGTGGATAAGACCTTTCCAAAATGTGTTGTGATGAGCTAAAAAAGATCCCTTGTAAAAAAGAAGTGTGTGATTTTGAATGTGCACTTGTAGTATACTTCAATTTTGTCATTATTTGCAGATAACATATTAATGAAATAAAGGCCACTTAATTTGTTTCTTAATATTAAAGAATTAATGTTTCTTAATATTTCAAAGTAATTATTAAATTACATATAAAGATGTACATAATTCCTAGTTAGAGTAAGTGGGTAACACATACTCTTAAGTTCAACTAACAAAATTTAATATAAATTGAAATAATAAAACACTTTATTTTAATTGTATATAAGATTCAATTAAGTGTTCCAAAACATTCCATTAAGTTCACACTTAAATATATAATTTTAAAGAACAATTTATGAACAAAATTATTGGGACACCTGACTTTGCTTTGTGCACTGTTGAAAAGTCATGAAATAGAAAAGGGCCTTCCCTAAACTGTTCCCACCAAGTTGGAAGCATATCATTGTTGAAAATGTCTTGGTATGCTGAAGCATTAAGATTTGCATTTACTTGAAGTACGGGGCCAAGCCCAACCCTTGAAAAACAGCCCTTATCATTAACATTTCCTTCACCAAACTTTACATTTGGCACAATGCAGTCAGGCATGTAACATTCTTCTGGCATCCACCAAAGCCAGACTCAGCCCAGACTGCCGAACAGATAAGTATGTTTCGTTTGTTTGGTTATCACCAGACCAAGCTCAATTTAAGATTGAACATTGGTCTGGGGAGTCTGCTCTGTATTTTCTACTGCACTCTGTACGCAATTGGATAGTCCTTCAACCAATCAGACCACAAAAGGTGTGATAAACGAGCATAATTCAAACGACTCTCTATGCAGTTGGATAGTCCTTTAAACAATCAGTCCACAAGAGGCGTGATAAATGGCCAATGACATCGGGTTAAAACTGTCAAAAGCATGCCGGGTGGATAAGCCAGTCTGTGATTGGTTCCCACAAAAGTGTAACAGAAGCAGTAGAAATGAATGTACAGGTTTCCAGACTGAGTTGCAGGGTGAAATCAAATTGCCGGCAGATCAGGCTAGGTTTCCCCATTCTAATGTTTTGTCACTCCACAGAACACATTTCCACTGGTCCGGTGTCCAGTGCCGGTGTGCTTTACATCACTCCAACGCTTGGCATTGTCCTTTTTGATGTGAGGCATGCAGCTGCTCGGCCATGCAAACCCATTACATGAAGCTCCCGCCGCACAGTTTTTGTGCTGAGATTAATGGAAAATTTGAATTATTCAATATGGAATCAGCAGAGCGCACCATGCGCCTCAGGACTAGGTGGCCACGCTTTTTACGTGACTTTACGTGAACTTCTGCTTTGTGGTTGAGTTGTTGCCTTTCCTAAACACTTCCACTTTCCAATAATACACTGTAAAAAAAAAAAAAAATTAACTAATCAAAATAAGTTAAGTAATTTCAACTTTTTAATTTAAGTTATACAAGATTCAACTCAAATTTGTAAGTCTGTTTAATGTAAATTGTAATATAGAGTCGAAATGACTTGTACTTTTGAACTTAAACTTTTTTAAGTTGAAATAGGTTTTCACTCTACATTTTGTACAGTGTGCCATTTACAATTAACTGTAGAATATCTAGCAGGGATTAATTTGCTTGAACTGTCTTATGCTGATGTTTTAACCTTATATTTGTGTGTGTTAACAGTATTTCTAACAGCTACTTAGCATAGCAACTTGCAAACATCAAACTTTATTCGGACCAACTGTGCTGTGTGTGTGTGCATGCTGTACAGATTTGCTGCTTATTTCGAGGTTTTCAAATTGTTCACTTTCAAGCTTTATTGACTATTAGCATGCTAAGTTACATGAAAGCTGGAGAGAGAAAGCTCCCTATGTTTTCAAACAGTGTTTGTATAAACTGAATGGGATTAAGCAATCAATGTCTCAACTTGCTCATATTGATTTAGTGAAGTTTTTATATGGTTATATTCCAACAAAATAAATTGACCCCCAATCACTTCAAAATTGATTTCTAATTCAAATCTATAGACCTAAATCCAGAGCTGACAGACTGAGTGCTCAATCACTTTTTTTTTTTTTTTGAGGAATAGATGAACAGCTGCCATCCTTCTTTCTCTCTGATGTCTGATGGAGGCACTTGATGCGGCTCAAACCACAAGCACTCAACATACATGAAGAGAAAAACCACAGATGTGGTAAAACTTCAAAACAAAGCACATCTGTGGTTTCTCAATGCCTCTGCTAAACGGCCTTTCACAAAATAAAGCTTAATTGATTTATGATAAGAGGACACTTGCCTATCACAAGATAATTTGATTTTAACTGCCAGGCCTTGTGAAAGTTATGAAAAGGAATAGTTTATTCAAAATGAATATCCTTTCATCATTTACTCACATTAATTTGTTTAAAAATCTTATGACTTTATTTCTTTCCAAAGGTGAAGCTTTAGTGGTCAGAAAAAGTTCAGACTAAAGGTCCTCGCACACTGAGTCTGAAAATCTCGTCCAAAGTTCTAATTTGAAATTGCAATCGTTTTACAGACTCTCATCCGTCATTTTTTAAAAAATGGATCGGATTACATTTTTGGCGTTTTTCGCATCTGTAGCAAGCATTTTGAGAGGTGTTTTAGGCATTCAGATCCACAGTATAAGCAAACGACCAAAATCCAGAATAGCTTCTGACAAGTTGATCCACTTCGCCACTGAGATCCTGAAGTAAACTTTGAATCGTTCTGGATTATCCCGCAGCTCCTTGAGGAGGTTGAACTCTCCTTCCTCTCATTGCATTAACATGATTGGATGGACAAATATTTCTTTTTTCTCTTTTTAAGGAGAGAGAGGAAATCATCCTCACTACTTAAAGACTACAGTTGGTATTGTTTTGCATCTTTTTACGCTACGGATTAATTAATATGCATTGGGCTCAATGTGGTTAAATACGTTTTTTTAATTTATAGAATACATTTTTTAAATACAGTTTTTGGTACTAGACAAACTATAGATTTGTTAACTGTTTTGGGGTGCATGCTGGTTTTTGGATATCAGATCAAATGGATATCTTCTGAAATTATCTGGATCCAATATTACTGGCATTAAGATTTTAATCTAATATTTTTGGCGTAGCATGTTCATCATCGGCATGTTCTATTTTTGGAAAAAGTTAAATTGAATGAGAAGTGGGACTGTTATAAAATTATAAGAAATTCTAAAAACATGCATGCACAAACTCATCTAATTCTTTGGAAGAAATATATGCATATATGTATATATAGGATGTGTATATGTATATATATATGTGATAAAGACACTTTTATTCCCGCCATTAATTTAAAAAAAACAAACAAGTTCACAAAACCAGTTTAAGATTAACTGATTTGTTTACAAATGGGATACATCTGATTCTACAACTCACTTAAACTCTTTCCAACCAGTTTTTTTCTTCTTCTTTTTTTAAAAGTTTTTTTTTTTTTTTTTAAGCCAGCCACCTCCAGGTGTTTTTGTAATTTTAACAAAACTTTCATGGCCCTCATGAAATATTTTGTTTTATGAATATCCAAACTTGCAATATATATAAAAAAAGAACAGAGCTTCTGCTAAAAGACAAAACAAACATGCATTTTTTTTTACTCAACACTTGAATGGGGGTAGCTTTCATAAGCAACATTCTGAACAAAAAGCATTTTGTCAGACTACAACGTACATAAGTCATGCTTCTTTCGCTTGTTTCTGCTTCTTTTTCACCTCTGTTTTTGTACATCTGTACTTTTATAAAGATGTGTAATAGCATCCCCTACTGTATACCAGTGAAACATGGATTGTCAGAAAATTCCATCAAGGTCAGGGAAGCTACGACATAATCTTGCCAATCTTGCCAATGGTGGGAAAAGAGTTAAACAATTCACTGGAACTAATGTATGGATTACTTGAACATTTTGCTGCTTTTATACTTCTAAGTCCTTTCAAAGCTCGAAAACCCCAGTTCCTATTAAAAAATTCATAAATAATTCATGTAAATGCAAACAAAACTGTTACTGGAACATTATTAAAATATGTTATTGAAGTAATACAGGCTTGTTTTTGGATGAATTTCTGGATGAATTGTACCTTTAAACAAATAGCTGTAAACATTACTGTATAATGAACATGCAATTGTTAAAACCATAATAAATTAGGATTTACTCAATTAGACCACAAGACAAAAAATACAGCAGCATAACATAATGAATATATTTTTAGGCATAACAACCCCTACTTGAGAACTTGACGTCTCTTAGGTTCATCTCAAAAGCACAAGCTCCAGTTTTATTGTGCCATCCTCTGGGTGAGCTAAAGAGGAAAAGCAGGAAAAATTGATCCAGAATAGAGCCTGAGGAAATTGTCTCATCTCTCTGATACTCCTTTACTTTCGCTCTCTCTCCTACTATTTTTCTTTCATTCTCTTTTTCTCTCATTATGCAGTCTGAGCTACAGGGCTCTATAATCCTTGAAGGTTTAGCAGAGCAGTCATGTGATTGGTTAGACATTACATCAGGATGATGTAATACTCAGAGGACTGGCTAGTGTGTCAGACACAGTGAGAAAAAGAGAGAGAGCGAGGGCTTTGCTGAGGAGAGGAGTGCAGCAGCCTGCAGCACACTGAAAGAGAGAGGGTGAGAGAAGGTAATCCCAAACCACACAACAGCGCTTTAGAGAACTGAGGGGAGAGCAGAACTCTTTTTCGTGAGCCCTGACTGAACAGTGGAGATAAGCACAAGCGCTTGCTGCAGCAGCCGACTGGTGCCAAGCACTCTTGGGTGTCGCATTTCTGTTTATTTGCAGTCATTATATGTGTTAAATAGAAAGAGTGTGTATGTATGTGCTCGCATGCTCGAGCTTTGTGAGGTAATGGCGGGAGAAAGACTGATATGACATAAAGAATGTAGCCACATAAGTTTACATGGTGATTCCTAAAAAAAGCCAAATTCTATACTAGACATCTATGGCCTAAAACAGTTCACCCAAAACAAATGTTTTACTTGTCCCGATTACAATCTAAACACTTTTACTGATATTGTTTAAAATGTTTAAGCACCTCTTAATGCAATGGCAGTTCATAGTTATTGCCAAGCTCAGACAAGAACTAAAAACACCAAAAGCAGCATGAAAATGGATGTCCACAAACAGCTCCCCCACAAATGTAATATTTGTACAGGTTCCAAACCCGTATACTACAACGCATCGCGTCATGCAATGGCAGTTCGTATTCACCATTGTCAAACTTAAACAAGGACCAAAAAAGAAGAAACAGCATAAATATGCTAAAATATACACATTAGATACATTAAATATAAAAGAATATAAAAAAATATCTTAACCATATTTGCTTTAAGTTGTCTTCACCAAATCATGTTTGCTGCAAAATACTGTAGAGTTTGATACAACACACAGCCTTTAACGTATTATTATTTAAAAAAAAAAAAAAAAAAAATCGAAGTCCTTATAATCTTTGAGGAGTTTTTTTCTCTTTTTTTCTTTTCTTATATGGTTATTATTGCATGGTTGGTTCCATTATATTTTTTTGCATTTAGACCCCCGTTTTTAGGTCATGAAATAGAGTTATACACTGTGACATAATTCAGTATATGAGCCATGATGATATATGAAAATCACATTCACAGCTGCACTGAATATGTAAACGCTTAAAACCACAATTTGCATGTCATAGCAGCTGTCAAGATTAGCAGAAAAAAGACAAAAACCTTGTAATGAGCATCATTTCAAGACTACAAATGTTAAAAAAGAGAAAAGATTAGTTATCAGGTGTCAGAACTGGCAACCATTAAAAATGACACAAAAATTACGACAGTCCTAATTGGACCCCGGCCTGATTGTAATTGTGCTACATTAAAATATGCAAAGCTGCTGTTAACTCTCAAACCAATATTAGTCCTTAGGGTACGTTTGTTGAATGAAATATCACTTCAAACCTCAGATCTGTCCCACTTTCCTAATGAATAACTTCTGAAATATTCAAAGAAGAGACATAGCCACAGGTTCTCAGTTTTTGGCACACAGAACCAGGAGGCCCAAGAGCATTTACTGTTGATGATGATGGCAGGACATGTGCATAAATTGAGACTGTCTAGAGAAAAACAGCTTACGGCTGCATTAGAGACAACAGAAAGTGGCATTTCTCCCTAAAAGCATCTAGCAAGAAAAGTGCGTCCAACAAAAACCCTTCTATTGAAGTCTACAGAGTTAAATGAGGACAAAAGACTGGTGGAAATACAGCACTTGAAGAACAATTTGTTTATTTTAAAGATTATTAATTGAGTAAGCCCTGTATACATGCTGTAAATGAGCTAATACAGGCACAGCACAATGTTAATCTTAATATAACATTGCATGCAGCCGTACTTCACTACTCGCTGATTTGAATAATGTTACATGATTTGATAGTGATTTATTTTTTTGCCGAAAAACTCATTTGCTCTGTGCATCTTTTGTGGCCAATCACTGATGGATATCAAGTAGCGAATGTTCATATGATGTTCATTTATCAGAGACAGCTTGTTGAAGTGTAAAAGCTATTTGCAGTCTTGTGTTGCTTCCTCCTCAGGCTCTTATACAATGGAGTTCTCATGTGGCCCAGGTCGAGAGTGGCAGCCCAAGTCTGACGGAACAAAAAAGTACCGAAATGACAACTTGATAAAAGCGAAATGACTTTCCGTCTGTGTTTTGCCGAGAGCAAGGTAAAAGGCGCGGGGTGGCTGGGTGCAGAGAGCATGAATAAAAGAGTGATGGGCGGCGGAGAGATCTGACAGCCGAAGAGTGCGATATCTGCGCACTGATGCCTGTGTTTGTCTGGGTCAGGGTTACATAGACATTGCGGACCGAATTTGGTGAGTGAGTGAGTGAGTGTGTGTGAGACACGCGCGTGTGTGTGTGTTTGGGGGGTCACCGGGTTCAGAAAAGCTGAGTGGTTCTGTTACACGGCTGTGTTTTTCTTCCCCTCAGTTGCAGCTGCTTTACCTCATCAAGACCCGAAGTAAACAGATCACTTATTAAAAGCTACTGTGTTTCAGTAACAATGTCTATTATGGCACAGAATGCCTTAAAGGAACAGTTCACCCAAAAAACCCCCAAAATTCTGTCATCATGTTGTCACCCTCAAGTTGTTCCAACCCTGTATGAGTTTCTTTGTTCAGAAACACAAAAGACGATATTTTAAAAAATATGGGGAACTAGACAGTTGATGGACCTCATTGACTTCCATAGTAGAGGGGAAAATACTATAGATATCAATGGGGTCCATCAACTATTCGGTTACAGATATTCTTCAAAATCTTCGTTTGTGTTCAGCAGTTCAATGAAATTCTTACAGGTTTGGAACAACTTAAATAATGTAAATAATGTAAATAATGACAGAATTTTATTTTTTGTGTTAACTATTCCTTTAAAGGTCCCGTTCTTCGTGTGTTTTCGAAGCTTTGATTATGTTTACAGTGTGCAATATAACATGAGTTCATGTTTCGCGTGTAAAAAAACAGTATTTTTCACACAATTTACTTATCTGTACAGCGCTGTTTCCTCTGTCCTAAAAACAGCCTGATGATTTTCTTGTTCTATGAAGTCCCTCCTTCATAAACACATAACGAGTTCTGATTGGACAGCAGCTTAGCGCACTTTGCCCGGAAAGGTCCCGCCTCTTACCATAACGGAGAGATGCAAGCGCTGAATGCGCGCTCTTCTCCACGTGGGAGAGCAACAAGATCACGCCCCCTATTTTGCGTGTACTTGTGGGCGGAGGGTTAGTCAACAAACGATTCTAGTGACGTCATTCCTGCCAGGAAGTGCAGGGGTGTAGTCCAAACCGGCCGTTCGCTGTAGGCTTTGAAAGGGAACTTCTGTTAAATAAAATATCTCGCTTGGCATTGAACTTTGAGCTTTATAATTTTACAGGTATTATTTATGCTCCAACAGCAACATTACACACTAACTAAAGTTTGAAAGATGAAATCGTGAAGAACGGGACCTTTAAAAATGATGTAAATCAGCCAAAGAATCTCTTTAAATCAGACTTTTTATACCTTTTAAAACAGCTGTATGTTCCCGTTTAAGCTAGACTGATTTTCAAAAGATACGGGCCAAGCTGGTTTAGCATGGGTTCCCCATTTGACTCTATTGGGATACTAGTTCAGCAGGTTAGAAAGATTGTCCTCCAGCCTGACCAAATGAAAAATGCACCAAACAGCTAAAACCAACAAACCATCTCATGCTGGTTTATAAAGTTCACCCAAAATGAAAAATTCTGTCATAATTTTCTCTCCCTCATGTTGTTCCAAATCTGTATGACTTACTTTCTTCTGTGGAACACAAAAGAAGATCTTTTATTATTATTATTTATTTATTTTTCATATTGAAAGTCATGTTGGTTATGCAAACATTAAAGTGGTGATGAATTGAGGAATCAACTTTTTCTTGGTAATATAAGAATATCCTGTAGGTTTCAGAAATAAAAACTTCCTTGTTAGTCAAAGAAAAGTCTTTTATAGACACCAGGCCCAGCAAACGATCTTGTGCTTCATCCGAGTGACAAAACACCACCTCTGCAGAATAATATTCACATCTAATTCAGTAGCCCTGCCCACTGACTCATGGAGCTGTTCGGATTGCTAGCCAGTAGCAATAAACATGCTGAAAAAGATAGCAAGATATTGTGGAAGAACAGTCACTGCATAAGCTTCCTTTGGATCATAATATTAGGAATGTGTGATACTTCATTAATTTTGAATGAAGTTCCAGCTCACGTGGGGAACACATGTACGTGTGTTTGCTTCATTTAATTGCAGAATCATTTGTAAACAAGTCTCAGGTGCTGGATTTGCAGACACAATGTTGTGCCTTCTATTTTGGATCCGACTGGAATGGCGCAGCACACTTATGTGAGTAAAGCATATTTTTTATATGTAATAGTAGTCCCGGGGCAATGTGTTTTCCAGATGGGCTACTAAACGTAAGCCCGTTGGCAGGACGCTGAATCTCAAATAGTGAAATAATATTCCTTTCTTGATCTGGGCCTGCACACACACGTCTCTCTCTCTCTCTCTCTCTCTCTCTCTCTCTCTCTCTCTCTCTCTCTCTCTCTCTCTCTCTCTCTCTCTCTCTCTCTCTCTGTGTGTGTGTGTGTGTTGGCTGGTAATCCCTACAAAGATGGCAATATACGAAATCCTTGTCCTTGTGGGGACATTTTTTGGTCCCCATGAGGAAAAAATCATACAGAAGTTTATTTTTTTGAGAAAGCAAAAATGCTCAATATTTCCTGTGATGGGTAGGTTTAGGGGTAGGGGCAGTGTAGGGGGATAGAAAATACAGTTTGTACATTATAAAATCCATTACACCTATGGAAAGTCCTCATAAAACATGGAAACACTACGCGTGTGTGTGTGTGTGTGTGTGTGTGTGTGTGTGCGCGTGTGTGTGCATGTGTGTGTGTGAGCGTTTCGTGTTTACTACCTCCGATCGTGTAGGCCAAGTAATAGAGAAATAATATTCCAATCAATCGCGGGTGGATGAGAATTAAATCATTGTGCTTGTTTGATAAAGACATTTATGAGCCCATGATTGAGAGAATCATTCCTGTTGTTGCTTTCAAAACAATCCCTCCCTCATGTAAATATTTATTGAGCTGAAGCTCAATAAATATGCCAATCTTATCCAATCCTAACCGTAGGCGTTTACTTTGAGTCTCCAGTGCGGCACGCCCATCAAAACCCAGCATTCAGGAGAGAGCCTCAAAACCAGTGTAGAAAATAGCCTATTACTTATTAGTTATGATGTTTTTGAATGTAAAAAACACACAAACATCATTAGTTGACCTCCGACAACAGTATAAAAAAATAAAAAAGACACCTTTAAAATAACATGACATTCAATTTTATCTTTTAAACATTAAATATTATGGGAACGTTACTTCAGAATGTTCTAAAAACATTGTAACATTAGTATAAACTAAAACATTTCAGAAAAAGAAATGTATGAATAATGTTTTTTTTTTCTTTTCTTTTTTTGTGCTTACAGTTTTATAACATTAATAAAAACCAGTTATCTCGAAAAAAAGTTCTAATTTTACTCAAACAACATTTGTTCAATACTCTGAGAGAATCGTTTCTGAGATCACAATGTTGGTGTGTGTTATTGTTTTATCTAATGCAATTACAATCATATTGCTTAATATCTAAACTGCATGTTTTGATGTTAGATAAATGCATACTGTAATCAAGACATTTTGTTCTGTTATTTCAATACTAAACCGTGAATGTGATAAGCAGTGAGTATATATGGGAACAGTGTGCCCTTCACCTTTGCTTACTGACACAAAGTTGGAATCAGCAGTTTTTGGCCAATCTCTCTCCATCACCAAGGGCGGGAAGAGCTGATCTGGCATGTATGCATATGCAAATATGAACCGTAACTGTCTGGGCACTGCTTAATTCCCCATTATTCCACAGACAGAAGTCCAATCAAGTTGACTTTGAAATGGATTGTGGGCGATTAAGCAGGATTTCTAGGTGTGTGGACAGAAATGCTGTGGTCTGTCTCTCCCTTGCTTTCCCTCAGCTGCCAGAGGCGTCAACCAGCACCGATCCAGGTAATTAATTCTCTGACAAGCATCACTGATTTGCTAAATCAGTGAGAATGGCATGCGCTGATCAAAAGAGAAACAAGAGGGGAGATGTTTGAACACATGGACTCAGAGATGTCAGTCACTAGGCCCTCACAACTAGCCCTGAGTCGCAGTGGCAGATTCAAGGACGTGAGCAGAATATACATTCAAATCAAACACACACAACATACGCCGACTGATGCACACGCCTAATGCACAGCAGCACACGCTATGCCTCAAAGACATGTTCAAACATACATGCACACATGCACATAGATTAGATTCCAGGACATTTATAATGCACTTGCAGATAGATGTTAATTCATGGGCACAAACCGGGTTTCTTAAAATAACATGTTTTACAAATGAGTGATATGCACAAGGAGAATTCACAATTCAACAGATGAAACTCAAGTCCTTAGTTATTAAACAAAAGGTCTGCAGTTTATCTGATTTAAAGTGGAAAGATAAATCATGTTACTTTTGCATGTAGAATATCGGCGCTTCGCAATCCACTGGTGATAGATTTTTCTTCCCCTCAAGAAAATCGCTCTCAGTGTATATCATAAATGAGTTCTGTTAAAAGTCAGTGGCCCCAAAATATATTTGGACACTTAAGGAACACTTAAAAATGTATGAATATCACTACATTGTATAGAAATATTAAAACAAGTGGAATAGAGATAGGAAACGTAGGGGTCAATGAAATGCCCAGGATAAAAAAGAAAAAAAAATCTTCTGAAACTTGCTTAAAATGATTTCTTAGAAATGTTTTCTTTATTTTTTACGTTTAAATGCGACAGTAAAATGCACACTGTATAGACTTTAGCATTGTTAGAGGCCATTTTCTATTTAGCTGTGCATTTACTGAATGAGCACTGTGCCAATAGCCTGACGAGCCAGACCCACATCAAGATGTTTGGTCTGGAAACTCACCATTGACAGGACTCAATCCGAGGGGCGGGATAAACGGTTGTCTTTCAAACTCCCTCTGCACGCGAGTGAATAACCCATCCAGTGAATAATAGTTTCTGTTCCTCTCAATTCTGATTTCATTTTAACTCCTACGGTGGCCGATTTAGTCCAAGATTAACATGGCAATCCCCCTCTTCACATTCGACACGGTGCCATCGAGTGTTAAAACGCGAAAGGCGAAGCTTGAATTTATGGGTATGTCCCTCTTTGGCTAATGTACTTTCAAGATGGAAGGGCAACATGGCGACCAGTATTCAAACCCCTCACCCGTATGTATTTTTAATGGCATATTATAAACTTACGAGAATACTTTATTACTTGAAATAAGTAAATATACATTAATGACCACATATATTTTTGAAAGAACTAAGTGTTTTTAGCTAAGAATAAACAAAAAAAGTTACACAGTGTAGCTTTAAAATATTAAGAAACAATTATTGAGAACTTGAGAAAATTCATACATTTGTATCTGTAGCTTATGTGTCTGGATACTTTTGCTGCCACTGTATGTAACTTTGTGAAAAGCCGTCAGTCATTTCCCAGTGTGCCAGTCATTTGATGCAGTGTGTGCTGAATTGAGCACTATTGATCTTTAAATAAATGGATTGGATTGCAATGTAACAGCTCTGGCTCGATGGCTTTGCTGTCTGGCACTACAAAGCAGAGAATTTGGGAGCTGCTGAAAGTATCTGGCACGCCTCTTGATTAACTGGCTCGTGTTTCGGCTCTTTTCTTTGGCCATTATCAGCCCTCGGCCTCTGCCAATGTGGCTCAGGGCATCCGCTTTTAAAAGAACTTGCCAGATCAGACTAGCATGTCATAGACCATTAGGCCAAACATTATTTCAGCCCACTGACTGGCTGTCTCTCAGGTCAACTTAGTGGTCTTTACTGGCTTGGATGTTCATTGGTTGCTATGGCTGAGAAATCTCACTGCGAAGGAGTGGGACTGAGAAATAGGACTGAAGTGGATCAGTGGACAAAGCTGGTGTCTTTACATTGCATGACTATAACAGGAAAACTTTAGATAATGACTCTTGCAAAGGTCCCCACCGGACCAACCTATGTAATCCAAGCTACACAATCACCACAGCAGAGAGACTCCCAAATGTCATCATAGGGAAGAAAACAAAAGTCACAAAAAAATCTGGAGAGTCAAAGTCTGCAAAATAAAGGCTTGCACTACAATAAAATGATATGTAGGTTAATTATGGATGTGTTCTAGGCTCTGAAAGAAAGAAATCATATGCCCCATGTGTTCTGAAGGAATGATGCACTTGAACACTGGGGGAAAGACCCTTTTTTCTGTAGAAACATGCTCACGGGCATTTGGAAATACACATATACTTCTGTAGTGAAGTTAAGTTTTGATTCTGACTCTGTGAGAAGTAGATGCCATCAATCAAAGTCTGAAAAATAAAAAAAATTAAATTTATTTGTAAAACAAAATGGAACCACATGCCTGATATTGTAGGCTTGTACACCAACCAGGCATAACATTATGACCACTGACAGGTGATGTGTATAACACTGATTATCTCTTCATCAATGCATCTGTTATAGGCAGCAAGTGATTATTTTGTCCTTAAAGTTGATGTGAAGCAGGAAAAATGGCCAAGTGTAAGGATTTGAGCGAGTTTGCCAGATACCACAACACATCTTCAGGGGATTCCCTTCCTTGACGGGTCAGGGCTGTTTTGGCAGCAAAGGGGCACCAACACAATATTAGGTCATAATGTTATGTCTGATCGGTGTATGTTTTCATAAATGCCCAGTCTCTCAATGTATGTCTAAAAAACATATACAGTTAGTTATAATCCTTTAATTTTATTGCTGTGTTTAAAAAGTGCTTGTGTTTAGTCCATAAGCAACTGGGACTGTACAGTGTTTGTATCACTTTCATCTCAAGTAGATGGTAATAAGTGGCTTTCTTTATGATTGATTCATTTAAAACACTCAAATGATTCACAAACAACAACAAACAGCTATTCCTTTCATTTCACAAGCTCACACTTAAAAATAAGTCACAAAATGGTATATGTATTTGGCATGGTTTCCGAAGAGAGGGCTCTGAGCATGGCATTTGGCCCGAACCCAGAGTACTCCCCTTGTATTCTTGGTGATGGTAGGAACAAGCCAAGAGTGAAGAGTTTTTGTCGAGGGATGTTGAAAACGGTCAAGGAATGCAGGTGAGTCGACTGTGTAAATACTATATAGGCTAAATCTAATGCTGATAGGATAGACATGGTAATTGCTGATGATGAATTGATTAGATGGATCATTTGAACGAGCTCCTCCCGAACTTTATTAATGAAACATCACTCCAGGAACAAAACAAGAGACGTATTTTAATGAACGAGTCAATGAATCATTCACTCAACCAATTTGTTCGAAAAACTGATTTATTCTGGAACCAAACAAGAGACTTTTCCTCAGAGGCGTTTGCTCAGCTAATTTGTTCAAAAACACTGATTTATTCAGGAAAGCCTTTGTGTTGCTCAGAGATGCAAAACGTCTCAGGTTACGTATGTAACCCTGGTTCCCTGAGGGAACGAGACGCTGCGTCGAAACGCTGTGAGAACGCCTCTGCGTTAATGCGTCGTGAAGCGCCTGTAGAACCATTCCATCGGAAAAAAAGATTGATCGTCGGCGTGATGACGTCATCGACCGGAAGCTATAAAACGTCCGTGAAAACAAACAGGAACTAACTTCTGATAAAGCCTGAAGTAAGTGATCACGGACACGCCGGGAGTATGGCAGAGCGACGCAGCGTCTCGTTCCCTCAGGGAACCAGGGTTACATACGTAACCTGAGACGTTCCCTTTCGGGGAACTCGAGCTGCGTCGAAACGCTGTGAGAACACTTATACCCACATCGCCATAGGACCAAGTGTCTCGTATGTGTGAAGCCGAAGCGCACACGGTTACGAGAGTACCTGTGCCCCTACTGTAGATGCCAGGTCTAGTTCGTAGAACCTGACGAAGGTAGAAGGAGACGACCAACCGGCCGCGTTGCAGATATCGTGGAGGGAAGCCCCCGACAAGAGTGCTTTAGAAGCAGCCATACCCCTGGTTGAGTGCGCCCGGACAGCCAGTGGAGATGGCTGCCCGGTAGCTTCATAAGCAAGTGAGATGGCCTCGACCACCCACTTGCTCATCCTCTGCTTGGATACTGGGGCCCCCTTCTTAGGGGGTCCAAAGCAAACAAACAATTGTTCAGATTTCCTCCACAGGGCAGCTCTGTGGACATAAGTATCCAGTGCCCTCACAGGACACAGCAGATTTAACCTTTCCTGGTCTGACGTCATAAACGGAGGAGGACAGAAGGCTTGTAGAGTGATGGGGCCCCGTGGGCTCGTAGGAACCTTGGGGACATAACCCGGCCTGGGATGCAGAAATGCTTTCACCATCCCTGGCGCAAACTCTAGACATGAGGGCCCTACTGACAGGGACTGAATATCTCCTATCCTTTTAAGAGATGAAATGGCCAAAAGGAAGATGGTTTTTAAGGTGAGGAACTTATTCGAAACCTCCTCCAGAGGTTCGAACGGAGGTCCGGACAAGCCCCTCAAAACAATGGCCAAGTCCCATGCTGGGACCCTCGAGTGCATAACTGGCCTCAACCTTAATGTGCCACGAAGGAAGCGTGTAATTAGAGGGTGTCTTCCCAAAGACACTCCACTGCAAGGGACGTGGAAGGCACCCAAGGCCGCCACGTACACCTTAAGTGTGGAGGGGGTCAACCCTGCCGAGAACCTCTCCTGCAGGAACTCCAGCACTGTACCAACCGGGCAGTTAACTGGGTCCCACTGGCGTTCTCTGCACCATGCTGAGAAAAGTCTCCATTTCAAAGCGTACAGCTTCCTTGTGGACGGAGCTCTGGAGTGTAGGATGGTCTCTACGACCTCGGCCGAGATACCTTCCTCTATGAGCCTAGCCCCCTCAGAGGCCAGGCCCACAGTTTCCACATCTCCGGGCGTGGGTGCAGGAATCTCCCGCCCGCCTGAGAGAGTAGATCCCTCCTGATCGGAATCTCCATCGGAGAGCCTTCCAGGAGAGATATCAGGTCCGAAAACCATACTCGGGTCGGCCAGTTCGGAGCCACTAGGAGTACCTGGGCCCCGTCCCGGCGTACCCTCTCCAGAACTCCAGGAAGCAAGACAATCGGGGGGAAGGCGTACAGAGGCAGCCTCGGCCACTCCTGTACCATGGCATCCAGCCCCAGCGGGGCCGGATGGGTCAGAGAAAACCACTGCGGGCAGTGAGAATTCTCCGCCGAAGCGAACAGGTCTATCTCCCCTTTCCCATAAACCTTCCAAAGGAGCTCCACCACCTCTGGGTGGAGTCTCCATTCCCCGGGCCTCGGCCCCTGTCTCGACAGGCTGTCTGCTTCCTGATTCAGGGCCCCCGGGATATATACTGCCCTGATTGACAGCAATTTCCCTTGGGCCCACAGGAGGATCCGATGTGCCAATTTGTCCAACGGACGAGACCTCAGACCCCCCTGGTGATTTATATAGGCCACCACGGACGTGTTGTCTGTTCTGACTAGTACATGGTGGCCCCTGAGGTCGGGCAGGAACTGTTTCAATGCAAGAAACACTGCGAGCATCTCTAGCCGATTTATGTGCCAGTGCCGCTGATGTTCCTGCCATAGACCCTGGGACGAGCGACCACTTTGATCGTGCGGAGCGGATTTCCCCTCGGGGAGAACCCTTTTGTTTTGAGCCACCACTGCAGTGGCCTCATGTACAGTAGGTCAAAAGGTATCACGTTGGACGCTGCTGCCATGAGACCTAACAGTTTCTGGAACTGTTTCACAGTGACGGCTCGGCCTAGCTTCTGTTCTTTGGCGGCTGCCAGGATCGATGCTATGCGTGTTGGCGATAATTGCGCCCGCATAATTACCAAGTCCCAGTTCACACCCAGAAAAGTGGTTCTCTGAGCCGGAGAAAGCACACTCTTCTTGGCGTTCAGCCTCAACCCCAGCTTCGACATATGGGCGAGAACAGCATCTCGATGCTGAACCGCCATCTGCTCTGTATTCGCTAGAATCAGCCAGTCGTCGATATAGTTCAGTATGCGGATGCCCTGTAGACGCAGCGGCGCCAGAGCTGCATCCACACACTTGGTGAACGTGCGGGGTGACAGTGCTAGACCGAAGGGAAGTACACGATATTGGTATGCCTCTCCCCCGAAGGCAAACCTCAGGAACTTCCTGTGATGTGGAAGGATGGAGACATGAAAATACGCATCTTTGAGGTCTATGGTGACAAACCAATCCTCCGATTTGACCTGCGCTACAATCTGTCTGAGTGTAAGCATCTTGAATTTGAGCTTGGCCACCGAGCGATTCAATAGCCGCAGATCTAATATCTGGCGTAAGCCCCCATCCTTCTTGGGCACGATGAAGTAACGGCTGTAAAAGCCAGACTCCCTGCTGGGAGGGGGAACCCTCTCTATAGCCCCTTTTTGCAGGAGTGTCTCTACTTCCTGTGCCATTACCAGAGCCTGCTCCGGGCCTACCTCTGTAGGTAGGACACCGCAGAAAGGAGGTGGCCGACTTCTGAATTGAATAGCGTACCCCCTTTCTATTATCTGCAGGACCCAACGAGATATGTTTGATAGACGTTTCCACTCGTCTAGAAAATCTACTAAGGGAACCAGCCTCTCGAGGCTGGCCTCTGGTGTATTTTGAGCAACAAGCACAGTGCCCTGAAGCGGCGGACCGGCAGGGAATGACTGACGTTAGCAGGGGTAAACACCGTTTCCCTACGGGGGGAACCACCCTCAGCGTCCTGACGCTTCTGGCGTCAGGAACGCTTCGACGAGGCCTTCTTGGCGATCAGGACTGTCCGCAGATCAGCCCTGCCCCTTGAAGGCCTCGTCTGAGAGCGCCGCCCCTCGTCCCCACGCTGAGGGGGAGCTCGGGCAGCGACGCTCTGCTTCTGCTGAGCCCTGTGTGAAGAGCTCGTACTCGGTTTGGGCTGCTTGGTGGTATCAGCAGCAGCCCCAGGGACCTGGACTCGGAGAGGGAGGAACTGCTTGAGCGCCGCAGCTTGCTTTTTCGACTCCTGGAACCTCTCGGTGACAGTATGAACTGCGTCACCGAAGAGGCCTCCAGGAGAAAGCGGCGCATCAAGCAGAAAGGCTTTCTCCCTCTCCTTGATATCTGTGGGGTTCAACCATAGATGCCTCTCCGTAGCCACCAATGCTGCCATGGAGCGGCCAACACATCTGGCCGTCTCCTTGGTGGCCCGGAGAGCTAGATCGGCTGAAGATCTTAACTCAGCGACAATATCTCCCCCCACAGCATCACTACCGTCCAGATCCCTCAGCAGGTCAGCCTGGTATGCCTGCACGATAGCCATCGTGTGCAGGCATGCAGCCGCTTGACCCGCTGCCGAGTACGCTTTACCCACCAACGCCGACGTTGTTTTTAATGGTCTGGTGGGTAAAGTCGGGGCCTTAAGGGACGATGCCGAAGAAGGTGAGAGATGGCTCGCAAGCGTCTCTTCAACCTTTGGCATCGCCCCATAACCGTACTGTCTCAGCCCGCTGATGTTGCTGTAGACCGAAGTCTGCGGGCTGAAGACACGATATGATGCCGGTCTCCTCCACGATCTTGCCACCTCGGTGTGCAAGTCGTGGAAGAACGGCAGGCCCCGCCGCTGAGGTTCTGAAGCGCGAGATGGCAGGAAGCGTTCGTCTAGCTTACTATGACGTTTTCTTCCTGCCTCAGATCTTTCAGTGGGCCAGTCGATGTTTAATCTGGCCACTGCTCGCGTCAAAACCTCAACTAGCTCTTCACTAGCAGGGGACTGAAGTGGCGAATCTTCAGTATCGATACTTTCAACGTCCACCTCCTCAGAGCTGGACAGATGAAGTACCGGCGACTCTCTCGGGGGGGAAGAAACCGCCATGCGTGCTTCCAAGCCCCGAGAAGAGCCGCTGGATGGAGCAGGTGAGGGCAGAGATAAGGCAGCGCCCGTCTCTAACCCCTCTGCAACATCCAGTTGTGATCCCCACGACTGCAGCCTTCGCTCCGCCTCGGCGGAAGCGGGACCAGAGCCGCGGGGAACACGAGCCGAGGCACCCTCCTCGAAGAGTGCCCCAAGCATGCAACACAGAGAAGATGTGTGTCCCCGCCCGTGATGTAGCGTGGGCAGGGAGGAACACACTTTCTGAAATTGCTGCTCTCACTCGCCATTTCTATCTATTTTATTTTACTCTTTTTCTTGTTAATATAATGATATTTAACAAAAAGGGTGGAAAATCTCTGAATATAGACAGACAAAAACACCAAATAGACAGACAGGTTCACACAGATCGCTTGCTGAAGGCTCAGAAGCTAGTTCCTGTTTGTTTTCACGGACGTTTTATAGCTTCCGGTCGATGACGTCATCACGCCGACGATCGATCTTTTTTTCCGATGGAATGGTTCTACAGGCGCTTCACGACGCATTAACGCAGAGGCGTTCTCACAGCGTTTCGACGCAGCTCGAGTTCCCCGAAAGGGAACAGATAATTCAGCTGTGGTTTAATTTTAAATTGACTACATTCACACTGTCAGTGTTTGGGACTGATAGCTGCATTTACTTGGGGATGTGTCTTGAAAAATGTACTGTTCACACAGCAGCTTAAATACAATAGCAGTTTAAACCCGTGCAGCGAGAGTCATAGTGATGTGACGTCCAATAGTGATGTCCATTAATCTGAAAAGTCTTATCACATTTGATATGATGAGTACAATTAAGGTGCGAGTTCTTCAAATTTTCATTAACAGACAGCAGCTTTTATACCTGAGTAATGCTGTGGTCACACTTTAAGCAAATTCTATGGACACTGCAATGGCCGTAAAATTATATAATATCTTTATACACAATCCAAAGGTTATGTTTTGGGGAACCTGATACGAATTTGCATCACAGGGGAAGTGAATAACACTGATTATCTCTTCACAACGGCACCTGTTAGTGGGTTGGATATATTAGGCAGCAAGTAAACATTTTGTTCTTAAAGTTGATGTGTTAGAAGCAGGAAAAACAGGCAAGTGTAAGGATTTGAGAAAATTTGACAAGGGGCAAATTGTAATGGCTAGACGACTGGGTCAGAACATCTCCAAAACTGCAGCTCTTGTGGGGTGTTCCCGGTCTACAGTGGTCAGTATCTATCAAAAGTGGTCCAAGAAAGTAACAGTTATGAAATAGAAACAGGGTCATGGGCTGCCAAGGCTCATTGATGCACGTAGGGAGCGAAGGCTACAGACGAGCTACTGTAACTGGAATTGCTCAAGAAGTTAATGCAGGTTCTGATTTAAAGGTGTCAGAATACACAGGGCATCACGCTTTGTTGCGGATGAGGTTGCATAGCAGCAGACCAGTCAGGATGCACATGCTGTCCCCTGTCCACAGTGGGCATGAGTATCAGAACTGGACCATGGAGCAACGGAAGAAGTTGGCCTGGTTTGATGAATCACGTTTTCTTTTACATCACGAGAATGGCCGGATGCATGTGCTTACCTGGGAAACATATGGCCCCAGGATGCACTATGGGAAGAAGGCAAACAGTCTTCCCTGGTGGCTGTGGCCTTTTTTAGCAGGATAATGCTCCCTGACACAAAGCAAAAATGGTTCAGGAATGGTTTGATTTGGTCTCCTAATTCCCTAGATCTCAATCCAATCGAACATCTGTGGGGATGTGCTGAACAAACAAGTCAGATCCATGGAGGCCCCACCTCACAACTTAAAGTACTTAAAGGATCTGTACTCACAACACACCTACGGGGTCTAGTTGAGTCTATGCCTGAACAGGTCATAAGCATAAGGGGGACCGACAC
This sequence comes from Pseudorasbora parva, assembly GCF_024679245.1. Classification (NCBI taxonomy): domain Eukaryota; kingdom Metazoa; phylum Chordata; class Actinopteri; order Cypriniformes; family Gobionidae; genus Pseudorasbora; species Pseudorasbora parva. The sequence continues at coordinate 17,544,419 of NC_090181.1, forward strand.
AATATTAGGAAGGTGACACTCAGCTCTTATCTGCATTGTTAAGCTATCAAAACTACACATGAAAACACACAATAGACACGCATAAGTGTAGCGCATAGCAGCCCTCTCACACTGTATATCCATTCATAACTCGTCTTCAGTCCGGGTCTGTTCACACAGCAGGGCTTTGCTGAATATGTGGTCGTAAATGTGCAGGAATCATGTGCAGGTGTGAGTTTGGTTAGAATGTGGTTGACACTCTGACAAATTACTGAACCATGTAAACGTAACAGTATTAAAGGGTTAGTTCAACCAAAAATGAAATTTATGTCATTAATGACTCACCCTAATGTCGTTCCACACCTGTAAGACCTTATTTAGGAACACAGTTTAAGCTATTTTATATTTAGTCCGACAGCATATCTAAGTGTAGGCACACTATACTGCCCATGTCCAGAAAGGGAATAAAAACATCCTCAAATTAGTCCATATGTGACATCAGTTAGTTAGTTAGAATCTCTTGAAGCATCGAAAATACATTTTGGTCCAAAAATAACCAAAACTACGACTTTATTCAGCGGTGTCTTCTCTTCCGTGTTTGTTTTCAAACCTCAAATAAAGATTCAAATGGTCATAAATCAGCGTCATGACCATTTGATTCTTTATTGTTTAAGTTTGAAAACAAACACGGAAGAGAATACAATGCTGAATAACGTTGTAGTTTTTGTTATTTTTCCGACCAAAATGTATTTTCGACGCTTCAAGAGATTCCAATTAACTAACTGATGTCACATATGGACTACTTTGATAATGTTTTTATTCCCTTTCTGGACATGGACAGTAAAGTGTGCATACACTTGGATACGCTCTAGGACTAAATATAAAATATCTTAAACTGTGTTCCGAAGATGAACAGAGGTCTTACGGGTGTGGAACAACATTAGAGTCATTAATGACTAGTGAACTAACCCTTCAATGTCTCAAATACAGGATTGACAACTATATTCTGCAAATGCGTGAACGTGACCAAAAAATGGCCAAAAAATCTTTTGTAAACATAAGTCAATCAATATTAACATACTGTTTATGGAACTGTTGTGTAAAAGCAATATCACAATATAATCACAGCTGCTGGTCTGAATATCAGTAGACAATGTATAAGAAGGTGAAGGACAATGACAATTTGGATCCAGCCGCCTTTGTAGCAGAGGAAGGGATTCAGCTGAGCACAAACCTACAGGAAATACTATTAAGCCTCTACAGTTTTCTGTTCCTGTCAAGCAGATACCTGAAAGCACTTCCTTTTGCACACAATGACTTCATCTGATAACTGCTGGGTATCTTGCATTGTGTCAGGCAGATGGCAGATGTGGGGTTGTTTACTGTTTACGGCAAGCTTATGTTTACATTCATATACGTACGGTTACAGCTGCGTCTAACCAGCTGATACTCCATGGAGTGGATGTAAATGCAGGCCAGGGGATCAAGGGCTGGTGGCATATGCTTCCCAGTTCTCTGTTCGCTTGTGGGGAGAATTGATAGTTAGGAGGGACCACGCGTGAGCGGATGCGTGTATTTGTGAGGGGGTGCTGTCATATATGCGATGCGGCAGCGTGTGCGGTGACAAGCTCCACGCGGGAAGGGGTGGGAGGTCGTGTGGGGAGGAGAGGCGGGTAGCTGACAGGGACATCAGTTTCCTCAGACATTAACTCCCCCTGTACCTGAGAGAGTGGAATAATCACACGCCGGGGCCATACACCATGAAATGGAAGTGCAGCAAAGATCTGGGGGAGTGGACACACAGCCCTGTCCAAGGAAATGAGAGCCATTTTTTAAAGTATGGGCCATTGTGGTGTGTGTCTGTGTTTGTGTGAGATACAGCAGGAGGGAAAGAGCAGGAAAGAAAGAACTTTATGTGTATGGGATAAAGTAGTCTTTTTGCCAATCATCTCTGCATGTAATCTGAAAAAAAAAAAAAAAACATCTCTGTAGTACAAAAGACACATTTCCACTGAGGGAAAATAAGCACCTTTAACCAGCTGTCGAACTAAACTATAATGGTACAAAATTAGATAGCTACCGTTATATATTACCAAATGCAGTTAAAGGAACTTCATTTTCTGTTGTTCTGTTGTTGTCGCTACTCGACCCGTCCATCTGAAATAAAATTATTTATAGTGTGGCATTTGATTTCTGGGTGTTTCTTTAACAATGGCCAATTTCCCCCTGTGGACTATAGAGAAAAAATCTTTAAACACTCTCAATAGTGTGCACTTACAATGTAACAGTAAATATACAAACATCACAGGAGAATTTCTTTAACAAGTTATGAAAAATACTAGCCTGACGTGGTCATACTCAATTCCAGTCAGAATATGAGTCTGAAACTGCTCCGTTGGGCTGTGATTATGGGGTGTGTTTCAACCGAACCAGGAAAGACATCAATTGGATAGACCAACAACCAATCAGAGCAACGAAGCGACGCATTGTCAAATGTCAACAGAACTCAACTGCACTGTGTTGCCAAGTCTGCGTTTTTTTCCGCGGCTTGTTTTCTATGTCCGCGGGTTGAAGCTATTTTGTGATATATAGACCCATGAGTGTGAATTTTAGCAGGCAACCTTGCCAAAAGAACACACATTTTACCCCGCAAACGCCATTTTTTCCCAGGGAACCCACCAAGAAGCTATTGTTCAGGACTAGTAATTGGCGGGTTTTGTTGTAAAAACTTTTACAAACTTTCGAACTTTTTCGAAGGATTCGAATAAATATACTCCAAGCCCCTTTGATGTTGTTGCATGATTACGTTACTGTTTATCATCTGTCCGTCATCGTCTAAAGCAGGCCCTGATGATTTCATTGGTCCAAACAGTTTCTGTTCTGAGATAATTACTCCTCTATGGATCGAGGCCAGACCGAACCACCTGACCTAAACATTTTGTGGGCGGGGCTAAGTTCGGCTGACATCCAGGCTAGAAAAATACCACAACAGCGTCATTTCAACAAGAATATGATCCAGTTATCATGTCACTCATTCTCTTTCATACAACAACAACTGATCTGGGGCTGGATTCATGAAACATTCTTAGAAATAAAATCCTCTTAAATGCTATTTTCTTCTTCTTCTTCTTCTTCTTCTTCTTCTTCTTCTTCTTCTTCTTCTTCTTCTTCTTCTTCTTCTTCTTCTTCTTCTATATATTGTATTCCCTAAAACATGTTTAATGAACTGTATCTTTTTTCTTAAGATAGTTCTATGTATAATGGAAGAATGTGTAAAATCTAAAAATCTGAATTCCAGAAAAGTAGCTTTCATCTTAAACAAGAGACGTACTTAAGAAAATTTGAAAAAACAAAATATTTTTCAAGAATTACACTAGTAACATTCTTAATGAACTTCTTAAAGGGATAGTTCACCCAAAATTCATCAATTACTCACCCACAAGTTGTTTCAAACCTGTAGCCTATGAGTTTCTTTGTTCTGTTCTAAATAAATAGCTAAAACACAAGATATTTTGTGGTAAAAAAAAAAAAACAGTTGCTGGTAAAAAAAGAAAAAAATAGAAGAGTACTGAGTAAATTACAACAAAATGTTTTTTTTTTTTTGGGTGACGGCAAAACTCAGAACACATCTTACTTTCTTAAGAATGACTTCAGTGAAAAGCTGAACTCAAGTCTTCCAGGGTCAGGGTCAAAGCTGATTCGAAAGACCGCTGTTCGACAGTTTCTGTGTTTACTAGAAGCACCCAAGCAACTCGGCTGTCATTATGTTAAGCCCCGTCCACCGACTCTATACATCAGGGCTATTCAAATCTTACCCTGGAGGGCCATTGCAGTGCAGAGTTTAGCTCCAACCTTAATCAAGCACACCTGAACATGCTAATCAATGTCTCCAGGATCATTAGAAAATCACAGGTGGGTGTGTTTGATCAGGGTTGGAGCTAAACTCTGCAGTGCATTGGCCCTCCAGGGTAAGATTTGAATAGCCCTGCTATACATGATGTGATTGGTCTGACCAGAGTTTGGCGTTTACAACTCAGAAGTGTATTGAGAGTTGCTAGACGACACTCGCAGCAGATTAGATTTGCTGCCGCTAGGGTGCGTCTAGATTTCTAAGCTAATAATTTTGTTTATTATGTGTTTTTTTTTTATTCTGTGGTGGGAAATAAGCTTTAATAGAATCTGGCCTCTGCTCTCTGTGGTAAAATTCCAGGCCTGGTATAAAAGTAAATCTTGTCAATACTTGAATTTTTCTTTCTCTTCACTCCCAAGCCTTCTAGTCTTGATTTACAATGATTCACTAAAACGCGCTGAGGCTTCATTCAGATTTTTAGTGGACCGCTAAAGCCCTTTCTGCGTGTAGTTTTGTGTCTCTTAAAGATGCCTACAGCAGTATCACGCTCTGATGGTGTGTGACAGTGGCTGTGCTGATTAAATGTATTGATCATTGTCTGTCTGTCGAACACACTTGGAGCTGTCTGACACATTATGAGAGTAAAAAGTGGCATACTGCACGTTTGTCTAAAGCCTCAACGTGTCTTAGGAGGTCTGGACCCGGAATCCATAAACGATTCTCATGTTTTCCTTGTTTACAACAGCTCCCTGGGAGACGATGCAGATTTCCGGATCCGCTAACTCCATCTGTGAGTGCCGCCGCTTTGCGTCTCGCATCTTTGAACGTGCGGACAACTGGCAGCACGCGAGGCTCCAGACCATTACTCTGATGTTGTTTACATGCAATGCAAATGATTGGTAAACAAACAACGGCGCGCAGAGCCACAAGTTCCCCCCAGCCGTCCTTGCAGCCTATGCAAATCAGTGCCCACCGCGTTCTCGGCTCGCATGAGGCAGGAAATTAAGAGCTGAGGCTAAATTACAGTGTAATATGTAAATGTGCAGATGTGTGGCTATGCATTGTTGCTTCATTATGACTGGAAAAATGGCCCTGCTTAATATTCAAACAACTTTGTAAACAAAAAAAAGGCAACGCATGCTAGCAGTCCCACAGGGGCAGCGGGCCACTGAATGTTTTTCGCCACGCAACACGCACTGTAACTGTGTTCATTTACCATCATCAAATACATCACAGCGGGCAAACAACTACAAGAGCCAAACGTGTTGGACGGCTTAATGCGAATTGCAGTCATGTGTGCTAATGCGCTCAGAGTGACACGGTAGTCATGATGCTCATACATCAATGTGGCATGGCTCTTGCCCAGTCGGAGAGGGAATCTGGCCTTGCTGACCCCACTCGCAGGTCGCGGTCTCTCCCACCACCCACACCAGGAAAACAGATTACTGCCGATCAATATCTCAGAATGCACCTCCTGCTGGGATTCAGCTGGGATTCTGGAGTACTACAGGGACCATGTAACCGGCAATGCCAATGCAATTCGAATGTACGCATCCGTAACTTTCTCAAAATATTGTCACACCAGTGTTTGATGTGCGATTAAAGTGCGATTGCTGCCACTAGGGTGCGTCTAGATTTCTAGGCTAAGTAAATGGTGAAATCAGCTTTAAAATTCTGTTAAATGTCTCCTTTTGTTTTCCACACAAGACAGTAAGTCATACAGATTTGATTCTATACATGACTGTGAGTAAATTACACCATTTTTGGATGATTCACACTTGTGCTTTGAGTTGAGTTTGTTTTGGTGCCATTTTGGATGTCGCCCACCAGGTTGTTCATGGTCCGATGTTGCAAGTGACTGAGATTAATGTCTATAATGTAGGTCACTCTGAGATCTATGCCGAGTTCACATATCAAAAATCTTGAGGATGTCAAAAAAGAGATGCTGCATCAACACACACTACGGGTATTTGTCTTGGCAGTGTTGAGGAACTGGAGACAATGTATGTATGGCTTCCAGAAACCTTTCCACTAACTCTCACAGGTCATTGACAATGCAGTATGATCTACCTTGGCATGTTCTGCCCATGATTAATGTAACCCATGTATTCTGGAATCATCTGTGAATCATGGGATGATACAAGAACACACTGAACTCAACGTCTTTCCCAAAGAGATCTTTGCTGTAATTTTCCAGTACTGATTTATCTGTGGATTAAGAGAGAGTTTACTGAGAATATGTTGAGTTTACATAGATCAATGTGGTATTGTGCACTTGGGAAATCCAAGAAAAGACAAACACACAAACAAATTATTTATATCTATAAACAAATAATTTACTTCAGAATACACAACAGAAGCCTCTCGTTAAAATTCTACCTACATACCATAAGAATGTATGCAGTGTGTTCATGAATGAAACAAACAAAAGGTTTCTTGTTTGTCTTTTCCGTAAAACTAACTCATAGCCAGTTTAAAACTTCCTCTGCAGTTTCAGCACAATAGCAGAATTATCAAAGTTAACTGGGGACATAATTAAGAAAACATATATGCTTGTTATTCTGAGGTGAGCACACTCATGAATATTTATGTCATTACTGCTGTCCTCTGATAGTCTTTGTGTGAGTTTTGATAAAGAACGCGGCCGAGGCATGAAATTTGTAATTTATTCCTAAATGTGTTTTCAGCCGCAGTGTTGTGGTCCCTTCAACATTTCGTCACTCCCTATTTAAATCTCCTTTCATTGCGTTATTAGGAAAATTCAAACCGCCACCTCTCTGTTATCCAAGCGTAGAGTGAAAATAAAAGCTATTTGTATGTGAACATGCATGTTGGCCATGCTGGCTGAACAGCGCTAATGGTTTCATAATTTCAGAATAATGGCTCCATGTCAGTATGAGATTGCCATTAGCCAACCGTGCCACTGATGTGGGCATCTTTCGTCTCGTGTGGGGTTTGCTACTCTAGGGGAGCTTCAGGTGTGTACTGTTTAAAAGCCTTTGCACAGAGACAAGAACATGCCTTGTATTCAGTGTTTGTTTTTATATGAGAGTTTGTATGGATTTTCTAATTGTGCCCGCAAAACAGGGGATTTCACAGGATCTTAAAGGGCAAGTTCATTCAAATTAGAGAAGCCTGTTATCAATTACGCGTCTTCGTGTAGCATCAAACTAGTATGAGTTTTTTCTTCTTCTTTAAAACACAAAAGAAGATATTTTGAAGAATGTTTCCGCTATTTAAGTCCATACAATAAGGCTTTTATTGTAAGGACAAGAAAAGACAGATTTTCAAAATATCTTCTTTTGTTTTCACAGAACAAAGTAAGTCATATGGGTTTGGAATTACCTGAGTATGAGTAAATTATGACTGAATTTTCATTTTGGGGTGTCCCAACTGTCCCTTTAAAGGGGTGGTTGATCAGCTTTTTTTGAAGGCTTGTTTGTGTTTATGGGGTGCACTGTAAAATTAATTCATGTTAAATAAAATAAAGCTTTAATCCCAAAAAAAAAAAAAAAACTTTATTTTTCACATATTTTACCTTTATTCAACACCACTGTGTCCCTTCTTGTAAAAATGGTCGGTTTTCCCGGTTCTATGAAGCCCCTCCCGTATGAATTGGTGTTGTGATTCGCTAACCGCCTACTGCATGTTGTTCGGAAATGTCGAGCCCCTTGCCATTATGGGAATCTGCATGTGCTCATGTGTATTGTAGCCAATGGCGTCAATATTGCCTAATCAATTTAAGCCTGAATCAGACCCAGAGAATATCAGTGAAGAGGATCAATCAGAACCCGCGCAAGAAAGAATGTTACAGGACGTTTCAGAATGGTATCTTTTTATTTTATTTTTAGTTGTCTCATACTTTGTAGATACGCTGATATTTGTAAATGCTACTACTGTTTATGTTAGCTTTTGAAATACGGTTTTAGCTTTATTGAAGGGTTAGTTCACCCAAAAATGAAATTAATGCCATTAATGACTCACCCTAATGTCGTTCCACAACCGTAAGACCTCTGTTCATCACAACACAGTTTAAGATATTTTATATTTTAGTCCCAGAGCATATGCAGTCAATGCCCAATTTACTGTCCATGTCCAGAAAGGAAATAAAAACATCAACTAATCCATATGTGACATCATCAAAGTAATCCATATGTCACATCAGTTGGTTGATTAGAATCTCTTGAAGCATTGAAAACTATGATTTTATTCAGCATTGTCTTCTCTTCCATGTTCCCTCAAAAATATTCAAATAGTGTAAATCGATCAATGATTCGGGTCGCCAATGTCACATGATTTCAGTGGTTTGGCGGTTTGATGCGATCTGAACGGCTGAAATCACGTGACATTGGCGACAAGAGAATCTTCAAGAGATTCTAACCAACCAATTGATGTCACATATGGACTACTTTGATGATGTTTTTATTCCCTTTCTGGGCATGGACAGTAAAGTGGGCATTGACTGCATATGCTCTGGGACTAAAATATAAAATATCCTAAACTATGTTCCGATGATGAACAGAGGTCTTACAGGTGTGGAACGACATTAGGGTGAGTCATTAATGACATCAATTCTATTTTTGGGTGAACTAACCCTTTAAAGCTTTAGTACAGAAAGCATGCTTGCCTTGTAGTATTTTTTTCATATAATCTTTATAACAAATGATACAGTCGAAGGGATTATTTGGAACTGCTCTATCTTTGAGGACAAGCTTTTTTTTCAACTCAAACTGATTGAGAAAGCTGTCCTCCGTAAAATGTGCAGCACAAAGAGCTATATTTGAATTATAATGTTCAGGAGTTAAATATAAATTTGAACCATTGTTCCATAAATCTAGCATCCATATGAAGGCAGAACAAAGATGACCTCCAATCGGGGTGAAAATGACAGCATTTCGACTGCATGGTAACAACACTACTGCATGATTACTCTTCTCAACATTTCTTTAAATTAAAATATCTCCCTTTTCTTTGAACTTTGAGCGTTGTAACTTTGCAGATGTTGTTTATACTCAAACAGCAACTTTTTAAACTAAAGTTAAAAAAAGTTAAATCATAACCGACCACACTTTTAAGAGAAACCCAAAATCCTAACCATTTTTTGTTTTCATTTTAAACATACCAACAGACATTTATCACTAAATTTGGGGTGTTTTGATTGTAACAAATTATATTAATAAAGATGTATAATAATATGTTTTATATAATTTCTTTTAACAGAATGCAGTATAGGGACCCTGTGAATTGAAATGCAGCTCATGAGTAGCTTGTGTTAAATTGCCAACCCGATCTGTCGGCAATACATATTTTACGAGGTGGTTAATCTATACGAATTTGTACGACCTTACTCGTACAAATTGGTACGATTTTTGCTAAATTTGTGCGTATGATTTCGTATGAATGACTATAACTTCAAACCCCGCCCCTAAACCTTCCCATCACTGCAGTATAGCCACCTTGCACAAACTGGTCGTGAGATAGTGTTGTGATTTGCATATTTCGGAGTATTTGTGAGATATGTTATTTACAATTAGGTTTCCTTTACATTTTGGATGTTTAATGACTTATGGCATGACGCTTAATTTATTTAATAAATGAATAATAAGCACTACATATAACAATTTGAATAATAAAAGAATTGCCATTATGAGTTAAAAGACATTTTACATGTAGTGGTCATGTATAAACAGTCCTGAAGTGTTGGTGAAGTGCAAACATAATGCATTAAATAATGGTTAAAATGGTAAAGTGGGATTGGGCTGTGTTGCAGAGCTTGATTTGAATTGGCATGACCGCCACAGCTCAAGGCAAATGGATTACGGCTCTGATTTGGTCATGTTTAGGGGTTAAATCTTATCTTAAAGAAGACTTTTAAGTGTCTTGGGAAGAAAAGGGCAAATGGGGGGCTGCTGAGGTCAGGGATGGAAAAGGTTATAGAAAGATTACTCAGGCTCTTTTAATAACGCACGCATGCACAAAAGCACATGACATGCGCACACAATAACACCATACACCCTTTGACCCGCTGTATGTTTATATACGCGTATGAGTCGCAGACAGCTATGAGGGGAAAGTCTTCTCATCTTCTGGTCGAATCCAAGGCTGCCACTCAACTTCAAAGCTCAGGCCGTTCGTTTTTTTTCTAACCTCCAAACACAGAGTCTTGTTACAGCTGTGAGCAGGGGACAGAGTGTAGTGTGCTGGACTCCTGATTAACCCTTGAGCCAGTGTTGTTCTCCACCGCCAGACAGATCCTCTTTCTCTGGGCTCGGCCCTGTAACGGGAGCCCTTTCACACACTGCCCACTTCAAAGCTCCCTGCCTGCCAGGAATGTCAGCATCAGAAGTAGAAGAAGAAGAGAGATGGCCACTGAGAATGAGTGTGTGTGTGAGAAGAAACCCCAGCATGTTTGTGTGAGAGTTCATATTTGAATATGTAGGAAGAAAGTGTGCGTCTTCATTTCTCAATGGGAATTGCCTCTCCTTGGCCTGACACAGTCAACTGCTTCCCCTTTTTTCATTTGCGGCAGAGACAAGTTGTTTTTAATCTAATTTGTCTGGAGAGCAAAGACCCTTGGGCTTGTTTGGCCAGAGTCTCGACTAGCTTTTCTCCTTCTGAGGACGCGGCATGTGTGCAAAGCTTAACAACTAGTTCTGCGCCTGCCAATCTATCAGAATCTCAATTGAATACTGCCAGCTATTATTTAATGAATGGCTACTTCATATATTGTATTTTTATTTGAGTGTTTTTACTGTTTTATACTTTATATTTCACAGCTTTTTCAGTAAATGTAATGTTACATTTATGTTTAGAGATAATGTTGGAACAGGATCCATGTTGAAATGCTGCCAGTTAGAAAAGTTTTGAATTGAAACATTTAATAATTATGAATTTAAGTTGGAAATGTTATTTTCAGGCACGTTCAAAAAGTGAACAAATATAATTTAGTAATATAGTTTGAGCCAGTCACTCATTTCTGAATAATCTGATGTGATTTCTCTATAATACTCTTTGTATAGAAGTAAAAATAAATAAATAAATACATCATACATATACATTGTGTAAAGAAAAGAGAGAGAGAGAGAATCGATCAGTTTTTAAAACAACTTACTGGGTTTTGTTTTTGAACATAGATATTTACCTACATAGAATGTTCAGCATTCAATATGTAACCAACAGTAACATCCCAGTCATATTTGTATACTTAATTACAATTTCCCTTTTTTCCTCATATTTGCGTACTGAATTGCAATTCCTATACTTTCTTAAGTCTATTTGTATACTGTGATTATACTTGCATAATATTAACACATTTTAACACTATGCCTTTCAGGTTCTGGTATTTCCTGAATCTAGTTAAATACTGCAAACAGGAAGTTCAATTTTTGAATATTTCAAACCATTGACCATGAAAAAGAAACCATGCTGTCCAAAAAATAAAGGATTCCATTAGAATATCTTATTCTGTTACTAATTCATTCATCTGCAGGTTATTTAAATAATCCAGACAGTGATATTTTAATCTGGAGAACCTAAATGACTTTTCTTTTCTTTTTTTTTATCTTCCAAGAACCATATAGCCAATTCAAGAACTCTAGTAGCAAAAAAATAATTCTTGATGAGAAATTTCCATGGTGCAGATAGTTGTTATATAACCTTCTGCATGAGAGCAGAAAGACAGGTGAAACCTTTCTCTCGCTGTCTCTGTTCCTTAATCCTCACTGAGGACTGCAGATGACCTCTGCTCTGACAGACTGGGGAAGAGCACATTTCAGGCCCTCAGGATGGGACCTAAGACCCTAACTTTGATCAAACCTCAGTTTAAACCAAGATCAAGGCCTGCCAGCTCCTTTGTTCTTGTATGGTTTGAAGACCCAGTTAAATCCCAAGAGTTCTGCTCAAAAGGCCTGAAATATGATGGGGTAAAAGGAGTTCCAGCAGGTCCTGCTTACCTTTATGGAGTTCACCATGAGCTTAGGCCTGAACCGAAAAATGTCATGCATGATTCAACCTATTTGAAGTCTAATAGGCAACAATAACATTCACCTGTTGTAAACAAAATATAGTCATGTATTATCATTTTGAATGTGCCACATTAAAGTGCTATTGAAACTAAGCATTTCATCTGTTCAAACAGCATGTCTACAGATTGTTCACGATGAAAGTCTTAAAAGGACTTCTGTACCTCTAGTGGTCACAACAGCTGTTGTGTTGTGACACTGCCAATAAAGCTCCACAGTCTAACTGCTCTGTCGATCATTGTGATCTTCCTTTTGTAAAGAGGAGACAATGAGCCGCTTCTGCTGCCTCAGAGCCAGGCAACCTGAACCAACCAGAGGAAGCTCTCAAAGCCCCATGAAAACAAACTGCTGAGCCAAGCCATTTCCCCTCCTCTTGAAAGACTATCTCCAGCACTGTTTAAAGGTGAAGATGCCTAATCTTCCCCAAAGTCACACACATACACAGCTTGTCCTTCCTTCCTGTCTTGAATATTTTTTGAAAGGATCTATCTATCTAATCAAACCTTGAATGATTATGACAACTGTTTCCGCAGAGATGCTTTACAACAGATTCAACTTCTCTATTCCAACATTGACACTGTTATTGAACTGAACTGAGCTATATAATGAAACTGTGTTCTATTTTCTTGTTCTCTGTAATGCTGCTTTACAGCAGAATTTGATTTTGTATTATATCTAAATTTGCATAATTTATACTTATTTTCTTGTTTATTAATGCAAAGGTGCTTTGAAAAAATCTGAATTGTACAAAGCACTAAATAAAGGTGACCTAAAGAAAAAAATGATCTTTGCTAAAATCCCTTTTCCCTGCCAGCATTTTGGGAAAAAGTTGCCAGCTATATAGCGCCAACATTTTTGATAATTTTCTCAAAAGTTCCATGGCCCCCTAGCCTGGATGCCAGCCAAACTTAGCCCTGCCCACAACATTTGAGGTCGGGAAGTTCAGTCTGGACTTGATCGGTTGTGGAGCAACTATGCTTGAACCAGAGCCTGTACTGTCTTACACAACAACTTATTAACTTATTAAAGCAACCTTGAGTTATGGAAAGGCGCTATTTAAATACAACTTTTTCTTCAGAGCTGTTCGGACCAATCAAAATTTCAGGGCAGGCTTTATACGATGATGGACAGATGATCAACCGTAACATAATCATTAATGTCACCAAAGAGCGCTTGGGTTGAAATGGTTTACTAAACGGAGAACTTGTTCGTAAATGCATTCACCTTTACTATTTCTCTCAAAAATGATGATTGTGTTAGTAAGCACTCAGTGTATCCTTAAATTCTTTTCACAACACCGCCAAAGATTGTTTACACTCATCTTCTTCTACTACTTCTTCCAGGGCGTGTGCAGTTGAGTTCTGTTGACAACTACGGCAGGCGTTGCTCAACATAAGTCACTCACTCCGTCGCTCTGATTGGTTGTAGTCTATCCAATTGAGTGCAGAGGCATTTTCGCCCCATAAACACAGCCCGATGACGCAGTATCAGATTAATATTCTGACTAGAATCTGAGTATGACGACGTCAGGCTAATGGCCCCCAGAATATTAGTTTTAAAAGACCCACTTCTTAAAAAAAAAAAAAAAAACACGTATTACTTTTTTCATAAAAAAGTTTAACAAAAGAAGCAACATTGAGCAAAAAGCTGATAAAATTGCATTTTCCTCAAACCGTTTAGAACAATGATCAAAACATAGATAGTTAGATCAAGTCCATCAACACCCCCAAAGCTTGCACAGTCCTAACCACTTCCTGGGTCAACATTTCATTCAGTAAAATTAGGCAGTTTTGATTTATATGATGTTTAATTTTGATTTTTTTTTTTTTATGTACATGCAAGATATTTCTTGTTTCTGCTTCTTCTTTCCCTTTGTTTTGATCAGGAGATTTATTACTCTTTCAGAAGATATGTCATAGTGCCCCCTACAGCATAACAGTGAAAGAACTGAACATTTCCTTCAATGGCAGGGATACATTTAAGAAACTAAAGTTCATATTATATAAAACTGGGATTCAAATAATGTACGAAGCCTTCAGAATCTTTGAAACCCAATGTCGAGAGAAAACGATTTCACATGAATTTGTCCAATAAGATTATATGGAATGTAAACCTGTCATGGGACGTACAAATGTATAGAAATTAGCCACCAAATTGCCAAAACTCAACATGATTGTGAATTAGTTGTTTCTTTAATTTATTTTATTTTTTTATTTTTTTGATTAAAAAGTGGTGGCGAATACCGTTTTTCTGTGGCCACAATGTTATACGTCGGTATTGTGGCAGAAAAAGTTGTTACCTTTCTTGAGGGTTGTTATTTTTCTGGTACTCTTTGGAAGGGTCCTCTATGGTTTTTAAATGGCACCACAAATAGGGCTCTCTGCAAATTGTATTCAGGGCCACCATTACCCTATCACATCTGCTTTGCCTGTGTGCACACCATCTCATTAGTTTGGTAAAAATGCCACCTTAACCTCCATTACAATCTGCCCCAGTAATTAATTACTTTTTAAACTATTGAACCGAAAGCAATTAGGTTATAAAGGCTAGCTTGTTAGGTAACACGATCCCGGCCCTTTATTAGTCAGCTGTTGAAGTGTGGACACGAACAGCACCTGACAATGAGCAAAATTAAGATGCTAATACGACAGCCTATTTGACTTGTCAGTCAATGTTTCAGCTCCGAAATGGTTTAATTTTCTCTGGTTTAGCAGCATTGTATGAAAACACAGCAGTTTGAATATTACAGGGGATTTTAGTCCTTGTAGATATGGCAGACAAACACATAAAAAAATGTTTCCATATATAGTTCAGCATATGCTTCTAAGAAATACTGATACAAAAAAGCATTATCTACACTTTCTAACACCACATGCATCACTATAGAACCTGAAGGAACGGCAGGAGACAAAACCTGTGTACGGTAATAATAACTACATCTATGCATCATGTATGTTGACCATAAAGGACAAAGCAGAGTGAGGCATGTGGAGTTGATTGCACTGGCCAGCAGAGGGTCAGGATGAGGGTCAAGCATCACATTAGTCTCTGTCCACAGTGGACAAGCCACGGAGCACAAGACTAATGTTGCATTTCATATAAAAGGTCATCCGTGGAAATGAATGTGAAACCCTAACTTGAGGAGCTTGGAAAATAACAACAAAACAAGAGACAACTTAAACTATGAGCACACAGTGTAGTGATATAGATAAATATTCAGACTGCAATTACACAGGTCATTTCAACATAACCCTCACATATCTATAAACAAATGAACGCTCGGGCAGTTAATTTATTTTCTCAAAGGGGCTGCATGGTAATCGAAGAACTCAAATTACTTGTCCTGGCTTTTTCTTTCCCGCTGTGTGTAGCATATTTGCACTGACGTCACATCATCACCTCATTACTTACTTGTGCGATATGAGAATATGCTATGTGATGGCCATCATTTGTCTATTATATTTTCATTCACCTACAAGGTATACAATACTTTTCTTGAAATGCATCCATAAAACCATAAAACCTGTCACACTGAATCTCATCTGATTTTGAAATGTTTGGCTCAATTTGTACTTGCATGGAAGAAAGCCTGGGCATACCTGATGCTGTAAGCTTTAATGTATGAATGTGTGTATGTCTCAGTGTGAAGTACATTTCGGTGCAAATGCAAAGAAAACTTTACCTACAAATACTTAAAGTAATAGGAGTACTAATGAGATCATGTTGCTAGGTTTGTGTGATGTACAGACACATCTAATGTAAAATGCATTCATTTTCACATACTGTACATTTAAAAAAATGGTATGTCAACAGTCAACACGTCACATGTTCCTCCCAGAATTGTACCGGAGTAGTATTTTTATGTTTTTATTATCATAGCTGGAGCTATGCAGAAAATAGCTGCATGAAAGTTGCCTATAGGTAAGCATTTAGTGTTTGAGCAAGAAACCTGAAACAATCTGTGTTAAAGCCGCAGTCCGTAACTTTTTGCACTCTAGTGGTTAATAAACAGGACTGCATGCATCTTGCGGAAGAACATTGCAGCCGGAGCTACTTCTCTCTGTTTATGTCTATGGCGGATCACGTAGGGACTGTGCTCCTCCGCAGCGGTGCCTACCAGTCTGGCCTGAAATAGTCCCAATATAAACACTTATTATAAGTGTACCATAACGATTCAGGGTAAGACAAAAACACGGTGTGGAAAATGGATTCCTGTTGTACATTCTCATTGTAATTTTTGTAAATCTTGAAGACAAAAAAAAGTTACGGGCAGCTTTTTAAATCAAAACTATAGTTGTGTAAAGGACATATTATGTCCCTTTTTACAAGATGTAAAATCCCTGATGTCTCTGAAAGTGTCCGATGTCCCCAGATTGTGTGAAGTTTTAGCTCAAAATACCCTACAGATCATTTTTAATAGCATGTTAAAATAGCCACTTTTGAGGGGTGAGCAAAAACATGGAAATATCTGCCGTTTTTCTTTCAAGGCCCCCTTTCATGCTCCAGCACCGGCAAAAACAAAACAGGACAATCTCACACAGACAAATACTATAACTAAGCACAAACACATTAATAACAAACACACAGCAGTGAGCTGTTATTATGACGGGACACAGTCACCAGGCACTATTTCCGCTTTTCCGGTCACGAGTAATACGAGGTAATAAAGTTCTGTTTATCATATTAGATACATTTGAGTGTGTTTAAAATGATGCTATGACGTTACTCTGTGCGTTCGCTCGGCAGCTGCTGTGACATTTGTTGCACACTGCTAAGAGTGAAGCGTTTCTGCCAAATAAAATCGGAAACCGAGGCTAATGCAGATATGACGCAATTGACAGGCGACTCTCACGCTATGCTCAGACGTCCCGGCTCCTTGGTTAAAATAGCAATTTTCTCACAATTTACAAATAGTTGGAAACATTTATGGAATTACCTTTGTCTCAATAAAACTGAACGAAACTTTTTCAGAAACTATCAAAAATATGCTATTACAAAAGAAGAAAAAATTAAAATGAAAAAATGAAAAGAATGAACTCAGTCGCACAAATGTAACAGGATATTCAGTATGCTTCATTCTTTGTTAAATCAGCACTAGGTAACTTTTCAACCTTCATAATATATTTTTTAAGACTCTTGTGATGATAAATTGACTTACAATAGGTTGAATGACACGTCTGCCATAGCCTGATGGGGTCTGTAACGTTTTTAATTGTACTTTTAAACTTCGGGTTTCGGGTAGTAACCCGAGAAAAAAAAGAACTACAAAATTCGACTGCTTTATACGTCACTTCCACCAACACCCACACTTCCTTAAATTCGGACGTGCGAGCCCAACTTTGTTCGTCGGATAATAGAGTCATGTCTGAAGCAGCAGAGACAAATAAGAAAGAAAAGGTTTTGTTGGAGGAAAGCAATAAGAGGAAACGAAAAAGTGATGGGATTAAAGGCAGGACGAGGATGCTTGTTACGGTGATTACCTACCACTCAAACATTGAATTGAAGTATCATATAGATTATGTAAAACGGTAACCAATAGACTACTATAATGACGCTGGCTTGTAAACGTGAGCATCGTGATTATTTGGCGTTTGAAAAAAATAAAACCCATGAAATTATATTCAAATGACATGCTGAAATATGCCACTGACTGTACCTGGGAAGACATTTCACACGCGACGCCAGAAGAACTCTGAACTCCTCTTGCAGTGTTCAGGGGAACTGTTAGTGCTGCACCAACCCACGGGACGCTTTTATGAAGTTATTTGGCCCGCACCGCACCACTGTATATATTTTTACAACCCGCCCCGCACCCACGACCATTAAATAGACATACGGGGTCTGCGGGTTATGAGACAACCCACGCATCACTAGTTCAGGGCTATCAGGGTTGTCATGTCAACAAATGCACGCGCGATGGCATCCCGTGTTGTAGGATGACAGATCTTACGACAATAGTTGAGGACATTATTTTTTCCAAACTGTAGGGGGACCCCGAGAGCAAAAGTCTTAAGGGGGTCGCACACCGGACGCGGAGCTCGGTGGCGCGCCACGCAGCGTCTCAGGTATCGCACACCGGACGCGCACATTTTAAAAGGCTACGTTTATTATACATTTCCCCAAAATATGTTTAGACTTTATTCAAGCTGTTGAACTCAGAATGTAAAACAAACGTGTCTTGTAGCAAAGGTTGAAATCAGTATACCTTAACCATAATATACTTTTAATATAAAGCCTTGAAATGGCGCTCTGTGGCGCGGCAGGATTTAGAACAACTTCCTGAGTCGCCGCGGACAGGCGCCGAGCTCCGCGTCCGGTGTGCGACCCCCTTTAGTTTTTCAAAAGATTTGTTGGATTGTGAATGCATTGCCAAAGATTTTGCTTGCATTTCTCAGTTTTTTGTTTGCTGTTTTGACACAAACCTCTCGTGGGGGCGGGCTTAACAGTGATCTACTCTGATTGGATAAAGAGCTTTTGATGGACAGGTGGAATGATCTCGCGGTGCTTTGTATTAGGCTAGTTCGTAAAGAAGAGCTCTCGGGAGAGGCATGGAGCGGCGGCGGCTTCATCGTCATCTTTGTCGTCAAGTTTGTGTTATTGAAGTAACCAATAATATCGATAAAAGTTGTATTCATGTACAGTGTGCAACAGTTCTGGCTTTATTTGACACATTAATTATTTTAAAATGTTTAATGTATATCAACAGTGGCGTGACTTTGTTTTAAAAAGTGGGTTGGACGTATGTGTGTGTGTGTGTGTGGGGGTATATTAAGATATGTATATCAATAATCCGCAACGAACTGTTGCACACTGTACATGGACATACTGTACATCACTTTTGTAATGGCATATTTTTGATAGTTTCTGAAAAGGTTTCGTTCAGTTTTATAAAGTTTCGTTCAGTTTTATTGAGACAAAGGTAATTCCAAAAACATTTGGGATATTGTAAGTAATCAACTGAACAAAATATATATAACATTGGCCTAGAGGTTTTTGGATATTTTACTGCAAAAATACTACATAGCGCACCTTTAAGTCGTGATTACAAGCTCTACGCATTCAAGTGTGCAACTTCAGAGGGCGTTCATGTGCAATAGGAAACAGGGAAACTCGTATTTATGATAATTCTGAGAGACAATGGTAGCTTTAGCAACATTAGTTGTACAGAGTGCCAGCAAGCTCTTTCAGAATGTAATTTAGAAGGACTCACAACTTATGATGGGATACTTTGTCTGGATCTGAAGTTTGTAAACAAAAAATGATATTGACAGAATCAACCTTTTTGAAAAACTTTTTTTCTGCTTGTCACTCAGGGCTGTGTCTATGCTGATAGGGCAGATCGTCACCGGCTGTGGGCGGGGCGTCCTCCTTCTGAATGGTCATTGTAGGGGGGAATGTGAATCAGCGTGTTCGGAGAGACTGCTTTTTTATTTTTTATTTATGGGAATTCTAAAATAATAAGTGAGTGGATTTTTACTATTATAGGCTGGTTGTTATCACACACTCCGGACACACATTGGTGTTCAAACACCTTATAAAAGTACATTTTGCATAATAGGTCCCCCAGCATCAAACATATTTATTTTTTGGACTGTTTTTTTATTTATTTTTTATTTTTTACTTTGTATTATTTTTTTCTGTGTTAGAGGGAAGAAAAAAAGTTAAACAGGTTTGTAATGAGATGACGTTGAGTAAATGCTGACATAATTTTAATTTTATTAAACTAGTTTCCTATATACTTCATTGTTTATTATTGTCAAATATCTCAAATATGTAGTGGTATTTTCAACTACTCTGATGTTTGCAAATATTTGCAGGGCAATTTTGTTTGTTAACATTAACCTACAGAGACACAACTTCACTTAGTCACCTGAGTTGAAAAAATTCATCAATATCATTACAGCGTAAAATTTGATCCGCGATTGTGTTTCATCTGCATTGACTGGTGCTCTTTTATGGTGTCAATTGCACACCTGTTCTGCTGACTGGTCGTGTGTGTGTGTGTGTGTGTGTGTGTGTGTGTGTGTGTGTGTGTGTGTGTGTGTGTGTGTGTGTGTGTGTGTATGTGTTTGGCTGCTGCTCAGTAGACTCAGGTCACCTCTATGTAGTTAACCTCTCTGGAGATTGATTGATCTTTGTGGCTGTGCAGGAGTTACTTCCTAACAATGTTGCTTCTCTATTTTTGAAGTTCGCAGACTACTTTTCAACCATCGCTGGATAATGATCGTCCTCCAGCTTCACAGTATTGATTGCTGCTGGAGGTATTGATTAACTATGATGATGAAAAAAACTAGGGAGAAATGTGCTGCACACGCGTGTGCGTGTGTGTGTATGTGTGTGTATGCGTGTGGAAGCCCACATTGGTGTCTCACCTGAGTGAAGCGTTAAATCTAAATCCCCAGCCTTATCAGCGTGGATGGTGACAGGTTCCTTTATAATTGACATTCCTGAGGCAGGCTTTGGAGCCTGGTGTTTAAAATGCACCCCACGATTCTCTCCGGGTTCATCTTTTTCTTTTGCGATTTTGTTTTAGAATTCATTATTTGGCATGAAATGTAAAAGTCTTCTTTATAAAATGGTGTGAAATCCCTCACTGTCTGCAGGCACTCTACAGACTCCTGAAACCATTTTAATGTGGTGTCCGTGCTAGCTGCCATCTAGCCATTAAAACACACATCTGTGGGGAGATAATTGCCTCATTACCTAAATGTATACGGGTTTGCCATGAATATTATGTTTTTGAATGAATATCATTTTGATGCATTGGTGTACATGCTGAAATGTGCAAGATTTTTTTCCGAAAAAAAGTGAGCAGGAGAGTGAAATTCCTTAGTCACATTCACACAAAACATTTGCTATAGTACACATTTCCTATATGTTTGGACAGCATTGTTTTGTATCTGTTAGCTAAAATGATTGCAGTGCAAAAATATGTATAATAATTTTTGAGTCTCTCATTGAAAATTTGGTTGTTGTTTCTTCTTCAACTACAGGTATGTTCCAGGAGTTGGTTTTTATTAAACAGATTTTAATATTTATATATTTTTTACAATGAGCACAATGTACATGTTGTACAATTGTCCCAGACCTAGGCTTTTAATTATAAAATATAACAATCATAACAAAATATGATACCATCTGTTGCTCAATTATGTCATTCATTTTCAACACAACTAAATTTTGTCCATAATAAAGTTGCAGCAGTGGTTCTCAATTTTTTTTTGACTTAAAGTGTCTTATTTGTCCAGTAAAATATTTGAAGACCCCCATATAGTTCAGCTATTTCTGGTGTAATTATGATGGAGATGTTTCCAAACTAGAAGTATTAATTTTGTGATTTCATACATTTTATGGAATATGTTATTGAATAAAATCAACAGTTAAAAATATGATTTCAGTTTACATAATATATATATTAGATTTTTAATTTAGATTTAATTTGTAGTTAAATTATGTAAATATAATAAAATAATGTATTCATTTAAACACGTTCAGTGTTTCATTCTGCAGCCTATTTAGAACTTTGCTGTGGTAAAGATTGTGCAAATCTAATACAATATTATTTTATTGTAAGTACTTGAAACATGTGAAATGAGAGCTATCAAATTAGCCTTAGCAAGACAAAAGAGTTGGCAATTATATTCCAGCACTGTTCAGAATGTCATTTCCACCACAATGTGTCATTAAACACATCATTTGAGGAGTGACAGAAATATTCATGCATTTCAAGAAAAAAAAAAAAAGACAGAATTCTCCTGGGACGTACGGCAAACCAAAATTTATTCAGACACCTTTAACATATCTCACATTATAATTTATTTGCTATAGTTTAGAAAATGGAAATAAAACATGACAAGGACTCAGATAAACTGTGTCAGAACAAATTCATATTGATAATGTCAGATAACTTTGATAGAAAGGTATGTGCTGGATTACAATCAACCAATCAGCTGTCAGCTGCTAAACTTGAGTATTAGATAATACCAATTTAGGTCAACCAATTGCCAAGCAATGCTTCATTTTGTTCAGTCTGGTGTAGAAGGTCGCATTAGCAATTAAAGAAAATACACTTAAAACATGGTCAGGTCAAAATGTCTGAATAATTTTGGTCCCAAATGTTTATAAGTTTTTCTGGTAGTCCACTGTATGAAGAATTTCTGGGTATAATATGCCACAGTTTACTTTATTTTGCTATCCTCACTTATAGCAATGAACTGTCCTGCACCCACTAGAAAAATATATATCTGGTAATAATTTTTGGTTTGACTGTATGTCTGGTGTAATCCTCCTGTTCGAACTGGCCATTTCAAGAGGGACTCGAACCCCGGTCCGGCGGCATTAGAGTCGGACGATCTAACAAGGAGGCTAAAGGTTGCAACCTCTAGTATCAGTCACTGAAGCATCTTTTGAGTAGCCTAGAAATCTAGACGCACCCTAGCGGCAGCAAACCTAATTTGCCGGGAGTGCCGTCTAGCAACTCTCAATTCACTTCTGAGCTGTAAACGGCAAACTCTGGTTGGGCCAATCACATCGTGTATAGAGTCGGTGGGCGGGGCATAAAATAATGATGGCTGAGTTGCGCTTGCTTCTAGTAAACACAGAAACTGGCGAACGGTGGTCTTTCGAATCAGCTTTGACCGCGACTTGGAGTTAAGCTTTTCTCTGAGAAAATGACAAAAAACGGCACTGAAGTCATTCTTAAGAAGGGAAGATGTGTTCTGAGTTTTGCCGACCGGATACATCGAAAGTTTAATCTATCAACTAGCTCTGCTTTACCTTCGTTGCTCTGGTTGGTTGTAGCGATATCCAACTGCGTGCACGCCGTGCAGAGGGAGTTTGAAAGACAACCGTTTATCCCGCGCCTCGGACTGAGCCCTGTCAATGGTGAGTTTCCAGACCAAACATCTTGATGTGGGTCTGGCTTGTCAGGCTATCTCTTGAGATCAGAGGAGTGAGATTTACTTGTACAGCAACTACTATCTGGCCTCCGTTACACTGGCTGATATTGGACATTGTTAGTAGAGAGCACCTTGTATCTTAACAAACCCGAACTACAAGCATGATGCTGACAGAGGGAAGATACTTCACCTCCTGACACAATAAACCAGCAGACAAACGTGGCTGCCAGTGCAGTCACTGGCTTGTATAATTCCCTGCTCAACCTTGCTCACGATCATATTATCCCAGACCTGATGTATAGAGTTATGAGGGAGCACTGACCCCTCTGGGCTCAGAGGGTTGGTTAGAGGAATTTGATGAAGGTGCAGGAGCCTGTAATTAAAAGATATGTTATCAGCCTGTATTTGTTATGGGTAAGCACTGGCCTAGATCCAGCCCTGATTTAATCCTATCCCAGGCTACGCTGAGGCCAGGGTCAGAAGGTTAGAAACCGCTTCTACACTGGCTGCACCTCAGCTAGATTGCCAGAGAAAACAACTGATATAGTTTCATTCTCTATCTCTTACTCTCTCTCTCCACATCTCTTACTTTCTCTCTCTCCGAACCTGCTGGACTTTTTATAACCTCCATACCTCATTGCAAGCCCATCACTGTAATCCAGATTTTCCCTTAAAAAAGAGGTACAAATTCTCCCTTGTATTCTCCCTCCATGCCATTCCAAACCTGTATTGGTTTCTTTCTGCACTGTAAAAAATATATTGTTGGTTTAATTGTTGGTTATTGTTGGTTTAGCCTTACAATTTTGAGTTTATTCAAATTAAAAATTTGAGTTGATACAATGAAAGAAATTGGTTTGATAAATAGAAACTCCAAATATTATTGTATCTGAAACACATAAAAAAATGGATAAATCATGATCAGCATAAATCATAATTCATCACAAATAAAACATACACAATTACCCAATATGCTTACAAAATCTTTTAATAATATTTGATTAAATGTTGTCAATTTTCAAAAATGTTCATTGTATTAACTCAATTTTTTTTTCTTTTTTTTAATCAACTAAATCTTTTAAGGCAACCAGGTAACTTATTATTATTATTTTTTTAAATAATTGTTTACACTGTGTTGATAATGTTGAATGTTGAACAGTTTTGGTTTCCCCACTGACTTGCATTGCATTTTTTTTTGTCCATACAATTGAAGTCGAAGGGAACCAAAGCTGTTCGGTTACCATAATTCTTTAAAACATTTTATTTTATGCTCCACAGAAGAAAGAAAGCCATACAGGTTTGAAATGACATGATGGTGTATAAATGATGACATAATTTTCATTTCAGGGTGGACTAAAGCTTTAACTTGTATCAACCTGATCTCACAGAATTCCGTGAAATGAACACGGACCCTTAACTAAAAAAATCTGTGGTAGTTTCACGGAAAAGCCGAAAATTCCATGATGGGTCCACAGAAGTGATGCCTATGTAAGTCAATGACAGTCAGCATCCGTGGTCCACACACGGATTCCCTGTTCCAACACCTTATATTCGTCAGTTTGATTCAGTCAGCATCATTTTATTTACATTTCTTTTTCTTTTTATTCAGACACGTTTTGAACACATAACTCAATCCCTTCCCTAAACCTACCCATTTGTGTATTATAAAAAAACAGGATATAACAGGCTGATACACAGATACTGTAGGCAAATATTTCAAGTGTTGCGAGGCCAAACGATTGATTTCTGTGAAGAAAATCCCCAAAAGCGATCAGTAACGTCGAGTCCATCCGCCGAATATTAATACATTTCAAATATTGCTGCCGGAAGAAACGTAAGGTCAGGTTTGACAGCATTGGCTGTTGTATGTCATGTGACCATTGCGTCATTACGTCAGCTTTAATTGTAAAATGCCATTGGCTCTTGTGTGTCTTGTGACCGAAAGCGTCATGCTGAAGAGTCGTTTGTATCATTTGAATAAGAAATCCGAATGGAGCGCGATCATCATTTCAACAACTAAAACATTAAGATCAACTCTGTTCTGTCACATGACGATATCGTATGACTTCAGAAGACTTGGAATGCAACATGTGTTAATACTTCTATACTTTTTTTGGTCTGTTTTTGCAATAAATAACTGTGACTGTACATTTATTTGCCTGTTATGTGTTTTATATTGTTGAGTGGGTAGGGTTAGGGTAGGAGTGGAGTTAGTTGCTCCAAAATATAAAAGTAGGCTATAAATATTCATAAAATCATGTCTATTTTTGACAAATACAAATAATTAAATGTGTGTTGGGAATCCGTGTGTGGACCACGGATGCTGACTATCATTGACATACATAGGCATCACTTCCGTGAACCCATCACAGAATTTTCGGCAATTCTGTGACATTACCACAGATTTTTGAGTTAAGGGTTCATTTCACGGAATTCTATGAGACCAGGATGCTTGTATTGAACCTGGAATATTTCTTGAAGCTTTTAGTAAAAAAAAAAAAAAACAGTTCGCTCTGTGTGTCCTACTGATGTGACAGTTGACATGATCAATGGAATCCAAAGTAATTTTATTGCTATCCATACTCCCAGGATTGGTATCATAATGAGCATCTGGGCTGGAGATGGTCATGTTTAAATCATGACGGATGTGAACTGTGCCAGACGTTTGGAATGAACACGACTGCTCATAGCTTCTCTTCTTTCAATTGTATGGTATCGTTCTTCAAGTATCAGCTTCATCATGTCAAAACGTCATTAAATATGCAAGGTTTGTAAAAGCAAACTGCATGCATTACATTAATACATACACATACTGGCCACTTTATTATGTACACCTTGCTAGTACCCCATTTTGCCTTGGCAGAGATTCAATTAAGGTTCTGGAAGCATTCCTCAGAGATTTTGGTCCATATTGGTCTCTCTTCATCAAACTGCACTGGTTGCCAATGGCTGCTCGCATCAAATTCAAGGCACTAGTTATCACCTACAAAACAACCACTGGCTCTGCACCAATATACCTAAATTCACTTGTTCAGACTTACACACCCTCCAGAAGCTTGCGTTCTGCGAGTGAGCGACGCTCGTGGTTCCATCCCAAAGAGGCATGAAATCGCTCTCACGGACATTTTCCTGGACCGTTCCCACCTGGTGGAATGACCTGCCGATCTCAATTCGTGCTGCCGAGTCTGTAGCCATTTTTAAAAAACATCTTAAAACACATCTTTTCCATTTGCACTTGACCAATACAGAATAGCACTTACTGATCACCACAGCAACGACCAAAAAGCGCACACTCCTGGATCATATCTATGTCTCTCATCCGGATTTGTCCCTTCAGGCGGGTATGTTACATAGTTATCATAACTATCAGAATCCAGTGTTCTGTATTTTGCGTACGTGAGTTTTTGTTGTAGATGGCTATTGCTGCGCGTTTAGCTAGGATGCCATACAAAACCAACCCATTGGGCCACTGAATCTGCATTAACGACAACAGCTGGGGCAACAGCCTTAGTCCTAATGGGTTGTCATCATAGCTATCAAAATCCAGTGTTCGGCATTTTGCGTACGTGAGTTTTTGTTGTAGATGTCTTAAAAAAAAAAAAAAATAAATAAATAAAATAGTGTATTGTGCTAATTAATTGAGATTTCTTACAGCTCTTACAGGTTGTTGGCCTTGTCTGTTTCGTTGCTTCTATTACTCTCCCCTTTTTTGTAAGTCGCTTTGGATAAAAGCGTCTGCTAAATGATTAAATGTAAATGTAAATGTAAATATTGACATTATAGTATCATGCGGCTGCTGCAGATTTGTCTGCTGCACCTATGATGTAAATTTCTCTTTCCACCACGAAGGTGATCTGTTGGATTGAGATCTGTTGACTGTGGAGGCCAATTGAGCATTGTGAGCTCATTATCATGATCAAGAAAGCAGTTTGAGATTATTTGAGCTTGTGACATGGCACGTTATCACTGTTAGAAGTAGCCATCAAAAGATGGGTGCTGTGTGTTCATAAAGGGATGGATTCGGTAAGAAACAATATTCAGATAGGCTCTGACATTTAAATAAGAGGTCCTAAGTGTGCCACAGAATATCCCCATTCCATTACAAGACCAGTAGCAGCATGAATAACTATGGATACAAATCCAGGATGGAGCCATGATTTCATGTTGTTTATGACAAATTCTGACCTTACCATTTGTCACAGCAGAGATTGGGACTTATCAGACCAAGCAATGTTTTTACAATCTTCAATTGAAGAGTTAATTTGCAAAACCGATAACTTATCAGACCAAGCAATGTTTTTTACAATCTTCAATTGAAGAGTTAATTTGCAAAAAACAATGACTGCTGTGTGTTATTCTCACATATAGCAAGTTCTGAACCCTAAACACATTTTGTCACAATAGCCAGTGCTGTCCACTGTCAAAGCATCTCAAGGTCACGTTTTAAAGCAGAAACTGACAAGCACCCTTGTTGTTTGTGAACACAACCCGATGAGTCGTTTTAGTGAATCAGCGTGAAGTATTCCAGTAAGTCACTTCGAAAAAACATGCAAGCTGAGAGGAGTTTCGTCTAAAGGAGTTTCGTCAATGCTGACTAAAAGTGACAGAAGATAGACAATTTCAATGAACTTGATGAACCTAGGATATCTTCTCAGAGGCATAAAAGGAACACAAAAGCTGAAACGTTTTCATGGAAGTGGAACCTTGCTAAAGGAGCACGTGCAGTGGTGACAGCGGAGAGCAAAAAGCTCCCTGTATTGCATCTGTATCACAACAACAAAGTTTGTCAGAGGTCTACATTGTCAGCTGAGGAGATTACAAAGATTAGCATGTGTTTAAGTGTTTAACTTAAAGTGTTTGTTTGTTTGTTTGTTTGTTTTAATACACTGTAAAAAAGAAAAAGTAAATTAGTAAATTACCTGTATTTTTTGTTATTACTTGATTAAAACAACCCAATTGCAGTTTGATTGATATTACTTGGAATGCACAATAATAATAAAAAATAAAATAAAAACATTTACAAATGATTGAATAGGAACATGAGGAAAATGAATTAAAATGGAGTTATCCGTTTTTGACAAATTAACTCTTATTTTGGTGAGCCCTTGCAAATTGTAGCCGCAGTTTCCGTTTCTTACCTGACAGAAGTGGCTTCAAGATTTGACATTTTGTGCATACAGAGATGCTCTTCTGCAGACCTTGGTTGTAAGAAGTGATTATTTGAGTTACTGTTGCATTTCTATTAGCTTGAACTAGTCTGGCCATTCCCCTCTTACCTCTGAAATCAACAAGGCATTTTCACCCACAGAACAGAACTTTTCTGACCATTCTCTGTAAACCCTAGAGATGACTGTGTGTGAAAATCCCAGTAAATCAGCAGTTTCTAAAATACTCCAACCCCATCTGGCACAAACAACCATGCCAGCTTAAATCACATTACTTCCCGATTTTGAACCTCAGCAGATCATCTTGACAGTGTCTACCTGCCTAAATGCATTGAGTTGCTGCCAGTGATGACAGAATTAAAAATTTTTGGTGAACTGTCCCTTTAAATTATAAATGAATATCCAGTCAACTGCACAGCACACCATTTTTTAAAACTGTTTATGAAGCAGTATGCAATATGGACATGTCACACAATACCTCACTACGTTATAGGATTACGAAAATAATTGGTTGTATCGAAAATACATAAAGTAGTTTGATTTGTAACACAATTTTGTGTGGAAATGAGTAGTTCATTCTAATGATCCATTTGCCACTTCCATTTATTCAAATATTGCATTGTACACTGCAAATATTGTGCATTGCCGGATACAGTATTCCAACAAATGTGGCCTTTTTTTTTTTTTTTTACTTCACATGATGCATTCTTAAAATGAGTAGTATGGTAGTATGCCACAACCCTTAAATCTGATCTGGTTTCAGTCTCAAATTACCTTCACTATCTGCATGTCCCTTCATGCAATGTGGATCGCATTTCAACCTATAACTCTGATTGAAATAATTGA
Source organism: Pseudorasbora parva (assembly GCF_024679245.1). Classification (NCBI taxonomy): domain Eukaryota; kingdom Metazoa; phylum Chordata; class Actinopteri; order Cypriniformes; family Gobionidae; genus Pseudorasbora; species Pseudorasbora parva. The sequence continues at coordinate 17,573,175 of NC_090181.1, forward strand.
TCATAGTGCTCCTGTGTACTTCCCAGTGAGGTTTTTTAGATTTGCTCAAGTGAATCCAGATGTTTGCCACAGCAATGAAGCATTTTAAGGTTAAAACAACACACATGTGTTATCTCAGACTTTATCTCTGGTCAGCTAATGTCATGTATTTCTGTATTCTTTGGAATTGAGATTGAAACTGGTCAGTGAAAAACTGGGACACAGGCTTTAAAACAGCAGGTAACATCCCAGTCACTTCTGGATTAGTCAAATTAGAGATTATTAGGTTCATTTATTCTATCTCTGTTACATTTATAGCCTATTCATTTCAAATAAACATTTTATAAGTCACCAAATATGTCATTCTTAATTCGCTCTCAAGTCATTTCAATCATTGCAACTGTTATTTCTAAAAGGAAAGCATACATTTTTAGAAAACATCAGACAAAAAAGGATTACTTGAGTATCCAGTTCCCATGTCAACATTCATTTTCTCCTGCTATTGCTGCCTTGTGGAAGCATCAAAATTGATTTAGTTGGCCTGGAAATGGAACCATTGCAATGACAGGTAGCAGAGCTTTCTTCGTGCAAACTCTTCTGAAATGCATTGGAATGAAGTAAGCATAACCATGAGCAACTATAATCAAGTCAGCTGGATGAGACATAGCAGGCTGATCAAAGAGCAGTTCTTTGTGTTCATGAAAAGGGTGACAGCAGCCCTACCATTGGACGAGGGCCTGTGCTTTTGATACTAGCCGAGTTACTTTTCCTTCAAAACAGATCGGACCTACTTTACTCTGGGTATAGTGCCTTTTCATTAGTAATCTCCTCATATCTACCATCAGATAGTCCTTGTCCATCAGAGAAGTAAACAGAGGTGGATAACAATTCCTTCCTGCTTTTACTACATTTCTTTGGGTAACAAATTGGAAGTCATACAGAATTCTTACTTAACCATGTACACTTTGCAACATAAGATACAATCAAGATTTAATACCACAGAGTTTGGAACACAAGGGAGGGTGTGTGTTGGGGGGTGATAGCTACAAGCTACAAAAAGGCAGGTCCAAAGCAGTCCAAGCAGAAAAATAAGGAAACATATCACACGCCAATGGATTCCAAAACCTTGAAACTTCATTAACTGCAAAATATTTATATTTATAATATACAAAATATTTGCACAGTGCGCAGAAGTTGGCAACTTTATGCAGCATCAATAGCAACAGACTATGTGTGGCCTTCAGATTAGCTCTCGAACTGTGCATAGAGAGCTTCATGGAATGAGTTTCCATTGCAAAGCAGCTGCATTCAAGCACCACCACCACCGCCACCACTGGACTCTAGAACAGTGGAGACATGTTCTCTGGAGTGGTGAATCATGCTTCTCTGTCTCGCAATCCAGTGGATGAGTCTGGGTTTGGCAGTTGCCAGGAGAACAGTACTTGCCTGACTGCAATGTGCCAAGTGTGACATTTGGTTGAGGGGGGATTAAGGTGTGGGGTTGTTTTTCAGGGGGTGGGCTTGGTCCTTTAGTTCCAATGAAATAAACTCTTAATGCTTCAGCATAACAAGACAATTTGGACAATTTCATGATTTGTGGGAACAGTTTGTGGATGGCTCTTTCCTTTATGGTCCATAAAGACATGGATGAGCGAGATTGGTGTGAAGGAACTTGACTGGTCTGCAAAGAGTTCTGACCTGATAGAAGAACTTTGGGATGAATAAGAGTGGAGACTGCGAGCCAGGCCTTCTCGTCCAACATCAGTGTCTGACCTCACAAATGCGCTTCTAGAAGAATGGTCAAAAATTCCCATTAACACTCCTAAACCTTGTGGAAAACCTTCATAGAAGACTTGAAGGATATATACACTCACTTAATGGTTAATTAGGAACACCTAATAAATTTCACATTAATTCAATTATCTAATCAAACAATCTCATGGCAGTTGCTTCAATGCATTTAGAGGTCCTGGTCAAGACAATCTCCTAAACTTCCAACTGAATGTCAGAATGAGAAAGAAAGGTGATTTAAGCAATTTTGAGCGTGGCATGGTTGTTGGTGCCAGATGGGCCGGTCTGAGTATTTCACAATCTGCTCAGTTACTGCGATTTTCACGCACAACCATTTCTAGGGTTTACAAAGTATGGTGTGAAAAGGGAAAAACATCCAGTATGCAGCAGTCCTGTGGTCGAAAATGCCTTGTTGATGCTAGAGGTCAGAGGAGAATGGGACGACTGATTCAAGCTGATAGAAGAGCAACTTTGACTGATATAACCACTCGTTACAACGGAGGTATGCAGCAAAGCATTTGTGAAGCCACAACACGCACAACCTTGAGGCGGATGGGCTACAACAGCAGAAGACCCTCGATCTCTGTTGAGACATTCAGATAATAGAGTCAGAATTTGGCATAAACAGAATGAGAACATGGATCCATCATGCCTTGTTATCACTGTGCAGGCTGCTGCTGGTGGTGGTGGTGGTGGTGTAATTGTGTGGGGATGTTATCTTGGCACACTTTAGACCCCTTAGTGCCAATTGGGCATTGTTTAAATGCCACGGCCTACCTGAGCATTGTTTCTGACCATGTTCATCCCTTTATGACCACCATGTACCCATCCTATGATGGCTACTTCCAGCAGGATAATGCACCATGTCACAAAGCTCAAATCGTTTCAAATTGTTTCTTGAACATGACAATGAGTTCACTGTACTAAAATGGCCCCCACAGTCACCAGATCTCAACCCAATGGAGCATCTTTGGGATGTGGTGGAACGGGAGCGTTGTGCCCTGGATGTGCATCCCACAAATCTCCATCAACTGCAAGATGCTATCCTATCAGTTTGGGCTAACATTTCTAAAGAATGCTTTCAGCACCTTGTTGAATCTATGCCGCATAGAATTAAGGCAGTTCTGAAGGTGTCTAACACAGTATTAGTATGGTGTTCCTAATAATCCTTTAGGGGAGTGTATATGAAGATTCCAAACATGCATGAAAAGCTGGGTATGTTTGTGATTTTTCAAATTTGCTGCTGACCAGCTGCACTTAGCATTTACATTTTAAAGAAATAATAAAAATACGTAAAAAAAAAAAAAAACGTTGTCTCTTGGAACCCTATTAATCAAGTTAAAGTTGTTCAAAGTTTAATGGTTTTCTTTTACACAGACAACTTTTAGAGTTAAGATATTTCTATAATAACTTTGTATAGAAAGGTTAATAAGAATGTAAAAGTGATGTAAAACCTAAAGAGTACACTGCATTCATGCATTTATCTGAGGGAATGAAAATATGTTTTGTAATGTCTTCACAATGTCAGCACACGGAGAACAATCCCAGTTGAAAAAAAGGATCACCTCTCAGCAGGGTTTACAGAATAGAATAATCCGGTTTGCACACTTCCAAATAATTATAGTAATATGAAGATAATTACAATGGAGGCAGGGTAGCCTCATCACAGCCAGCCCTGCTTCTCTGATGTAATTCAATTTATGTTTCCTATGAAAATAATCAGTCATACAGATTACTTAAAGCAGAGATGACATGCTTGTAATTGTGTTCCATTCATTTGCAGAAAAAATGATGGGATTGAAATATGCAGGAACCCTATTATCTTTTAAAAATAAGAAAAAAAGACTATATTCATATATGAGAAATTAGTTGCTATACCTCAAAACAGGCATTTTGCATCTTTGTGCAATGCTCCAGGAAGAAATCTTGAATATTAACATTACAAAAAGAACATCATACAGTAAACGTTTATCTAGAAATAACTTCCAATTTAGATGCCATTTAAGTAAAAAAAAAGTAAAAAAAAAAGTAAAAAAAAAAAAAAAATAGATCTGTACAATAACACCCAAACAACCAACTATGTAACATTTAAACATTTATTATGTACAAGTTTTTTTTTAGACCTAATAAAGTACATCCATCTTTACCACTCTGTCGTCATGAATACAGTAAGCACACAGAGAGTGACTGGAAATAATTGGATTTTAATGCAAGTTTTGTAGGCTGAATGATAATAAGATTATCTTATTTGAAGTGGGTTGGTTGGCAAGCTACAGGGAGCAGCTCCAGATGGAGAGAGATGGGCGGTAATGCAAAACCGGTCACTGTGGGCATAAACCTCCCACTGGTTTATGTACACCCCCCTCTATGTGGCTGTCATTCTACCCCTGATCCTTCTCTCTACTCCCATGGAGGTGGAGGCAGCATCAGCAGTCGTGCCCCCCTCATAGCTGAATCTCACATTGGGGGCGATGGAGCGCTGCCCTCCCATTATCTTGAGGTCTCCGGGTTGGAATAAAACCCTCAGGGCTAGCAGCTGTCAATTAGCGATAACTCTGCCCACCGATGGACTCCTTAATCAGGCCACCATCACCTAGCAACCAGCCGCCGGGACACCTCACAGTGGATCCCTGATGTAAAGCACAAAACTGTGGACCCTAATGAGGGAAAGCCATCCCAACCCTCACCACTGTGACCCTGAATATTGCAAATCAAAGGTAGTGTCATGAGAACAATTGCATTTTGCTTAAAGGGGGGGTGAAATGCTGTTTCATGCATACTGATCTTTTTACACTGTTAAAGACATGGAATCCCATACTAAACATGGACAAAGTTTCAAAAGTTAAGGTGGACGTTTGATGGGAGTATTTCTTTGTCAAAAATACTACTTCCGGTTAGTCATAAGTTTCGGCAAGTTTTTTGCGATCATGCGTCCCCATTGACGTTAGTGGGGGCGGAATTTCCTTGTATGGGCCTTACGGACAATTCTACCGGAAGCGTGTGAGAGAGAGAGAGGGAGAGAGAGAGAGGGAGAGAGCGAAAGCAACAGGCTACCCCCATCAAAGCGCTCGTAGGCTGCGCTGCACAGGTAATGTGCACAATTAACAATGACATCAAAAAGTGCGTTTTTGGTTGCCAGACCAAGACAGTCCTGCACAGATTCCCCCAAAACCCCGCGGTAAGGCAACAGTGGATGTAATTTGCTTTTCCGGATCAGCAACTGAGTTGCGCGAATGTTTATATCTGTTCGCTGCATTTCGGTGCCGACTGTTTCATAAACATGGCCCAGCATGACGCCGGATTTTCCAATAGCCTAATGCTGAAGGATGGAGCAGTCCCAACGTTAGAACCGCGGGCGGTGAGTTAGACTGCTTCAAATGTCTGTGTCTATGCTCATCAAGTAGCCCAAACATGATCACGTATAGTTACTATATATATTACTATATATAGAAATTGATCAATGGAGCATGCGATGTGTAGTGCGTGTACATTTGTTTAGCTGGCCACTATATGTGTAACTTTATGTTTGTGTATTGTAAAAGCACTCAACAATACACAAAGAGGGGGGAAATATGTTGAACTAAATAAGCACGCTTCTTCATTCAAATGCGCTACTATTCCGTGTCTATCTATGTAAACACTAACTTAACCTGTCTACACAAACCACGCGTAAACACACAAACACACGTGCACAACTGCACTTCCCACATGTACACCTTCAAAGACAAAAATACGACGATATAATTCAAGTATAAATATGTAAATAACACAAGCTGCTAAGCATATTATATAGTTAGTGTATATCGTACCACATAGAGACGTCCTGCTCTAGTCGTTTTTGCTGCTGCTCCTGTTCAACTGCAGCCTCTGGGTCTGATTCCGGATCATAGATGTATGGCTGTATCTGATTAAAAGCCATATTTTTATTTTGAATAAAGTTTTTTCCCCGCTGTTAGGGATGACAGCTTTACGACGCACTCGACGCACTCAACTCAATAGCAGCGGCGTGCACACGTCATTATTTAGCTCCGCTCACACGACACGCCCCCACCCGCTCGGCTTTTTTCGGAAAGACTCGGAACAGCGCATCTTTCTTATATAATTATAAAAAAAATAAAGACTTTTCGGAGATATGCAGGATGCAATGCTACTCTATAGGTACTCAAGATTGACATGACACTGACTGAAACTGAGTGTTTCACCCCCCCTTTAACAACAACCATTTTTAGACTTTGCCATCTTTTTAAATGTTTGACTTCACTAGTGTCAGCTTAATCAGTTTAACCGTTTACACTAGGCCCAGTTTTACGGGGCTGATATGTGCTAAGCACCCTCAAAGACAGGAAAAGGACCCTCAGTAGAGGACATTATATTTTAGCGAATTTCTCTGTGCAACATGCACAGTTTTAAATCTGGAAATATAAGACATTCTTATGAAAATATTTTTAAACGTCTATTTACCTTACATTTTGTCTCAAAACACATTAATACGCAGATTCAGCGTATAGATATATTGCCTAGAATGGGAATGGCATTCATGGCCATGTTTACACTCATATTGTATAAAGTTACATGGTATATCAAATTATTCGGTATCTTTCATAACATTGAGAATCATCTTTATACAAAGTTTGGATGAGAAAAACTTACAAGCATAAAAATGTATTGGTGAATGAACAATAATAAGCATATAACTTCTAAACCTCTAATAAGCATATAACATAGGAATTTAATAAATAATAACAGACAATTTGTAGCAAAATATTTGTGAAATTCCATTTATTGAAGTGATGACATGTAAATAAATAATCATACATTTCTCACTGTACACCGCTATGCTGAAGCCATTGCTTAGCCTATCTGGACTATACTAGAGCACCCTCAGTGATTCTGGAACTGGGCCTGGGTCTAGTTTAGGGACCAATTCTCACTATAAACCAATCAACTTTGACTTTTGCCTCCATAAACTCCTAATTACTGCTTATTAATATTTAGTAAGGTAGTTGTTAAGTTTAGGTATTGGGTAGGATTAAGGGATACAGAATATGGTCAGGATAAGGCATTAATATGTACTTTATAAGTACTCAGTAATGTGCGTGATAAAGAGAAACTAGATAATAGTGATAATTGGTAACCATTAAGTATGGGGAACACATATTCACTATTAACTACGACTTTTGCCTCAATAAACTCCTAATTTACTTCTTATTAATAGTTAGTAAGGTAGTTCTTATAGCATTTAAGTTTAGGTATTGGGTAGGATTAAGGGATGTAGAATAAGGTCATGCAGAATAAGGCATTAATATGTGCTTTATAATTACTAATAAACAGCCAATATCCTAGTAATATGCATGCTAATAAGCAACTAGTTAATAGTTAATAACTGAACCTTAAAATAAGTGTTACTATGTATATAAATCCTATTCTGATTGAGTAAAAAGTATTTTTTTCTAAGCTTGAGAGTTTTTTTTAGCTCAGGCTAGCATTACTTTTGTATGATATAGAAATTGAGGACAAGAATTATGAAATTTCAATGGTATCAAAAATGTTGATTACAAAAACCTTATTTAATGCAAAAATAACTATATTGTGATATATATATATATATATATATATATATATATATATATATATATATATATATATATATATATCACAATATAGTTATAGTCACAATATATATATATATATATATATATATATATATATATATATATATATATATATATATATATATATATATATATATATATATATATATATATATATATATATATCCGGTCGTGCATATTGATGCATCGAATCATCGACTATTAGGGGTCACCCCTAATATATATAATTAATTATCTTAATAATTAATAATTAATTATCTTGAAATGCAATTACTCATATTGTGATATGTACCCTAGTTGCAAAGTTACTTAGAATAATTTCTAAATTGGACTATCGAAATAAAGAGTTACCAATGTTGAAGTTTCTTTAATTAAGATGAAGTATTTTCCTTGTTAGATTATGTTAAGGATAACTAATGGAAACTAACTTTAAATTGTTACCAATTTAATGCTAAGTAAAATTAATAACTGTAAGTGTTTTATGTCTTGTTTTACTGCAAATTTTGAAACATCCATGAGTTTTCCACAAAGTGTCCAGAAGTAATTAATTGATTTGATGTCTGATACTGTCAGCATAGCAACCACTAGCACAGACATCCATCTGAATATGCCTACCTTCCAACAACATAGCAAAAAACAGTATGTGAAGTGTGTGGTGTGTCTGAAGCCGTAGTATTCATAAAACAGTAGGCGAAAAGTACAGTGATAGGCTATTACTACTTTTGCCAAGAAGTGTGTATCTGATGGATACTTTACTATCCCATGAGGCCATGGGAGAGGAACTGTGAATGGTAGCAAAGCAAAGGGCGCCTATCCTAAATTAAGGCATAGTTTGATGACGCCAAGTGTGAGCGCAGTATTTTGGGACATGTTTTCTTCACCTCACAGCCGATGGAAAATAGGACTCGGGCAGAAATCATGTTCATGGATGCATTTAATAACGTTACTGCAGTGTAAAGCAGAGCAGGACCTAATGTTGTGGAGCTGAGCAAGGCCACTGGAGCGATTGTTATACAAGCACAAAGCTCGCGAGTACCGGGACTTTTATTATGACGGAACGGGACACAGTCGCCGGGCGCTCGCACTTCCGCTTTTTCTGGTCAGGTAAAGCAGCTTTGTTTATCAAATTAGATACATTTAAGTGCGTTTAAAATGATGTTATGACGTTCCTCTGTGCGTTCGCTCGGCGCTCCTGTGACATGTTCACACTGCTAAGAGAAAAGCGCTTCTGCAGAATAAAACCGAGGGTAACGCAGATATGACACGATTGACAGGCGACTCGCTCAAACGCTATGCTGAAATGTCCCGGTCCTTAGTTAAAATAGCAATTTTCTCACAATTTACAAATAGTTGGAAACATTTGGGATATTGTAAGTACTTAACTGAACGTCTCGGTTACGTATGTAACCCTCGGAGACGTACGTATGTAACGTACGTACGTATGTATGTAACCCTCGGAGACATACGTATGTAACTAGAGTGAAGAGGAACACCTGCAAAAAATTCCTCCCAGATTTGATGATCTGGGATCTCAATTCGTCTGTCTAAGTCCGACGTACGTCGAACGTGACTGACTGAAAGGGAACAAAATATATAACACTGGCATAGTGGTTTTTGGATATTTTACTGCAAAAATACTACATAGTGCACCTTTAACTGTCGCAAAGTTAATTCGTCATCAAATATAGTACGTATACTACACACTATGCGATTGTGGACTCGTCGCAATGATTAGTACATTTTGATTTCTGTTACAATTTTTACATTTACAAATTATATTATGTCCTTTTTTTTTCAATTTAACATCAGATAATATTCAAATTATTTAAAATTTAATTATCTATAATACAAAATAAATGACCAGCAGATTACCAAACAGGAAAACATACTGCTAACACAACCTCCTGAACTTCTAAAGCACTAAAAGGTATGGTGAAGCATATTTTTGAAAGAGATTATACATCCTTAACAAGTGTCCGTTGATCTCTGAAATATCCGGTTATTCCTAGAGGCCCCCTGCATCCTCACTGCATTAATAAGCTGTGAGTTTGACTGCATATGAGAGATATCACGGCCTGATGGAGTGGCCTCATGTGATGCTGTGAAGGGGTGATAAATCCTTGTCGCTTTTTATTAAAGATGGCCTGTGCAAACAGTTAGCTCATATACGGCTCATGAAGACAGCGAACGGAGGGCAAAGGGAGAAGATCAGTGTGTGTGCAATTCGCCCGGCGCTCCTCTGTGATGTCATTAGGCAGTTGGTTGTGTGTTTGTGTGTGTGCACAAGTGTGTGTCTGTGTTTGAGAGTGGGGGTTGGCGTCTGCTGGGTTGAGATCCAAGGAGAGAATCTTGTTAGCCTCCATGAAATCCTCATGCTTGCTATTAATATGAGTCTGGATTTTAAGCAGCAGTCTACCAAACATATTGCACCCACAGGGCTCTCTGACAGATGCAGAAATTTTTCAGTCATGTCAAGTATGAGCGTTGAACTTTTGACTGAATATAAAAATATGTCAGGCAAATTAAATCTTAAATCCAACATGAAATCCAAATGGGCCCCATTTACCTTATTTAATACACATTTCTGGTCTTATTCTGCAAAATTCATAGGCCTGCTATAGTCAAATACATTGTTTTAGGCTGCTGTTCAAGTTGTGCAGCCTTTCTGGCAATAGCAAGTAGTTAAAGGCATAGTTCACCAAAAATGTAAATTCTGTCATTAATTACTCACCCTCATGTCATTCAGAACAAAAATGAAGATCTTTTTGATGGAATCTGAGAGCTTTCTGTCCCTCCATTGATATAGCTATACTACCACTTTGATGCTTCAAAAAGTTCATGAAGAGATAAAACGAACCTATATGAACTGACCAGTTTAGTCCAAAAGGGCTTTCTGAAGAGACACGGTCTCTGTTATGATGAACAATTTTATATTCACATGTAAACATTGATCAGCGAACATAAACAGAAGCTCAACCAAACATGCTTGTTGATGCTCAAGAATAAACCTCATTGGTTCTTGCGGAAGTGCTGCGCAACACACAAGAATGGACCTCATTGGTCAAACATACATGCCTGAGCTTCTAGCTTATAACAACCACAATATGTTATAGGTGATTTGATGAATGTTTATAAGTCGAAATCAAACTGTCATCATTAAATCAACCTCATGTTGCTCCAAACTGTGGAACATAAAATATAGTTTATGTGTTACTGTCCATACAATGGAAGTAAATGGTTACCAACATTCGTCAATATACACTCACCTAAAGGATTATTAGGAACACCATATTAATACTGTGTTTGACCAACTTTCGCCTTCAGGACTGCCGTATACTGGATGTTTTTCCCTTTTCACGCCATTCTTTGTAAACCCTAGAAATGGTTGTGCGTGAAAATCCCAGTAACTGAGCAGATTGTGAAATACTCAGACCGGCCCGTCTGGCACCAACAACCATGCCACGTTCAGGGCTTTATTGTCCCATTAAGGCATCATCCATTTAATACTTTTAATACATAATTTATACTCTGTTATTGCATACAGTTTAATGTACAACAACACTGAGGTGCAAATAGTATCTGCCACTATTTATAAGTATAAATAGCATCTATCTACTATTTACACTTATTGCAATGAAAATACTGCTATTTTCACTTAGTGTAAATAGCATATATCGCTAAGAAAATGCTGCTATTTTCACTAAGTAAATGGAATATAGTGTTTCAAATATTTTTTTTTATTAGAACACATATCCACAACGTTATATTATCTACAACATACACAAGAGTATAATGTGTATCCACAAAGAAATGTGTGCAGTTGGGATATAATGTCCTCTTTTTGTTTTTAGAACATACAAGAGAGGTAAAAGAGGAACAGAATCAACAGATAGACATACAGAGTACAGAAAAAAAAGAAGAAAAAAATTAAATAAACCCTCTTTCCCACCCTACCCAGCCTTATCCTTCCATCTCAATATTACTTTTCCAATGCATGAGAAGTAGCTTCTTTGCGGTGATGAGACCATATGACAGGAGGCATTGTTGATAGTTGTTTAACCTTTTGATATCGTCTGAAATTCCTAAAATAATAATGTGTGGATTAGGCTCCAATTGTATTTTAAGTATCTTAGAAATTAAACTGAAGATATTAAACCAAAAGTTCTTAACCTTAGGACACAGTACGAAGTTGTGAAGCAACGTGTCTTCTGCAACAAGGCATCTGTCACACAGAGGGGATATCTCAGGGTATATTTTGTGTAACCTCTCCTTAGAATAGTGCAGACGATGTAGAATTTTAAATTGAATAAGGCAGTGCCTAGCATTATTGGAACAACGATGAGTATGTTCCAAACTCTTTTCACATAGAGGGTCTGGGATCGCAGTGCCCATTTCTTTCTCCCATTTTGTTTTTACTGAAGTGGAGATCACTGGACTTATAGACTGCAGAGTGTCATAAATATAAGATATCAATTTTTCTAAGCAAGATATGGGACGAAGGCATCGATCAAGACAAGAGCCTGAAAAGGTCTCAAAATTTTGCAAATATTTCCTTACATAGTTTCTAATTTGCAAATATCTAAAGAAATTACTACTCATATATTATATTTACACTGTAATTGTGTATCATTGTGGATCAATTTATATTGTATTGATGCCTCTGTTCACCCAGAGATTAAAAGTATTATCAAGAATGGATGGAGGAAACGTAGGGTTTCCAGTGATAGGTAATGCATAAAATAGGGGTTTCAACTTAAAGTGTGATTTGATTTGTTTCCAAATACGCACTGTACTATGGATCATCACATTGCTATTGTACAAAGACTTCTAAATAGTGTAGGGTGCTCTCTTGTTCTTGTCTGTCTCTTGTTCTAATTCGAGCCAGTTTGGTGGGGTTGCAGTGTTATCCAGCCAGTACGCCATAATCTTGATATGTGAGGCCCAGTAATATGATAAGAAATTCGGGAGTGCCAAGCCTCCCTTTATGGATTTGCAGAGGTGTTTCTTGCCTATTCTGTGGGTTTTATGGAATGTAGTGTAAAAAACAGCTATCGTTTTTTTGTCCTTAGTGTAAATATCATCACTAAGAATATATGCTATTTTCACTTATTAAGGGGTTAACTATCCCTTTAAAACCTGAAACGTGCATAACGCCAAGTAAAATGGATGACTGTAGCTCATTAATGGACAAAAAAACCCTCCTCCATTGCTATTACATTATGTCCTTAAAATATCACTACCACACACACACACACACACACATAAAGATAGCCATCTAAAACAATCCAGACCAAGTAGATGAACTTTGATGATTCATGGTTTTTCATGCGGGGGGCAGCTTTTTTTGTGCAAAGGATCTTATCTGGCATTCTGATACGATTATTATTTACTTGGCAAATTCCAGCTGACTGAGGTTGATCTGTGTGATGTGTCATCGTCTTGTTCTGCGAGATCAGACACATGCAGGACAACTTCTCAGACTGACCTCAACGTCCTTTGTGGTTGACCAGCCTCTTAAAATGTGCAATTATAAATGACCAGCATCTTTTTTGACTCAATCTGTCTCTATGTCTCTGTCCTTCAAGCTCTCCGTCTCTCCCTCCCCTCCTGAACTCATGTGGGTTCGTGTCCTTATGCGGCGGGATGCTTGGCTGACCACAGCTGTGTGGCTGAGCCGTCCAGACGAGACGGCCTCATCTCTCGCTCTGCATGCATGGTGCACATCCATACCTCAGAACAACAGTCAGACAGGACTCTGCAGCTTAAATTGGCCACTCGTTCCCCTAAATCGACATTTAGTTAAATGAGAACGGTAACGAGAGTGTAACACTATATGGAAATATAAAAATCTGAGCATTTGTAATAGCTCTTTCCATGAAATGTATTCATTCATTATTTGAGCAGACAGCCCGCTTGTCTGCTTGTCGGTTGACATAAGCCTTCTATGGTTACAAATGAAAGCCCATCATGGGCGTAATATCCTAGAATAGCGATTTGAAGGACAGATTTTAATATAAATGAGAGGTGGGAGAAAGCAAATGGCAAAATCAGCGGATAAGGAAAAGAAATTATAATGCCAGACTTTATTATCTACGATCTAATAAATATTGTAAGCACCATTGCAAGTACCTTTCTAACTGCTTTCTGTATTTTTGACGATTATTTGAGAAAACACACTTTGCTTTGACAATACTCAAAACAAATAAAGTGTAAATAAATAAATAAATAAAATGTATCTTTACAAAAATTCATATTTTCATTTTATCATTAAAATTCAAAATCAAAATATCTGAATGTTGTTTTAGAATACCATTATTACTTTATTATATAATGACATTCAACACTCAATTGTGAATATGTATTTATTTACACGTTTTTAATAGTAATAACCAGTTAGTAAATTACCCCCCAAAAATGATTTACTGTTTGATTTAATAATGGTTTTGGATGTTTCAATGATAAATCTGTTAACTGGAAGCTGTTTTGAGAATCTTCAACATTAAAAAGAACCAGTTCATAAGAGTTATTTTTCCTCTCCACAAATCGTGCTGTGTGTGTTGCTCTGTGCAAGAAACGTTGGCACTGTGACAATAAGATATCTGTAATATGATATCTGACAAAACTGCATATGGACACAGACAAAACAAACTATATTTCACCAATGTTGACTAGATTTTTTAAGTCACAATATATGAACCTTTTTTAACTTTGTATTACTATAAAAATTATCATCATTTGATGTGCAGCCATTGACAGAAAACAAATCATGGCAAAAATAGTTTGTGTTTATGAAAATAAAACACTCTTACTTATGAAAGACCACAACACAACTCATTATTATCACCGTATATACCTCTGTCTCTCATTACATAGGGGTCTTACCCTATCCTTTTATCAGAATAAATAAACCGAAATAAGACCACACACAAATGAAAAATCCCCTGACCTTTTGTGAAAACAGAAGAAAGCGTCATACTGAATATTCTAGAAGAAAAGTGAAAAGCAAACAAGAAGAGCAAATGAAGTCGGGGTGTGCGGGTGAGTGACGGGCCCTGGTCACAGAGGATTTGAGGCGGACCTGTTTCTGTGCCCCCCACACACAAACTAAACTGATACACATGTAACATCTTCAAAGAGCTCAGACTGCCTGTAATCACCCACGTTTTCTTTGATCTTGGGGAGGGCGAGAGAAAATAATTACATGTTTCTATGAACCGTCTCACGATGAATCAAAGGTGAAATTCTGTTGGGGCAGTGGAACAGGATGGTAATAAGATGGAGGTCTTTAGCATTAGATGGGGATGTGATGATTTGTACGTGGAGAAAGTAAGATAAAGCATAGAGAGGCAAAATATGATGGGGCCCTTTGAAGACTGCTTACCTAACGGCATACCCCTCCATGAACCAAGAGATAGGCTCCACCCACAAGCAGTGATGTCATGCAACGGTAAGAGATTAGGAGGAAACCGTGGCTTTACCAAACAGAAAGGCTGTTAATAAAATGCTATTGGCTGTTTTAAAAAAGGAGAGGAATTGCTTACAGCTGGAACTGTTTCAGGGGAAATTATGTCAACATATTGAATAATGTTGCGAGTTTCAAGGCACTTCATTGGGCATTTAATACTTTGTATAGCCACCTTTTGCTTTAATTACAGCAATTAAATCAAACACAGTACAACAGCCAAAACACACCATCTATTGTGAAGCATTGTGGTGGCAGCATGATGCTGTGGGGGTGTTTCTCTTCAGCGGGGACTAGGCGATTGGTCAGGATTGATGGGACTATGTATGCTGCCAAGTACATCCAAATTCTTGAGGAAAACCTTTATCACTCTGCTAGAAAGATGGGCAGGTCATTTACCTTCCAACACTACTGTGATCCTAAACCTACCGCTAAAGGAACAACGCAATTGCTTAAGGATAGGAAGGTGAATACCCTTTAGTTGCCAAGGCAGAGCCGTGACTTAAATCGGATAGGAAATCTGATAGAAAATCCACTCACCACAGAATTGAACTGAATTTGAACAACTCTGCATGGAAGAATGTGCAAATTTTCCCCAGTCTATGTGTGCAAATCTAGTAAAGACATATCTGAAAAGTTTAATGGCTATAATTAAAGCAAAAGGTGGCTCTACAAAGTACTAAATCAGGGGACTGAGGACTTTTTCAACTCTTCTAGTTTTTCAATTTTTAATTATCCTCCAGAATGTTTTAAAATGTTATTTTCACTTTAATAATGAGGGTTATAAAGTGTTCATGCAGCTCAAAAAGTTAGACTTAATTTATTAAGATTTTCAAAGAGTATGATGACTTTCTATAGGCACTGTATTACTAAGGTATTGGCTGTTTATTACTATCTATACAGCACATATTGATGCCCTATTTTGGATGACCATAATCCAACCCAATCCGTAAACTTAACAACTACTAACTAATAATAAGCATTATTTAGGAGTTTATTGAGGAAAAAAGTTGTAGTGAATAGATAGTTAATAGTGAGGATATGGCCCTAATCTAAAGTGTAACCACAACTTTTTTTTTTTTTTTTTTTTTTTTTTTACTTCTAAGGAAAGAACAAAAAACTTTGCAATGAGTTTATCAGGGTTTTTTATCACGTACAGTCTCAAATGTGCACAAGTGCAAGCACGAGCAATAAGTTCCCCAACTGGAACATACATTTGGCAGAATCAATGTCTGCATTCCCATTGTCGCCGCATTATGTTGCTGTTATTTGTACGTTGTGATTTATCTTGAAGAAATTCAAACTCTCATTGACAAGAATGGTTTCAGATCATTTCAATTCATTGTCAGTGTGAACCCTCCTTAATTTCTAGAAGTATATAATACTATGATAAAAATGACAACAGAACACGCGCTAACTTTGCATGACTGCTCTGGGTTTGCTGTGGCCTGGAACATCAAATAATACCATAAATTTCCAATTAGAGATGTCCAGCTGTTCAGCTGTTAAACGCCAAAATAACCACCCTGCCCAATCAATCACTGGAAAAGCGAGCATAGTATTGCAGTGGGATGGATTCGAATGTGAATACTGCCCCATTTTCAGACAGACCGTCTGTTTGTTGAGCTAGCGTGACCTCTCCACAGGCTACCGTTGGGAAGAAGAGGGAATACAAAAGAGAGGAGCCTTCAGTCGAGCCCCTCCAGCAAAATATAATGAAAATAACCCCAGCCCTTCCACGCAAGCCAGTCTGATTGGAAAGAGAAGGTTTCTATTTACAACTGAAGCTGAAATAGTTGTAGGCGAATGTGAAAAACTGTCATT
The DNA here is from genome assembly GCF_024679245.1 of Pseudorasbora parva. Classification (NCBI taxonomy): domain Eukaryota; kingdom Metazoa; phylum Chordata; class Actinopteri; order Cypriniformes; family Gobionidae; genus Pseudorasbora; species Pseudorasbora parva. The sequence continues at coordinate 17,589,843 of NC_090181.1, forward strand.
TTCGAGCTTTATGCTGAATGAATTTTTGGAAAACACAATGTAAATGCACTTAAATTAATTAGTCGAAGCTCTTGACATAATGCCAGCTTGTCACAATACAGTCCAACCAGTCTCTGTAATGCAAAGTAATAAATATGTAGAAATTGAAAATAATGAATATATAATAGTGAATATATAAATAATAAATCACTTTTTGACATATATTCTGTGTATTCTGGATAAGCATTAAAGTCACAGTCACTGAATGGTTTTGAATTGTCACAAGTGGGTTTTTTTTCTTCTGTTTAAGTATGTTTTGAGCTAAAGCTTTGTCGACTGGAAGTGTACAGTATAGGCCTTTAGATGCAAAGTAATGGATTATTTATACAGGCCAGAGGACATATTTCATTTAGAGAAAAACAAAACATAAATCTGTGTTGATCAAAATTCATCTTAAGCTTAGCCGGATTAAATCAGGGTAAATCAAATGACCCACCCTTGTAATCCGTAACGAACTACACATGATGCCATGTCAACAGACAGCACTAGTGGAGGGATGAATGAAACGTGTGTGTGTGTGTGTGTGTAAACTAGAGGAGATGGTATTGCTTCATTCATTCATTCAGTCAGCTTAACTTCTGCCAGAAGCTCTGGCCAACACCAACAACGCACCACCCTTGAAAATCAGTGAGCCAACTCAAATTCACAGACTGCCTCAAAGACAGAAACGAACCATAGACCCAGACCAACCCGATGTCCTGGAACATTCCAAACAGCAGGGGTTTGGGTTTTGACACATAAAATCAATATGAGATAGAAAAGTGTTTCAGCAGCAGCACCGGTCTTAAAATGAAAACACTTCAGAAGAGCCTTCGCCGTCTGACACAGCTGACAACAGGATCGATCGGCCTTGAGCAAAGCACAAGAGTACCTGAGAACTTTTACAGGACTCTGCTTGTTGCAAGCAGATGCTGTATGAAAAGGGTAATAGGAAAACACACACACACACACACACACACACACACACACACACACACACACACACACACACACACACACACACACACACACACATATATACAGATCAGGCATAACATTATGATAGGTGACGTGAATAACACCGAATTTCTCTTCATCAAGGCACCTGTTGTGTTTGATATATTAGGCAGCAAGTGAACATTTTGACCTCAAAATTTATGTGTTAGAAGCAGGAAAAATGGGCAAGCTTTGAAAGATTTGAAAGGGTTTGACTAGGGCCAAATAATAATGGCTCTTGTAGGGAGTTCCTGGTCTGCAGTGGTCAGTAGCAATCAAAAGTGGTCCAAGAAAGGAACAGAGGTGAACCGCCGGACAACAGAGTAATGGGCGGCCGAGGCACATTGATGCATGAGGGTATAGCGAAGCCTGGCCAGTGTGGTCTGATCAAACAGATGAGCTACTGTAGCAGTGTGATGCTTTAGGCAATTTTCTGCTGGGAAACCATGGGTGCTGCCATCCATGTGGATGTTACTTTGGCACGTAACACCTTTCCACCCTTTCACCTTACCACCCTTTCATGGAAATGATATTTCCTGGTGGCTGTGGTCTCTTTCAGCAGGATAATACACCCTGCCTGAAAAATGGTTCAGGAATGGTTTGAGGAGCACAACAACGAGTTTGAGGTGTTGACTTAGCCTCCAAATTCCCCAGATCTCAATCCAATTGAGCACCTGTGTGGAATGTGCTGAACAAACAAATCCAATCCATTGTCCGATCCACTTGACAATTTACAGGACTTAAAGGATCTGCTGCTAACACATTGGTGCCAGATACCTCAGTACAACTTCAGGGGCCTAGTGGAGTCTATGCTTCGACGGGTCAGGACTGTTTTGGCAGCAAAAGCAGGACCATATATATAAAGCTTATTTTCTCGATAAAATACAGCCATCACTACTAATGCTCATTTGTAGGGTTATGGATTTTAACAAACCCATACAGTAAGTGCGTAACTCAGTTAGTTTGTGCTATGAAAGTGCATGACACCACAAATCACAAGGCCCATTGTGGAGGGTTTCAAAGTGATGACTGAATACACTCATAAAAATACATTTATTTGCTGAATTAAATGTATTAATAAAAGCGGACATGCACAACATCTGACTAGCGTCTTGCATTCATACAGTACCTATATATATATATATATATATATATATATATGTGTGTGTGTGTGTGTGTGTGTGTGTGTGTGTGTGTGTGTGTGTGTGTATTACCGTTACCTGATTTTTTTTAATTTTTCATGTATTAGTTTAAAAGTTAATTCAAAATTCATTACTATATCCTAGAATAAAATTAAATAAATTATTATAAATTTGTTTTATTTTCAATTAGCAAAGCACTGACTATGTCTGTGACATGATCAATGTGGGCATCAATGTGTCCTCACTTTACACCACAGAGCAATGTCAATGAACACAGTCATCAACACAGGCCATAATAGAGGAAGAGAGCCATCAAACGCAGGAGGGCATGGTCTGGGTGAGGACAATGTAGCCATAAAAACTGACTGAGAAACTGTTCAGCGAAGAAAGACTAAAAAAAACAGGAAATGAGAGAGACATGAGTCAGAGGCCTCTTTCAAACTCAATGTTCTCACTTTATCAGAAAACTGTGTCATTCACTATCATCCATTTCCTTCTGTCTCACACACCAAACCACCCAGACACACATTACATCCACTGCATCAGACAGAACGCGAGAAGTGTCCTCGTCTGAATGTCAAGCTCATGTTCAGGGACAAGACAACGTGATCCTTAAATTAATTTTTTCATTTAACATTACCTTAAATTGCCTTTCTTTGAACACATTGCTGCAAACTAAAGACATTCTGTTCAGAACAGAACACAATCTCACTGTTCCAGCTGTGCATTGTGGGTTCTTTAAAAGGATAGTTCACCCCAAAATTAAAATGATGTCTTACTCACCCTGATATCTATTATTTTTTTCCCTGCTGGAACATAATTTTTTTATTTTTTTATTAATCGTTACACAAGAAAAAATATACAAGAAGCCAGCCCAAGATAGCGTTTTGTGAATAGAATAGTTGAGTGAAACAGACACAGGTTGGACAACAGGTTGGACATTGTATATATACCGATCATGCATAACATTATGACCATCTTCCTAATATTGTGTTGGTCCCCTTTTTGCTGTCCAATCAGCATGGACTCCACTAGACCCCTGAAGGTGTGCTGTGATATCTGACACCAAGATGTTATCACTAGGTCCTTTAAGTCCTGTAAGTTGCGAGGTGGGGCCTCCATGGATCGGAATTGTTTGTTCAGCACATCCCAGCTAAATCAACACCTTAAACTCATTGTTTTGTTCCTCAAACCGTTCCTGAACCATTTTTGCTTTGTGGCAGGGAGCATTATCCTGCTGAAAGATGCCACAGCCACCCGTTTCCATAAGCATGGTCTGCAACTATGCTTAGGTAGGTGGTATGTGTCAAAATAACATCCACATGGATGGCAGGACCAAAGATTTCACAGCAGTATATTTCCCAAAGTATCACACTGCCTCCGCCAGCTTGCCTTCTTCCCATAGGGAATCCTGATACCATGTGTTTCCAAGGTAAGCAATACACACGCACACGCCATCCGGGATATAAAAGAAAACGTGATTCATCAAACCAGGCCACCTTCTTCCATTGCTCCATGGTCAAGTTCTGATGCCCACTTTTGATGTTTTCGGCAGTTGACAGGGGTCAGCATGGGCACCCTGACTGGTCTGTGGCTATGCAGCCCCATACGCAACAAACTGTGATGCACTGTGCATTCTGATATCTTTCTTTCAGAACCAGAATTAACTTCTTAAGCAATTTGAGCCTCAATAGCTCCTCTATTTGATCGGACCACACGGGCCAGCCTTCACTCCCCACGAGCATCAATGAGCCTTGGCCGCCCATGACCCTGTCGCTGGTTCACCACTCTTCCTTCAAGAGATAATCAGTGTTATTCAATTCACCTGTAAGTGGTTATAATGTTATGATCGGTGTATGTACATACAATGTCCAACCTTAACTCCATAGCCCTTCACCTTCCCCAGCACCACCTGTCTAGATCTACTCCCTTTGTTCCTTGCAGCAGCTTGCATTCTATTCACTGTATTTATGTGCATGTTTCGGCAATAACTTATAGCTGTAAAAATACATCTGCATTGTTTATCCTTTGGATCTTTTATTAAAAATTTCACAAAAATCAAACCTTTCATTGAAGTAAAAGAATTGAAAATGGAGGGTAAATCACATTATGAAATGAATGCTTTTCTCTAAAACACATTGGCCACAATTGTTGGTACCCTTTTATTAAATACTTTTTGAAACCTCCTTTTCCCAAGATAACAGCTCTGAGTCTTCTTCTATAATGCCTGATGAGTTTGGAGAACACCTGACAAGAGATCAGAGACCATTCCCTCATACAGAATCTCTCCAGATCCTTCAGATTCACAGATATATGCTGGTGCTTCTTCTCTTCAGTTCAGTCACACATCTTCTATAGGGTTCATGTCAGGAAACTGGGATGGTCATGGCAGAAGCTTCATTTTGTGCTCAGTGACACATTTGTGTGTTGATTTTGATGTTCGTTTTGGATCGTTGTCCTAATGTGAGATCCAACCACGGCCCATAAGATTTCTAGCAGAATCCATCAGGTTTTGATTTTTTATCTTTTGGTATTTGCTAGAATCCATGATACCATGTATCTGAACAAGATGTCCAGGACCTCCAGCAAAAAAAAAAAAAAAAAAAATAGGCCTACAACATTAGAGTGGTATTTTTAGCCGTGGGCATGGGGTACTTTTTATCCCTATTTGCACCAAACCCATCTGGTAGATTTGTTGCCAAAAAAGCTATTTTATAGTTTCATCTGACCATAGAACCAGGTCCCTTTTGACTTTCCAGTCATGTCTGACAACTGAATATGCTGGAGTTTGTTTATAGATGAGCGAGGAGGATTTTTCTTGAATCCCTCCCAAACAACATGTTTGGGAGGGATGTAGGGGTTGTTGCATTAGGACAATATACACACACGTCCTCTTTCAGGCAGATTTGTAACATCTTTAGTTAAATGGAGCTTCTTAATTATTGCCCTGAAGGTGGAAATGGAGATTTTCAATGCTTTAGCTATTTTCCTACAGCCTCTTTCTATTTTGTGAAGCTCAACAATCTTTTGCTGCACATCAGAACTATATTCTTTGGTTTCACTCATTGTGATAAATGATTAAGGGAATTTGGCTTTTATGCTTCCTTATATTTATACTCCAGTAAAACAAGACATCAACTGGACAATTTCATGTTCCTTGTCATAAACAAAAGAGGATGAATATAGTGTATATATATATATATATATATATATATATATATATATATATATATATATATATATATATATATATATATATATATATATATATATATATATATATATATATATATATATATATGAACATCAGTTGCATTAGTATCAGTGATACTGGCCTTTATTCATAAAAGATGCCATAACGACAAATATTTAAGTAGCCTAGAAATCTAGATGCACCCTAGCGGCAGCAAATCTAATTTGCAGCGAGTGTCGTCTAGCAACTCTCCATAGACTTGCGAGCTGGAAAAAGCAAACTCTGGTCAGGCCAATCACATCGTGTAGAGTCGGTGAGTTGCGGAGGTTCTGCGTGCTACTTGAAAACAAAGAAGCTAGTGAATGGCGGTCTTTCGAATCGCTTTGGCCGCAACTCTGGAAGACTTGGAGTTAAGCTTTTCTTTGAGAAAATAACAATGAACGGCACTGAAATCATTCTTAAGAAGGGAAGATGTGTTCCGAGTTTTGCCGACCGGATACGGTGAAAGTTTAATCTATCAACTAGCTCAGCTTAATGTTGCTCTGGTTGGTTGTAGCACTATCCTATCGTGTGCAGAGGGAGTTTGAAAGACAACTGTTTATTCTGCCCCTCAGATTGAGCCTTGTCAATGATGAGTTCCTAGACCCAACATCTTGATGTGGGTCTGGCTTGTCAGGCAAGGAATAAGTTGTTTCTACATAACATAAGTAACTGTAAAATGATTACAATCTAAAAATCTCAATGTTTTTAATCAGAATTAATTACAGTTTTTTTTATTAATTAGTTAATTTTTAATCAATTGAATAACAAATTGAGACTGAAACAGTGCAAGAATCTTGTGGATTAGTTTTATTGGTTTCTTATTTTTCCATATCACTTTAATGCACATGGTTCAGTACAATTATAACAGTAGTCTCTAGTTCCCACACACAAATCCATATAAATTCGAGTTTAGTGGACCACCCTTTGTCATATACAACAGATGCCCTTCTGCTCTGATATACAACAGCTTCATATTGTCTGAAATATGGATTGCTCTTGTCAGTTCAAAGCTCTAGCGTCCAAACGGATTACAAAAACAACATCATAGAATTGGGAAGGTGGTTGCATGACTGTGAATTCGATCCAGACAGATAAAAATGAACAAAATCTGACAAGTAGAGGACAGTGAGTCCCTCTTCAACACGTTTAACAAACACATTCGCTCTCTTCCTGGCTGTTTTCTCAGAGCTAAAACTCTTATCCGCCAGCTTCTTATTAATCAATGCTGAGCGCATTCAAACAAACATCAGGTCTTAAAGGAAATCCACCTTCCTTTTCTTATGATCCCACGCAATATTATTGTCTACCTCTGTTTATTTACTTTCATTCTGCAGAATCAGGTCATAATTCCACAGTGAGAACAGCTGAAAGAATTCTAAATCTCTAGGTCAGCTATTTAAAAAAGAAGAAGCATGTGTCCATCTCATCAGTGTGGCACACTGGGAAAATATTTGCAGCGAGCATGACTCCTGAGGCTGTGTTGATCATACTGCCATCCAAATCCTATAGCTCTTGCTCAGAAGGTAGACAAACTCTCCAACGACCATCTTTCTGTTTCATATTCTTCATTAGCATATGCCCTTATGAGTGCAGAGACTTTGAAATATTAAATACACCACTAGAACTCTGCTGTGGGACTCTATTTCTTTTTTTAAATAATGTGAAATAGAAAAAAGTAAAAAGCACATGCTACAAAAAGATGACAGAAAATCTATGCATCTCTATATTTTATTTTATTTCAGGCCTTTTAGTCTCTCTTACGGAGATTGTTTGCAATACAAGAAAAACAAGACGTTAGCTTATTTTTCTCTCATTTAATCTCAATTTTTTTGTTGTTTTTTCTTTTCACACACATGGTCTCACACACACACACACACACACACACACACACACACACACACACACACACACACACACACACACACACACACACACACACACACACACACACACACACACACACACACACACACACACACACACACACACACACACACACACACACACACACACACACACACACACACACACACACACACACACACACACACACGTTGGTCTATGTATTTTACAGGGACTCTCCATAGGCATAATGGTTTTTATACTGTACAAACCATATGTTCTATCCCCTTACACTGCCCCTGCCCCTAAACCTACCCATCACAGGAAACATTCTGCATTTTTACTTTCTCAAAAAAACATAATTTTGTATGTTTTTAAGGCCATTTGAATTATGAGGACATTTGATATGTCCTCATAAACCACCTTTATAGTGTAATACCAGTGTAATACCCATGTAGTTATACAAATTTGTGTCCTCATAAACCACATAAACAGGCTCACACACACACACACACACACACACACACACACACACACACACACACACACACACACACACACACACACACACACACACACACACACACAGCACACACACACAGCACACACGCACGCACACACGCACACGTTTGTTTTTGTGAAATGTGTTGTATTATACACAATACTGTATAAACCGTATTTCCTACCCCCTTACACCCCTAAACCTACCCATCATTTTTACTTTCTCAAAAAATAAAAAAATCATTCTGTATGATTTATAAGCATTTTGAAAAATGGGGACATGGGTAATGTCCTCATATTTCACCCTCTCCTTGTAATAACTGCCAGATAATTTTACACATTTGTGTCCTGATATTTCACAATAACAAGCACACACACACACACACACACACACACACACACATACACGTCTATATTACCAAGAGGGGACTATCACTCTACACTATCCAAGAGGGGACCTGTGTTTCTAGTCATTTTGAAGAAACAAAAATCACATACAAAATTTTCTTTTAAGGTCCTTATTCACAATATAACTTCAAATAAGCATTTTTTTATTTTTTAAAAAACATGCCAAGAGGTGACCTGAACGATGTCTACCTATCCAACAGGGGACCTCCATAGACTCTAATGGAGCTGTGTGTGTGACCGATGTCTACCTATCCAACAGGGGACCTCCATTAGTCTGCAGTGGAGCTGTGTGTGAATGTGAATGTGAAGTGAGCTGGCAGTCAAGTCTGTCTTCTATATATATATATATATATATATAATGGTGGAGATGGCATATATATATATATATATATATATATATATATATATATATATATATATATATATATATATGTCTTTACAAATAAATAACATTGTTTTTTAAATGATAATAAATGCAGTTAAGCTTCGTACAGACTGTATAATGTCTCAAGTAATAATATGTCTTTTTATAATAACTGTGTTCTTTTGAATGTACTGAGAAGTATTTATTTGTAACCTAAAATATACTTTAATGCCATTTATTTTGAAGCTTATTTTTAAATATATTTATTACACAGTCGCAATAAAGTTACAAGATGTAACATCAAGTAACACACTACACTTAGTTAGTCCACAAGTCTTCTTGTGCTTTAGTATGTTAGTCAACACATTAAAATAAGTTAACTTGTTTACACAGGCATCTGGTATCACAATAGGCACACACACACACAATATACCTTAGACATAACACGTAATACATTACAGAAAAGTCATTTCTTTAAGAAATACCTTCTCTGTTGTGTCTTCATAATTACAGTATATGATCAGTCCACATCTCTCATTTAAGATTATTGTCAGGTACACCAATGCATTTACATTTGTGCCCGATTGTATTAGCTGCCTATTCAAATATAGTTTCTGCTCTCTAAAATCCCTCCGAAATACTTTGTTCTTGAGATTTTAAGAGTGAGATTTGATTTCTTGCACCATCTACAAAAATAAAATAAATCAAGGACTGGACAAGCAGAAATTGTTCTTTAGGGTTATAAGGTCCCCTGTTAGATAGTAAATCACGACGCCTGTGTGTTTGCTGTGACATTTCTTATCATCACAAACACACTGCAAAGATTTAGAGTTTTTACAGCAATAACTGAGTTTAAAGGGTTAAATCAAGTAGAAATAGCTCTCTAATGTATTAAATGCAGGTCACTATTGAATAGTGATTATGTTACACACACACTGACTCAGGTCCCCTGTTAGATAGTAAATCACGACGCCTGTGTGTTTGCTGTGACATTTCTTATCATCACAAACACACTGCAAAGATTTAGAGTTTTTACAGCAATAACTGAGTTTAAAGGGTTAAATCAAGCAGAAATATCTCTCTAATGTATTAAATGCAGGTAATTATTGAATAGTGATTATGTTACACACACACTGACTCAGGTCCCCTGTTAGATAGTAAATCACGACGCCTGTGTGTTTGCTGTGACATTTCTTATCATCATAAACAAACTGTAAAGATTTAGAGTTTTTACAGCAATACCTGAGTTTAAAGGGTTAAATCAAGCAGAAATAGCTCTCTAATGTATTAATTGCAGGTCATTATTGAATAGTGATTACGTTACACACAAACACTGACTCAGGTCCCCTGTTAGATAGTAAATCACGACGCCTGTGTGTTTGCTCTGTCATTTCTTATCATCATAAACACACTGCAAAGATTTAGAGTTTTTACAGCAATAACTGAGTTTAAAGTGTTAAATCAAGCAGAAATAGCTCTCTAATGTATTAATTGCAGGTCATTATTGAATAGTGATTACATTACACACACACTGACTCAGGTCCCCTGTTAGATAGTAAATCACGACACCTGTGTGTTTGCTGTGACATTTCTTATCATCACAAACACACTGTAAAGATTTAGTGTTTTTACAGCAATACCTGAGTTTAAAGGGTTAAATCAAGTAGAAATAGCTCTCTAATGTATTAATTGCAGGTCATTATTGAATAGTGAATATGTTACACACACACTGACTCAGGTCCCCTGTTAGATAGTAAATCACGACGCCTGTGTGTTTGCTGTGACATCTCTTATCATCACAAACACACTGTAAAGATTTAGTGTTTTTACAGCAATACCTGAGTTTAAAGGGTTAAATCAAGCAGAAATAGCTCTCTAATGTATTAATTGCAGGTCATTATTGAATAGTGATTATGTTACACACACACTGACTCAGGTCCCCTGTTAGATAGTAAATCACGACGCCTGTGTGTTTGCTCTGTCATTTCTTATCATCACAAACACACTGCAAAGATTTAGAGTTTTTACAGCAATACCTGAGTTTAAAGGGTTAAATCAAGCAGAAATAGCTCTCTAATGTATTAATTGCAGGTCACTATTGAATAGTGATTACGTTACACACACACTGACTCAGGTCCCCTGTTAGATAGTAAATCACGACGCCTGTGTGTTTGCTGTGACATTTCTTATCATCACAAACACACTGCAAAGATTTAGAGTTTTAACAGCAATACCTGAGTTTAAAGGGTTAAATCAAGTAGAAATAGCTCTCTAATGTATTAATTGCCGGTCATTATTGAATAGTGAATATGTTACACACACACTCACTCAGGTCCCCTGTTAGATAGTAAATCACGACGCCTGTGTGTTTCTCTCCTCAACCCCCACAACCCCCCACTCACAATTTACATTTCAATAAGGGAGACTTGAAAAACCAGTTTGTGAACCACAGGCCAATAGAGCTCAAACTACCAATGTGGCAGAACCCTTCTCAGATAAACTAGAGAAGATGCTGGGATTTGCCCTGCCAAATTAAACTAAATTACATTTTTTACAATCGCTAGGCCACATTTCTCAATACTTTGGTCATTTTCAAAATCCTTCACACAATTCTCCAAACCAACTTTCTGCTTCACAGCAGTTATTTCACATTCAAAATTCATCCACAAAAACTAACAAAACACTTAATTCATGTCTCAAATCAAGTGCCAATGATCCACAGTTTAGCTTGCACAGACTGAAGTTGTGATCACTGTGTGAAGAGTTTTGAAAAAGTGTGTTTATTATTGAGAAATGTTTTGTAAAAGAAAATTTTATATCACAGCTTAACTGTGGATCAACATTGCTTTAGCACAAAATGCATTCAATGGCAACATCTTTCAATTGACCTGAAATCTTTTCTCACTTTGACACAAACACAATCAAATCTTTGTTCTACAGGCCAATTTGCACATCCTTACATGCTGTTTTCCAAAGTGTTAAACTTATGGACAAAACAATAACATAATACAAAACTGAATGAGACAGCAATTTACAACATGTATACAGTAATACTGTAATGCAATTTATCCTGCTAAAAAAATCAAACACTATCAAAGCAACTTTGATGAAACTGAACACCAACACCAGTGTTAGACCATTACCATCCATTCAAAAGAGGAAACTTAGGAATAATGTTGTACTGTACTGTAAGCATGCAGTGAATTATAAGCAGTAGAGAGTGTCATTCTAGTTTTGTAAAGACATTTTAATTGTATAATGTTCCTGATGTTAGTGTTGGATGTAAACCTGTGCTGCTAGTGCTCTGGAAGAATGAGTTGATTTGTAAAAGTAAAATTAACTGCTGTGAAGCTGAAAGTTGGTTAACAAATTTATAAACTCCTCACTCAGTTCTCCTAAAGATTGGGAAATGTGTCCTAGCGATTGTAATTTCATTTCATCATGTAATTTTAATTTATTTTTGGCAGGGTATTGGTCTAGGACACAGGTAACAGTAGTGAGGTTCTGTGTCTCACCTGTGAGAGTCTTCATGCATTGAAATGTAAATTACTGGTGGGGGGTTGAGCAGCAAACTCAACACACACACTATTCTCTATTCCAATTTCAAGAGCACATCTAAACCACTAGCCCAAACACATTACAAGTGAAAGCACAAATAAATACAAAAGATATGATACAAATGAAATAAACAGTGCTTTTCAGGACGGTCTCTCAGAAGTTGTAATATAACACTGTCCTCACTGTAAAAAAAAAAAAAAAAAAAAAATTAAATCTATATATATGTGTGCTTCAGATGTGCTTCAGATGTGCTTCAGATGTTTATGCATATAGCACGTGAGTAATGAAGAGCCTTCTGAAGCAAAGTGGCACGTTTGTGTAATAACAATGTCCATATTTTAAACTTTATAGACTAAACAAACTATTTTTATTGAAAGATATTGTGTTTTAGTGTTATTATGAAAAGAGTAACCCCTGACGCTAAGTTTTGTTTAGCTCTATCTTCTCTCTTCAGTGTTTGTCAGTGCACATACGTCAAGGATTCATGGGTGAAGAAGGGTTACTCTTTAAAGGACAACTCCGGTGAGAAATGACCCTATAGGGGTAATTAACAGATGGTTACCGAGTAGATCGTTCTCTGGGATGCGTTTTCATGGAAATCAAGTGTAAAGAGTTTTATCTCTAAAAACAGATTTGAGTGACGAACGCTGTGCTAAGTGATGAACTGTGACTTGGAATCTCATATGGGCCATTGTTTCCGGAAGAAAGCACTGAACGCAGTAGAGGAAAAAAAAGAAAAAAAAGTCCATGTAATTAGATTTCACAAACTTAATTCCTATCGACCAGCTCACTTAGCACAGCGTTCGTGGCTCGACTAGTCGAGACTGTTTTCCAAGATGGCTGCAGTCTGTAAACGTGTAATGTACTGTCTTTATAAAGTACCTTCTTATTAAACCGTTTGTACTCTAACAAGTTCTCAATGCTTCGTTTGCATGCAGGGACCCTCATTATGCTACCGTGTGTGAGGATATGTTGAGCCTTGTTAGTGGTATTAACTAGCGGTTTAATTTCACTTATTCCATGCCCCATAGACAAACATTATAAGCTAATCTGTGTTTAGAGATAAAACTCTTTAAATTCGATTTTCATGAAACCGCATCCCAGAGAACGATCTACTCTGTAACCATCTGTTAATTACCCCTAGGGTCATTTCTCACCGGAGTTGTCCTTTAAGCGCAATGTGATTCGTGTGGCACTGAAAACCGAAAGCTAGTATTTTAGTCTATGGATCAGTTACTGTGTGGATCAGTTATATGATGGTTAGATGCACTTTTATGGACCGACAAGGCACTGGCATTTTAAAGCTGGGAAGAGCCAGGACTTTTTTAATATAAATTTAAATAACTCAGATTTTATTCATTTAAAAAAAGAATGTCATATACACTTGGGATGACTTGAGGGTGAGTAAATCATGGGCTAATTTTCATTTGTAGGTGAACTAACTGCTGTAAACTGGGCCCACAAACACAGTAGATCCACACAACCCCCCACACAATTTACATTTTAATAATAATAAATAAGGGAAGACTTGAAAACCTAGGGCCCTATAATTTCCGCGATCACGGAATCGCGGACGGAATCGCGGAATTGGCATATAAACGCGGAATCTGGTGTTAACGCAGATTTCCCCGGAATTTTACATATTTGTAATGAAATTCTGTGTCGTGTGGGTTAAGAACGTATGTCTGAGGAAAGTGCAGACCGGGGGAAGCAAATCTTCGCGACACAACCCCTCCCGTCATTTCAGCTCGCCCGTCAAAACAATGAAAGTACAGCGAAGTTGGTCTCCATGGCTCTGCTTTCGGCAGCGAAAAAGTTAAGAAACTCGACGCTAACGGCGGTTTCACACTGCACGCGCAGGCGGCGCAGAAGCTTTGCGTATGGAGAGCGGGAGCCGCGCTCGTGTATTGCACAGACAGACAAATATTGTCCATTCTGTCAGATTTTCCGGTGTTCTGCTCGACCCCTGTCATCTCGTGCTTTGATTTATAATGGGCACATTAGGCAGCAATGCATATCTGCTGCAAATGCGACCATTTTCCCCTCTACTAGTCTGTTCCAAACATGCATTTAACATGCTGTAGCCTATGGGTAGTTTACATGATAAGTAACCTTAAAGTTAAAATTAAGCATCTAGTTTTAATCATTTAAAGGGGCCTTTGAAGTTGGGGAAAAAACTTCAGGCAGTGTTGTGTTTTCGTGTATTTTTATTTTTCACAGCTCTGGATATCATTATGGTGCTTGTTAAACACACAGAACAATTCACTACATGATTTCATGGTGAAATGTGTTTTTTATGTTAATTTTCAAATTTAAATGTTTTACTTAAGAGTACTTAAGAGTACTGTAAAAGATGATTCTTATGATTTTTTTTTTTTAGTTCTTTTAAAAAAAATTTACTTGAAAGAAAAAGCTAATGGAGCACTTTCATTTTAACTTATATAAACTATTATAATTTATTTTACCGGAAAGTTAATAGCTAATAACCATTAATATTTGAAGTATTTGAAGTGCAGTGTTATGTTAAATATCATATTTGTCCTAAAAAGTAAATGTGATGTTTGTTACCTCGATAAATTTAAGGTCATTCCTATTTTTTGTTTTATGTTGTATTATATTAACATTAAAAGCAAACTCTTTTTTCACCAAAATAACAGTAAAGGGTAAAAAAAACTGAATTACCAAACATTTTAACGGAAAAAAAGGAATCTGCAAAAATTAAAATGGAAAAAACGGAATTTGCAAAAATTTAGACGGAAAAAACAGAATTTGGGAAAAAATAAAACGGATTTCATTGGGCCCTAAAAACCCAGTTTGTGAACCAAAGGCCAACCTAGAGGAAAGGAAAATCAAACCTGAGATCTCCTTCTCAACTCACATCTTTCTCCTAGACAGAAATGAGATATTGAGACATAAGTCTAAGTCTCCTGCTTCTCACATGTTTATCCTGAGACAAAAAAATGACATTCTCTCATGTTTATCTCCTCTAAAGTTTCATAAGAGATCTCAACAACATCACATACTATGTTCTGATTTGTCTCCTTGGCTAGAGAGACTGGATTGCTCATATGTGTCTCCTCTAAAGTTTCAGAAGGGATCTCAACAGTATCGCATGCTGTGCTCAGAATTTTTTCTTCAGCTCGATACTCTGGAACTCTCACTTTTGTCACCTCTAAAAAGTTTCATAAAAGATCTCATTAACATCACACAGTGTGCTCAGAATATTCTCCTTAGTTAAAGTCTCTGGCACTCTCAAATTTGTCAAACAAATGTTGGTCACTTTTTCAAAACTCTTCACACAGTGATCACAACTTCAGTCTGTGCAAGCTAAACGGTGGATCATTGGCACTTGATTTGAGACATGAATTAAGTGTTTTGTTAGTTTTTGTGGATTTTGAATGTGAAATAACTGCTGTGAAGCAGAAAGTTGGTTTGGAGAATTGTGTGAAGGATTTTGAAAATGACCAAAGTATTGAGAAATGTGGCCTAGCGATTGTAAAAAATGTAATTTAGTTTAATTTGGCAGGGCAAATCCCAGCATCTTCTCTAGTTTATTTGAGAAGGGTTCTGCCACACTGGTAGTTTGAGCTCTATTGGCCTGTGGTTCACAAACTGGTTTTTCAAGTCTTCCCTTATTGAAATGTAAATTGTGAGTGGGGGGTTGTGGGGGTTGAGGAGAGAAACACACAGGCGTCGTGATTTACTATCTAACAGGGGACCTGAGTGAGTGTGTGTGTAACATATTCACTATTCAATAATGACCGGCAATTAATACATTAGAGAGCTATTTCTACTTGATTTAACCCTTTAAACTCAGGTATTGCTGTTAAAACTCTAAATCTTTACAGTGTGTTTATGATGATAAGAAATGTCACAGCAAACACACAGGCGTCGTGATTTACTATCTAACAGGGGACCTGAGTGAGTGTGTGTGTAACGTAATCACTATTCAATAATGACCTGCAATTAATACATTAGAGAGCTATTTCTGCTTGATTTAACCCTTTAAACTCAGGTATTGCTGTAAAAACTCTAAATCTTTGCAGTGTGTTTGTGATGATAAGAAATGACAAAGCAAACACACAGGCGTCGTGATTTACTATCTAACAGGGGACCTGAGTCAGTGTTTGTGTAACGTAATCACTATTCAATAATGACCTGCAATTAATACATTAGAGAGCTATTTCTGCTTGATTTAACCCTTTAAACTCAGGTATTGCTGTTAAAACTCTAAATCTTTACAGTGTGTTTATGATGATAAGAAATGTCACAGCAAACACACAGGCGTCGTGATTTACTATCTAACAGGGGACCTGAGTCAGTGTGTTTGTGATGATAAGAAATGTCACAGCAAACACACAGGCGTCGTGATTTACTATCTAACAGGGGACCTGAGTCAGTGTGTGTGTAACATAATCACTATTCAATAATGACCTGCAATAAATACAGTAGAGAGCTATTTCTGCTTGATTTAACCCTTTAAACTCAGGTATTGCTGTAAAAACTCTAAATCTTTGCAGTGTGTTTGTGATGATAAGAAATGACAGAGCAAACACACAGGCGTCGTGATTTACTATCTAACAGGGGACCTGAGTCAGTGTTTGTGTAACGTAATCACTATTCAATAATGACCTGCAATTAATACATTAGAGAGCTATTTCTGCTTGATTTAACCCTTTAAACTCAGGTATTGCTGTAAAAACTCTAAATCTTTACAGTGTGTTTGTGATTATAAGAAATGTCACAGCAAACACACAGGCGTCGTGATTTACTATCTAACAGGGGACCTGAGTCAGTGTGTGTGTAATGTAATCACTATTCAATAATGACCTGCAATTAATACATTAGAGAGCTATTTCTGCTTGATTTAACCCTTTAAACTCAGGTATTGCTGTAAAAACTCTAAATCTTTGCAGTGTGTTTGTGATGATAAGAAATGTCACAGCAAACACACAGGCGTCGTGATTTACTATCTAACAGGGGACCTGAGTCAGTGTGTGTGTGTAACGTAATCACTATTCAATAATGACCTGCAATTAATACATTAGAGAGCTATTTCTGCTTGATTTAACCCTTTAAACTCAGGTATTGCTGTAAAAACTCTAAATCTTTGCAGTGTGTTTGTGATGATAAGAAATGTCACAGCAAACACACAGGCGTCGTGATTTACTATCTAACAGGGGACCTGAGTGAGTGTGTGTGTGTAACATAATCACTATTCAATAATGACCTGCATTTAATACATTAGAGAGCTATTTCTACTTGATTTAACCCTTTAAACTCAGGTATTGCTGTAAAAACTCTAAATCTTTGCAGTGTGTTTGTGATGATAAGAGATGTCACAGCAAACACACAGGCGTCGTGATTTACTATCTAACAGGGGACCTGAGTCAGTGTGTGTGTAACATAATTACTATTCAATAATGACCTGCAATTAATACATTAGAGAGCTATTTCTGCTTGATTTAACCCTTTAAACTCAGGTATTGCTGTAAAAACTCTAAATCTTTGCAGTGTGTTTGTGATGATAAGAAATGTCACAGCAAACACACAGGCGTCGTGATTTACTATCTAACAGGGGACCTGAGTCAGTGTGTGTGTGTAACATAATCACTATTCAATAATGACCTGCAATTAATACATTAGAGAGCTATTTCAACTTGATTTAACCCTATAAACTCAGGTATTGCTGTAAAAACACTAAATCTTTGCAGTGTGTTTGTGATGATAAAAGATGTCACAGCAAACACACAGGCGTCGTGATTTACTATCTAACAGGGGACCTGAGTCAGTGTGTGTGTAACGTAATCACTATTCAATAATGACCTGCAATTAATACATTAGAGAGCTATTTCTGCTTGATTTAACCCTTTAAACTCAGTTATTGCTGTAAAAACTCTAAATCTTTGCAGTGTGTTTGTGATGATAAGAAATGTCACAGCAAACACACAGGCGTCGTGATTTACTATCTAACAGGGGACCTGAGTCAGTGTGTGTGTAACATATTCACTATTCAATAATGACCTGCAATTAATACATTAGAGAGCTATTTCTACTTGATTTAACCCTTTAAACTCAGGTATTGCTGTAAAAACTCTAAATCTTTGCAGTGTGTTTGTGATGATAAGAAATGTCACAGCAAACACACAGGCGTCGTGATTTACTATCTAACAGGGGACCTGAGTCAGTGTGTGTGTAACATATTCACTATTCAATAATGACCTGCATTTAATACATTAGAGAGCTATTTCTGCTTGATTTAACCCTTTAAACTCAGTTATTGCTGTAAAACCTCTAAATCTTTACAGTGTGTTTGTGATGATAAGAAATGTCACAGCAAACACAC
Organism: Pseudorasbora parva; assembly: GCF_024679245.1. Taxonomy (NCBI): domain Eukaryota; kingdom Metazoa; phylum Chordata; class Actinopteri; order Cypriniformes; family Gobionidae; genus Pseudorasbora; species Pseudorasbora parva. The sequence continues at coordinate 17,608,253 of NC_090181.1, forward strand.
AGGCGTCGTGATTTACTATCTAACAGGGGACCTGAGTCAGTGTGTGTGTAACATATTCACTATTCAATAATGACCTGCATTTAATAACATTAGAGAGCTATTTCTGCTTGATTTAACCCTTTAAACTCAGGTATTGCTGTAAAAACTCTAAATATTTGCAGTGTGTTTGTGATTATAAGAAATGTCACAGCAAACACACAGGCGTCGTGATTTACTATCTAACAGGGGACCTGAGTGAGTGTGTGTGTAACATAATCACTATTCAATAATGACCTGCAATTAATACATTAGAGAGCTATTTCTGCTTGATTTAACCCTTTAAACTCAGGTATTGCTGTAAAAACTCTAAATCTTTGCAGTGTGTTTGTGATGATAAGAAATGACAAAGCAAACACACAGGCGTCGTGATTTACTATCTAACAGGGGACCTGAGTCAGTGTGTGTGTAACATAATCACTATTCAATAATGACCTGCAATGAATACATTAGAGAGCTATTTCTGCTTGATTTAACCCTTTAAACTCAGGTATTGCTGTAAAACCTCTAAATCTTTTCAGTGTGTTTGTGATGATAAGAAATGTCACAGCAAACACACAGGCGTCGTGATTTACTATCTAACAGGGGACCTGAGTCAGTGTGTGTGTAACGTAATGACTATTCAATAATGACCTGCAATTAATACATTAGAGAGCTATTTCTGCTTGATTTAACCCTTTAAACTCAGGTATTGCTGTAAAAACTCTAAATCTTTGCAGTGTGTTTGTGATGATAAGAAATGTCACAGCAAACACACAGGCGTCGTGATTTACTATCTAACAGGGGACCTGAGTCAGTGTGTGTGTAACATATTCACTATTCAATAATGACCTGAAATTAATACATTAGAGAGCTATTTCTGCTTGATTTAACCCTTTAAACTCAGGTATTGCTGTAAAAACTCTAAATCTTTGCAGTGTGTTTATGATGATAAGAAATGACAGAGCAAACACACAGGCGTCGTGATTTACTATCTAACAGGGGACCTGAGTCAGTGTTTGTGTGTAACGTAATCACTATTCAATAATGACCTGCAATTAATACATTAGAGAGCTATTTCTGCTTGATTTAACCCTTTAAACTCAGGTATTGCTGTAAAAACTCTAAATCTTTGCAGTGTGTTTGTGATGATAAGAGATGTCACAGCAAACACACAGGCGTCGTGATTTACTATCTAACAGGGGACCTGAGTCAGTGTGTGTGTAACATAATCACTATTCAATAATGACCTGCAATAAATACATTAGAGAGCTATTTCTGCTTGATTTAACCCTTTAAACTCAGGTATTGCTGTAAAAACTCTAAATCTTTGCAGTGTGTTTGTGATGATAAGAAATGTCACAGCAAACACACAGGCGTCGTGATTTACTATCTAACAGGGGACCTGAGTGAGTGTGTGTGTGTAACATAATCACTATTCAATAATGACCTGCATTTAATACATTAGAGAGCTATTTCTACTTGATTTAACCCTTTAAACTCAGGTATTGCTGTAAAAACTCTAAATCTTTGCAGTGTGTTTGTGATGATAAGAGATGTCACAGCAAACACACAGGCGTCGTGATTTACTATCTAACAGGGGACCTGAGTCAGTGTGTGTGTGTAACATAATCACTATTCAATAATGACCTGCAATTAATACATTAGAGAGCTATTTCAACTTGATTTAACCCTATAAACTCAGGTATTGCTGTAAAAACACTAAATCTTTGCAGTGTGTTTGTGATGATAAGAAATGTCACAGCAAACACACAGGCGTCGTGATTTACTATCTAACAGGGGACCTGAGTCAGTGTGTGTGTAACGTAATCACTATTCAATAATGACCTGCAATTAATACATTAGAGAGCTATTTCTGCTTGATTTAACCCTTTAAACTCAGTTATTGCTGTAAAAACTCTAAATCTTTACAGTGTGTTTGTGATGATAAGAAATGTCACAGCAAACACACAGGCGCCGTGATTTACTATCTAACAGGGGACCTGAGTCAGTGTGTGTGTAACATATTCACTATTCAATAATGACCTGCAATTAATACATTAGAGAGCTTTCTGCTTGATTTAACCCTTTAAACTCAGTTATTGCTGTAAAAACTCTAAATCTTTGCAGTGTGTTTGTGATGATAAGAAATGTCACAGCAAACACACAGGCGTCGTGATTTACTATCTAACAGGGGACCTGAGTCAGTGTGTGTGTAACATATTCACTATTCAATAATGACCTGCAATTAATACATTAGAGAGCTATTTCTACTTGATTTAACCCTTTAAACTCAGGTATTGCTGTAAAAACTCTAAATCTTTGCAGTGTGTTTGTGATGATAAGAAATGTCACAGCAAACACACAGGCGTCGTGATTTACTATCTAACAGGGGACCTGAGTCAGTGTGTGTGTAACATATTCACTATTCAATAATGACCTGCATTTAATACATTAGAGAGCTATTTCTGCTTGATTTAACCCTTTAAACTCAGGTATTGCTGTAAAAACTCTAAATATTTGCAGTGTGTTTGTGATTATAAGAAATGTCACAGCAAACACACAGGCGTCGTGATTTACTATCTAACAGGGGACCTGAGTGAGTGTGTGTGTAACATAATCACTATTCAATAATGACCTGCAATTAATACATTAGAGAGCTATTTCTGCTTGATTTAACCCTTTAAACTCAGGTATTGCTGTAAAAACTCTAAATCTTTGCAGTGTGTTTGTGATGATAAGAAATGACAAAGCAAACACACAGGCGTCGTGATTTACTATCTAACAGGGGACCTGAGTCAGTGTGTGTGTAACATAATCACTATTCAATAATGACCTGCAATGAATACATTAGAGAGCTATTTCTGCTTGATTTAACCCTTTAAACTCAGGTATTGCTGTAAAACCTCTAAATCTTTACAGTGTGTTTGTGATGATAAGAAATGTCACAGCAAACACACAGGCGTCGTGATTTACTATCTAACAGGGGACCTGAGTCAGTGTGTGTGTAACGTAATGACTATTCAATAATGACCTGCAATTAATACATTAGAGAGCTATTTCAACTTGATTTAACCCTTTAAACTCAGGTATTGCTGTAAAAACTCTAAATCTTTGCAGTGTGTTTGTGATGATAAGAAATGTCACAGCAAACACACAGGCGTCGTGATTTACTATCTAACAGGGGACCTGAGTCAGTGTGTGTGTAACATAATCACTATTCAATAATGACCTGCAATTAATACATTAGAGAGCTATTTCTGCTTGATTTAACCCTATAAACTCAGGTATTGCTGTAAAAACTCTAAATCTTTGCAGTGTGTTTGTGATGATAAGAAATGTCACAGCAAACACACAGGCGTCGTGATTTACTATCTAACAGGGGACCTGAGTGAGTGTGTGTGTAACATAATCACTATTCAATAATGACCTGCAATTAATACATTAGAGAGCTATTTCTGCTTGATTTAACCCTTTAAACTCAGGTATTGCTGTAAAAACTCTAAATCTTTGCAGTGTGTTTGTGATGATAAGAAATGACAAAGCAAACACACAGGCGTCGTGATTTACTATCTAACAGGGGACCTGAGTCAGTGTGTGTGTAACATAATCACTATTCAATAGTGACCTGCATTTAATACATTAGAGAGCTATTTCTACTTGATTTAACCCTTTAAACTCAGGTATTGCTGTAAAAACTCTAAATCTTTGCAGTGTGTTTGTGATGATAAGAAATGTCACAGCAAACACACAGGCGTCGTGATTTACTATCTAACAGGGGACCTGAGTCAGTGTGTGTGTAACATATTCACTATTCAATAATGACCTGCATTTAATACATTAGAGAGCTATTTCTGCTTGATTTAACCCTTTAAACTCAGGTATTGCTGTAAAAACTCTAAATATTTGCAGTGTGTTTGTGATTATAAGAAATGTCACAGCAAACACACAGGCGTCGTGATTTACTATCTAACAGGGGACCTGAGTGAGTGTGTGTGTAACATAATCACTATTCAATAATGACCTGCAATTAATACATTAGAGAGCTATTTCTGCTTGATTTAACCCTTTAAACTCAGGTATTGCTGTAAAAACTCTAAATCTTTGCAGTGTGTTTGTGATGATAAGAAATGACAAAGCAAACACACAGGCGTCGTGATTTACTATCTAACAGGGGACCTGAGTCAGTGTGTGTGTAACATAATCACTATTCAATAATGACCTGCAATGAATACATTAGAGAGCTATTTCTGCTTGATTTAACCCTTTAAACTCAGGTATTGCTGTAAAACCTCTAAATCTTTACAGTGTGTTTGTGATGATAAGAAATGTCACAGCAAACACACAGGCGTCGTGATTTACTATCTAACAGGGGACCTGAGTCAGTGTGTGTGTAACGTAATGACTATTCAATAATGACCTGCAATTAATACATTAGAGAGCTATTTCAACTTGATTTAACCCTTTAAACTCAGGTATTGCTGTAAAAACTCTAAATCTTTGCAGTGTGTTTGTGATGATAAGAAATGTCACAGCAAACACACAGGCGTCGTGATTTACTATCTAACAGGGGACCTGAGTCAGTGTGTGTGTAACGTAATCACTATTCAATAATGACCTGCAATGAATACATTAGAGAGCTATTTCTGCTTGATTTAACCCTTTAAACTCAGGTATTGCTGTAAAACCTCTAAATCTTTACAGTGTGTTTGTGATGATAAGAAATGTCACAGCAAACACACAGGCGTCGTGATTTACTATCTAACAGGGGACCTGAGTCAGTGTGTGTGTAACATAATCACTATTCAATAATGACCTGCAATTAATACATTAGAGAGCTATTTCTGCTTGATTTAACCCTATAAACTCAGGTATTGCTGTAAAAACTCTAAATCTTTGCAGTGTGTTTGTGATGATAAGAAATGTCACAGCAAACACACAGGCGTCGTGATTTACTATCTAACAGGGGACCTGATTCATTTTGTTAAACATAAATAAATCAAAAGTGGTTAGTTTAAAAAGCTCATAAATGTATAAGGTGGTAAGATGGGCCTTATATATATATATATATATATATATATATATATATATACAGAAACAAAAAATATTTACAAAAGCATTGAATGAGATCCCTTTATAATTTAATAAAGTTTTTTTAATCGTTTTTTCTTGGATCCTGTAGTATTTAATTTTAAAGTAATGCAAAGTTTGAAACTAGTCAGGGTGTTTAGTAAAGAGATATAATCTATATGATGTTTGTTCCTTTAGTAAGCAGCCTGTTAAACAGCAGCTCTAGAGTCAGAGGACAGCAGGCCATTCAAACAATAGAGGAGTGTGTGTGTGTGTGTGAACGACGTGTGTTTAAGGGCTATTACAGTTCCTGCTCCAGCCTACAGGGGAGCTGCTGAGCATGGCCTTAAACACTCACACACTCTTAGGTCCCCTCTTGGTCAAAATTTTTAAAAATTCACCAGAGTGTTGTTTCTTGATTTTAACATGATTTAAACACACACACCTGTAGGTCCCTACTTGGTCAAACATTTAAAAAATCACCAGAGCATTTCTTTAGTGTTTTACTTCCTTTTCACATGATTTAAAGCATGACCAACAGGGGACTTGAAAAATGTCCCCTCTTGGCTCAGAGGTCCCCTGTTGGTGAGTGTGTAACGACGCCAAGGTCCCCTGTTAGATAGGTAGACAAGTACACACACACACACACACACACACACACACACACACACACACACACACACACACACACACACACACACACACACACACACACACACACACACACACACACACACACACACACACACACACACACACACACGCACACACTTTTTCCTACGTTTTTCCCTGCTCATAATAATATTTTTTGATATGGGTATAGTTTGTGAATTTATTTTTATTTTTTGTTCAAGATTATACAATACCATTTGTATTAACTTATTAAATGGCAATGTTCACACAATTTTTTAAATGATCCTGTGGTGTACATGTCTATTTAATTATCTCAAACCTGCATAATAACTATATGAATATGGAAAATGCTGTTCGAGTATGCCAACATCTTTGAAGTATTTCATGTCAACAACAAGCCATATACAAGTGAACAATATTACAGATATCACAATAAGAAATAATTTTTTTTTGTACTCTCCCTGTAATAAAAATTTCAACCTCCAAAAATGACATTTCTAATACTGTAATTCTGTGGTCACATGGACTGTCACTGAAAGGATCCACACAAATGTATGTTTGTTTTTCACACAAAAGTTAAAGCACATGGAATGGGCAAATAATGTCAGAGCATTAATTTTCACATTTTCATTTTGAAAAAGGATACAAACTGTTGGAACTGTTTATCATGTAGGCTACGCACAAGATAAAAGGCAGTAAATGTGAAAAAGAGGGAAACCGTGATCTGGAAAGGTTGCAAGCTGAATTCAAACCGGCATTCATCATTACATCAGAGCGCATCACTAAACCTAACAAATATACAGGTTCAGAACTTATACTTGTAACATTCAATATATTTTATAGAAATTTCAATCCCACCATGTCAGCCGCTCATAAAGCATAAAGATAGTCACAAAGGCCATAGGTTTGAAAACATATTCCTCCTGCTGGATCAAAGGCTTGGTCATCTGATCCCAGCACACCCTCTCCAGCATATTACAGCACACACAAAGCTCTAAGAACCTCTTTTGGGCGTATTGTGCTTTATTAGTATTTTTTTCATTAGTGGAAAAGGTTACAGGCACAGCAGTGAGATCCGCTGTTCTCCGCCGTGACATGTAAATCCCTCTTCTGGCCCGCATCTCGGTTGCCAGACGGGCTCTAGCACCCCAGCTTTATCCATCAATACAGGTGCACAAATATCAGCTCTCAAACACACAGATAAGCCGGGTTAATTATCTGGCAAAAGCAGCCTCTCCCATTAATAATGGGAAAATAAATGTGAGCGTCTGAGGTAAACGCAGGAGACTTTCAGTGTGTGAGCAACAGCGTGTGTGTTAAGTTGAGGTATAGATGAAGCAGACACAAGCCTCAGGACACGGTGTGAGTGTGTGAGAAGACATGAATGCAGCCATTTGCTGTCAAAGACACGTTATGGACAGCATGCTGTGTTTTCACTGAAATAAAAGATATGCATATTTATAAAGTACACACAGCTTTATTAATAATGTTTTTTTTTTTCCCCACGTGCTGCCAATTTAGAGATTTTTTTTAAAAGTATTGTTATGTTTTATTGTTACAATACTTTACATAAAATGTTTTTCTTGCTTAGTATATTTGTCTTGTTTTCTATTAAAAATATCAAATTCTTAAAACATTACACATTTACTTGAGAAGCAAAATTACTCTTAATTAAAATTGAGAAATCATGAAAATTAAGTGTGTTTGTGCTTAAAACAAGACAGTGTCAGTGGGGCAAAAAAATAACTCCAATAGGAAAATAAATGTAAAGGTTATCTGCCCTCACCAAGTCATTTTAAATGGCCGTGTGTTGTGATTTTTTTTTTTTTTTTTTTTTTTTTTTTTTTTTTTTTTTTTTTATGTATAGTACAAATATTTCAATTTATTAAAGTCTTAAAGATGTCACTGGACATCAGTGTCCTGGAAGTATTTCATGTCAACAACCCATGATATATATATATATATATATATATATATATATATATATATATATATATATATATATATATATATATATATATATATATATATATATATATATATATATATATATATATATATATATATATATATATATATATATATATATATATATATATATATATATATTTTTTTTACATTACAATTACATTAAGTTATTTATTAGACTTTTTAGGGGGAAAAAAGAAACGTTTAAACTTTAATTAAAAAGATAAGATAAAAAATTTAATTCACTGAAACATTCCACAAAATTCTATTTTTTATGTAGTCCAGAATTAAATATTCAGAATTCAGACTAAATCTACAGAGAGAGAGAGAGAGAGAGAGAGAGAGAGAGAGAGAGAGAGAGAGCAGAGAGAGAGAGGAACAGAGAGAGAGCAGAGTGTATGTTTCAGGATCGTCTTCACCTGATGAGGGCAGACTGGGATCATTTTCCCTGCTGACAGAGCTCTAATTTCCCTTAGGAGAACTAAATCCAACCTTCTCTCTCTCTTTCTCTGTCACTCCCACTCTACGTGTTTTTTTCTCTTTTTCTCTCTGTTCGGGTTCATTGAGCTTCTCTCTTTCCTCTGTAATGCTCTTCTTTCTGAATAACACACTTATTTCACACTTCTTTCAGTGCATGTGATTTTTTTATGTATTTTTTTTAAAGCAGAGATTTCCGTTTTAAATATTTGTTTTGTTGTTTTTGTCAGGTTTTCCCCCCAATTGGTTGAATTAAGGCAATTGGTTTAGCTTTAGAACTCAAAATTCACATACAAAAAAATATAAAATCAAACATTATCATGAATTATAATAACTATTTTAAAAACAGTTACTGTTGTTGGGCCTGTGCAGTTCTGTTTGCATTTGCATTTACATGTAAATGTAAATACATAATGTTTGAATATATATATATATATATATATATATATATATATATATATATATATATATATATATATATATATTCATTTGTTGTATATATGTATTTCATGTATATATGTATTCATTTTATAAACGGTACAGAGATCGCAGTGTACAAAGTAGGTTCTGAAGCAAAACCAATTCCCTCAATTTACTCAGTGAAAGAAAAACCCTGACAAGAACAAAAATTTTGAAAGCACAAGGAAATGTGCGCTATTACAGCAGAACAGACTGAAAAAGAAAACTGACTTTAAAAAAAGCATAAACAACAGCAAGAGTGTGCTTATATTACTAATAATAGAAGACAGAACCGACCTGATGCACACATGACCCACCAGTTGAGAAACTTTGATAATTTGGACCATTTTTACACTTTCATGGTTAGTTCACCCCAAAATTGAAATGATGTCATCAGTGACATACCATAATGTTGTCAGACACCCGTAAGACCTCGTTCATCTTTGGAACACAGTTTAAGATATCTTATATTAGTCGAAACAGATTAGAATGGTTATGAATCAGCGTATTGATGATTTGGATCGCCAATGTCACATGATTTCAGCTTGACACGTGATCCGAATCATGAATCAATACGCTGATTCATAACCCTTCAAATCTTTATTTGAGGATTGAAAACAAACACGGAAGAGAAGACAATGATGAATAAAGTCGTGGTTTTTGTTATTTTTGGACCAAAATGTATTTTCGATGCTTCAAGAGATTCTAAATAACCAACTGATGTCACATATGGACTACTTTGATGATGTTTTTATTACCTTTCTGGACATGGACAGTATAGTGTGCATACACTTTAATTTGAGGAACAGAAAAGCTCTCGGATTAAACTGTGCTCCGAAGATGAACGGAGGTCTTACGGGAACGACATTAGGGTCATTTATGACATAATTTACATTTTTGGGTGAACTAACCCTTAAATGCAAATTTCACAGTAAAACTTCAGAGTTGTCAATATAATGAAAAAGTTGGACTATAATCATAAACCGAAGAAAATGCATTTCTTTATAAACTAATTTTTTACTTAAATTGTAACTATGCAGCTGGGTTATATCATACTAAAACATTTCACTCAAACAGCTACTTAGAAATAATCAATTATTGCATATATTTTGTTAAGAAACAGAGCTTTTTAAGCAACATCTTGATCATTTTAATTTGAGAAACAGATGTAGCCTTGCACGTGGAGTAGCTCAGAGGCCAAGCTGATAGAAAGTTAAGCCCCAGCAGAAGTAGAGAGAGAGAGAGAGAGAGAGAGAGAGAGAGAGAGAGAGAGAGAGAGAGAGAGAGAGAGAGAGAGAGAGAGGCTGGCCCTTCTCCAGGACTTCTCTCATCTGCAGTGTGCACAGCTCAACAGGGGTCTCTGGATCTGGTCATCCCTATGTAACGGGCCTCTTGCCATCCCACCCTACCCCCCTGCCCAATCCCTCTCCTCTTAGCCCACTCAACACCCACTCTATCCAGCAGGGCTGGGTCCTGCATCCCATCTGCCGCCTGCCCCAGCCGGGCCAGTCCTGCACCCTGCTTTACAATTCAATTAAAGACTGCTGCCCCCGTCCCTCCGCAATCCAGCCTGCGCTGTAAAGATCAGTGAGCAGCAGCGTCACAGTCAAACAGCATGAAGCCACAAACAAACCATCTGAGATCAGAGCGAGGCTCAAATGTGTTTCCACTGGTGACGGGACGTGTGCCTACACAAAAATAAGCATAAGCTGCTTCCGGTTTTCTCACACTTTGGTGACACCATACCATGCACCAGTGAGAGAACCATGCGGAGAGACATGACACTGTATGTTCTTATAGAATATGTTATGTATATGCTGAACTGTCTGTCTGTCTGTCTGTCTGTCTGTCTGTCTGTCTGTCTGTCTGTCTGTCTGTCTGTCTGTCTGTCTGTCTGTCTGTCTGACTCATACTTCAGCAATAAAAAATAAAAATAAAACACAAATGTGACGTTTAACTTAAGTAATTTTTGCTTATTGCTATGGCTGAATTAAATTACAGTATATAAGGTCAAAACCATCGGTTAATAAATTAGATTAATTACATAAAGTGTATTTGTGTAATTTAACATTATTCATTGCAGCACTAATATATTGAGTTTGCATTTAACAGTTTTTAATCATTTTGGGGAATCCTGAATCTGCAAGTGAGATGAGTAAATGCCTTCTCACATTTAATAGAACAGCGCACACAACACCTCTGCACTTACTTTCAATTTCTCTCAACATGGGGACAGGAGAGGTGTCAGTCAATAGTCAACTGAGATATTTTGTTGTACATTTAAAAGTAGTTACTTTACTACTTACTTGAAAAAAAAGTAATCTGATTACATAACTTGCGTAACTTGTAATCAGACAGCAACCTCCCACGGTCTCTCTTGAAGCTAATGCGGAAGTAAACTGCAATTCACTAGGATACTACAAGGGTATGAGTTATCTTGACCGGTATTACTTATGCCACTTATATGCACTCCGCTGTCGTTGACTGTTTAGTGCCACATTGTGACTGAAACACTTAACCACCATGGGTTACAATGGAAGAAAACTTCAAGGTGCTCACCCAAAAATTAAAATGAACCCATGGTTTACTTACCCACAAGTCATCCTTGGTGTATATGACATTCTTCTTTCAGATGAATAAAATTGGAGTTATATTTAAAAAGTCTAATCCAAGTTTTCAATAGCGATAGGCTGGAACTTTACTTTATATTATATATATATATATATATATATATATATATATATATATATATATATATATATATATATATATATATATATATATATATATATATATATATATATATATATTCCGTTATTACAGTATAACCCTCGGGAACAACTTCTGGTAAACACACAAACATGATCATTATCATTACAATGTATTTCCATTGACAAAAATGAATAGTTAAATAAATAATATACATATGAGTTAATAACATTTTTGAGTAATGTGACATTTTAGGGAGGTAAAAAAGTTACACAGATTTTTACTTTTACTTTAGCTTACCAAGAACATAATCAAGGTTTTTTTTCTTCTTTTTTTTCTTTACCAAGTATTTGATCTTAGGAACTGCAAAGATTCCTCTAATTTTCATGCATCATTTGAAGGGGATACCCTGTATGTGTGATATAATCACTGGCTGGAGGGGAAAAGGATGTTATGAAAGTAGAAACTAAATTAAGTCTCCCATGATTTTTTATGCTGTAATATGCAAGCAATATCCACAGGCAACCCCCACACCAGAAAAAAATAAATAAAAAAAATAAAGTTAGATTCTTTAATGTTTAATTATAGATGAACCAACTTGCAGCATTCACATAAGAGAGAGAAAGAAAGAAAAGAGGCAAAGAGGAGCAGTATTTGGTACCGTGAGGATTATGAAAACCAGACACTTGAGGAGACGGACAAACTGAAACAGCTGCTTCCAGTGGCCTCAATTCACCTAAAGTCAAGGTACAGCTAGTTCATATGATGTAATCTAATGTTACAATATCACACGGCAACATCAAAACAAGTCCTGGACTTAATTCAAGCCAAGAAGATCAGTTGCAGTACCAATAATTGACCGTATACTACATAAATACTTAAATATTATACAAACATAACATGGGCCTTGAAAGATAACAGTTAATTCACTTTTTTATAAAATTATACAGACAAAACTTATAGTGCATAGACTCACTGTAAAGAAAATGTATGCTGTAAATGTACAGCATTGAGGTGCTCTCAAATCATTCAAAGTTTACAAGTTGTAATTACGAGTTCTACGAGGACATAAATTTCATAATGGCAATTCCGATATGATGTGAACTCATCTCAAATCAGAAGTTCTCTGAAAATGTTGCCTTCATAAGTCAAATTTTTGAGATCTATAAGGAAGTGAACACTTTTTAAATGTCGTAAACTCATATGTCCGGTTATTCAAACAATGGTGTGAATGCACCTCTATTCCTAATTATACAAAAAATATAAATAAATAATAAATCACATACAGTTATGAAATGACAGATCAGATGCCCCTGGCTGATTCTTTTTATAATGAGGTCTGACAGGGAGTCAAAAAGAGATTTATCCTAACTGATGGTGAACTGAGATCTGTGCCTTGACCTGTCCTGTCCCAACTCTCCCGGCAAAGCCGTGAGCTCCCCTTCCGGAAGCTCTTCAGGACTCCATGGAGAGGTGGCACACTCCACTAATAGGCCATAATGTGTGCAATTATCAGCAGTGGGGCGCCCCAGTGCTGATGAGCGGTCTTAGCTGCCTTCATTAAGCTCTCCTGGTTCCTCTCTGGTCCCTCCGAATGGACCGTGATGTGACTGTGAGGCCACTAGACGCTGAGACCCTTATCATTAAGATGACAATAATAATAAAGACGTTCTATTAGCATAATAATACCTGCCATTTTGATTTGATGTGTCTTTAATTTAAATAGATTGAAAAAGACTGAAGAGCAGTGAGCTTGGGTATTCAGTTTGTTATATGATGCCGACATTCCTCATTAGCCTTCCTAATTCACCAGCTCATTTATTTATATAGAACATTTACTTAATTGCAACTAAAAGCCAATGAAAATATAAAAGCAGAAGGAAAACGGAAATCCATTTCCACGCGAATGCATTCTTTAAGAGGTTTTCCACTGGATCTTGTTATTAATCTGTCTAAATACTGCCGTCTTTAAACACACAAACAAATTTGTATGAGGAAACACACCTGTATAAACTTATTTTTTTTAAAAAAAAACAACAACTGAAGAATGTTGACTTCCCCCAAAAAAGGGAAGCTGGTAATGATTGGATGAGAAGGAAGCCGGGCCGTGTCAGGTCACCGGCAGAGCTCCAGTCCTGGCTCTGGTGGCAAGAACAGATGGGGAATTTATGACTGAAAGTACTTCCATGTTTTCCCATCACGCGTGCACTGGTGCTTACCAGAGAGGCTTGCAAGGGGGAACGTGAATCGCATGTTAGTGCCTTGTGAAAGATGAGAGAGTGTTGCAGTGATGGGTTTTGAGCGATACCTTAATATATTCCACTTGCTTAAACTCATGTAACATTGCGCACCAGGTCAGCGTCTTTTCATCCCTCGAACCGATGTTCCATTCAGCCTTCTAAAGTTACACCCCTCAGGTATAAAGCAGTATATTTTCTAGATCCAAATCACATATGTGCTTCTTCCAACATACTCCCCTCCCTATCGAGTTCATTTCAGATAAATGAGGTGCATGTTCTGTGCAGTCAGTGACTCGCAATGAGCAGGGCAGAATCTGGGCCCGATAGTCATTTTGAACACATCTGATGACATCCCCGGCATGATCTTGAGTTCTTTGTGTGGCTTTGGCTCACTGTGACCCACTTTTTGTGTTATAAAATGTAATACTCTATATTATCAAACTACACACAATACATAGCACCATTCTAATATCACTTGGTTCTAAATTAGGAGGCTGAGGCCCAATTTGGAGCCTCAAGAAGACAAAATAAGCATTACTAGCTAAAACAAGATATATGTTGGTATTTGGTAATTTCTATAATGCAAATACATCTTTCAAGTCATGCCAAGCTTTGAAATATTTTATCGGGTTGAAATTGAGTGGCATTCAAGTCAAAAAGGTTGATAACCACTGCTTTAGATCATTCATATCACTTCCTACAGTTCAGTAAACAAAGAAGCAAGTCATCCTAAAAGCATAAACAGCAGTGCCATCAAGTGTCACTGACATACATATTTATTGTACAAATGCTTGACGCTCTGGTGAAAATGCCTAGCTGTGAGAGCTTGAAAGCATTCTTGCAGCCCAGCGCAGCGCTTTTTTCAGTTGAGATGTTTTGGTTGCTATGATACAGAATATCCGCGGAAGTGTAACATCTCATTTCTCAGAGAGTTTCTTTCTGTATAAAAATGTCGATACAATGCAAAAGAATTTGCTCTGGCTCTTGTTGTCATCTGTTGACATTGTACAAGCAAAATGTGGTGTATTTGGCCGGTGCAGTATTTGTCCCGCCCCTTCTCGGTGATTGGACGGCTGGGTAAAAAGTGACAGTGATGAGTGCTGTGTTTTACACAAAATTGAGCATTCTTTAACTTTCGACAACTGGTAAAGAAATAATAGACGCTTAGTGCCTTGTTATGCTAGCCTGGTTTTGCCAGACTCTCGTACATTTCATTTGTACATAGAGTCTGGCCACTCTCCATTGACAAGGGTTTATTTCCACGAAGGCGGGCACCCTGTTGAGGTTTAAAACTATTGGATCTGCCCTGAGCCACTCTGGATCTGCCATAACCAATCGCTAACGTTTGGTCGTGACGTATGTCATGCGCCCTTCGCCTGTTTCACTCATGGCACTATAGGATAAAACCTAAAACTTGTGCATTCGGATTGTGATTTATTCACGCCACGGTGGAGAGGAGAGTTTTGTGATCGGGAACGCGGCGCTCACGTGGTCCGTAACATCATTGTATGCTGTAAATAAAATGTCATATGCTTGGTATGATAATAAATGCTGCTATAAATAACGGACCAATTCAAATGTTTAAGTGCTTTTATTTTAATTTGTTTGAGCGGTGATGAAATATATTGCTCTTCGAAATACTTGCCAGCATTTTAAGGAAATACAAGTCTAGAAATGCATCTAAATAACAGCAAAGCAACCGTATGGTGTTCTGCAGTGGTCAAGAATGATTACAAACAGTGCATTTTGAAGTGACATTTTGTTGAAAACTCAGATGTGGATTCGGACAGCTATTACATCAACACGGCCTTGCGTTTGTCAAAAGCGGTAGGTAACTCGGCCGGGGATTTTTACGCGGGTGGTGAGAGACGGACGGCAATAAAATAACTGACCAGTCCCTGTAACTTAAATGATGGCAATACCTTCCGACCCCACGAGAAACAGTTACCGTCCGAACAGCTTCAGCCAACTCCTTCATCACTAACGAAGCGATCTGGAAAATCAAACTTTTCCCGAATTTACCCTGTTGGAAGGCCACCATCAAACCCCAGCAAAGACTGTTATTGCTCTGGCTTTAACTTCTGGATATTCGGCAGCAGTGCCACAATGCAATGAATGGTTTAGTTTGCATCTTTCTGCAGCCTATCTGGCAACCTCGAGTCAGGGGGAGGAGGAGAGGGATACACCGCTCTACAGTCATTTGAAAGTTATTGCAGTACCAGTTTTGACCACAGTCTTACATAGACTTCCTTTAAAACATGATATCCACTCAATACATCAACTCATAAGCTTCCAGTGTGTAAGTCTCCTAGCCTTCCATTGTTACTTGCGCTAGATCGGGTTTTCAAACGCGAAGGGGGCAGACAATATTTTGAATTTGGACTGCAGTACCAATTTCAAGCACTAGCTGGCACCTTAACTTAATCATTGTATTTAGTTACCTTGAATTACTCAGTACTTTTAATACTCTTAATGTGCTACCATGATGTCTACTCTTTCATGAAATATTTAGAAATAAGTAACCAAACTAAATCACAGTAAAGCAAAACAAAACAAATATTACATACATGAGGCTGTGTGATTGTGCAATTGTGCACATTTCCATTCCATATGTGTCATGGGGTAGAGCTTCCAAATGCAATAAATGAATATATGCCTTAGTTTGATTTGAATGATGAAATGTATAGTGCAAGAAATCCACCGCTCCTGGCATGCTTGAATTTGTGTCTGTTTTTTCGCTTTCCCTCTTTCAGCAAACCTTTACGCACTCAGTGTTCCAGACTTCATGTTGCTACACTTTTTGGATAACAACCTGCTGGGACATTACCCAGGAACCAGCGAGAGGCCCCTCAGAGGCTTAAGCTTTTATAGACATGCAAACCTTTGCCTAAAAATAAAACAGTAAGAACCAAATAAAAACGCTTTCACGTTTTAAAATGAACAGCCATAAATCTAGCAATAACCCAGCATACGAACCGTTATACTGCATATTCAAAGAAAACTGCACCCATTAGTTTTATGGGTCAAGGCTTCATGACAAAATAGAACAGCTACGAGAAGATCCGCGTCAGTCTCGGTTAAAACTTGCATAAGGCTGTCTTTATGGTGTGACTCACCTGCCCGCCTCTCGTTTGCTGAGTGAGGGGAATACCGCACTGTTTCTCTCTGCATACCAGCTACTCACACCATTCAGATGACACAGCATGTGGAGGAATCTGGAGAGCAAACAAGTAATGTAAGGGTCAGCAGAGACATTGGTTTAAACTACAATATACTAGTGGGTAATATTTGGTATTTGCAAAAGCTACGGTAAAATATAACTTGGAAAGCTACAAGCTTATTTAAAGATTTTCAACATGCTCATGCTTTGTATTAATGTAGGTACTATATGCAAATTAACAATGTTTACTTGTTCTTCATGTTACCTGGACCGAAAAATGTATTTATTTGTCCGTAATTTTTTACAGCTCCAGGGCTTTTGTGAAAACAGCAGTTTCTTTCAGTTTTTCATGGTCATCCAGTTTGAAATGTTGACAACAAAGAATAAGGTTTTTCAGATTTTATGTTGCGGCATCATGTATTATTTGGTATTTACGATTCTTTGCAGCCTTTAGCCACTGCCAAAACACACTGGATCCTTCACTGCAAACAGAAGGTAACTCACTCCTACTAAACGTTTACTCTGAGTTCTTGCACCTGGGCACAATACGACTCAACACAGTTATGATTACAAGTTTGCTAAGAAGTATTTCCTACTAAAGCAAGTTGGCCTACAAGGTGACAAGGTGACCAATTTCAAATCACTCCACTTATACATCCCCCCTTTCTACTATATAAGTATCCATATTCTATTGAAGTAACCTCTTTAAGTACAATACAAGCTACTTACTTAAAGAGGCAATATTTTGCTAGTTTACTATGAGATAAATAGTATGGTAACAGAACCATATTTGGCAAGAAAATCAGGATTCCAAACATCTGACAACATCTGGAGTACATAACATTTAGATTAAACTGAAACAAAAAACTAAACCAAACTAAACTAAACATTAATTTAACTACAAAACCAGACGCATAAGTTGAAAAGCAGGGATTTCTGGGAACACTGTTGAGCGATGACTCAGTCATCATCAATCAGTGGGTATGTTTGGAATGGCATACTCCCACTCTTAATATTTTTGCAGTATGCAGTATGCACAGTATTCAAATGTTTTGTATGCATGGAATACTTGAATGGCTTAAGTGCAAATATGTAAAACAAGAGCTCACTATATGGGATACCGTATCACACATTGCAATACCTGAATTTCAATTTTTAGTTTCAAGAACTAGAACTGATTCATAAATATTTTTCCCCAACAATATTGGATTAAAGAACAAATATATTTTTATACACATTGGTAATATCTATCACGATAGTGGTATCTATTACTACACCACTACTTGTTGGAAAACATAGTTTGTTAGAGGACAAGCATAAATAAATACAAAGCTGTGCTAAGTTAATGTAGCCTAACAATTCTTATATGTTCTTATAATACTTAAAAGCACACTGCCGAATATTTATTCAGTGGCTGTTTGCTTTCTGTCCTCTTTCCCATGGTCTGTCATAATCTGTATTATCTTCAGTCAATAAATCAATCGGTCAATACATAACAAATGTCACGGTTGGGTGTTAATGACATGTGGGGCTTAAAATAGATAATGCTATCCAGGAACAGAAATCAATGGTTAGTCATCACACAAGAATGGGTCAACACAACAGTGGACAGCCTCAGTAGATCACCTCTGAGCTTTAACAAACAAAAGCTCCGCAGCTCCATCCAATATCTAATGGTCATTCCCAAGATTCAGACTAAGGGAAACAAGAGGCTTCAGGCTACAGTAAGGTCACACCAGTACAGGCCTGATCAGGCACCTTAATTAACAGTGAGTTGTAACCATGATCAAGGTCCTTCAGATGCTGCAGTAACAGAGGCAGTAAATGCAAGTGGAAAGCTGAACAGAGCACAATCCACAACTTCCACCTATACTCCGATCAATTCTCATAGATTTTCTGCTTTGGCACACACCTGCATGCTGTCAACAGGACATAAATTTAGTTTGCTCTCTTTTCTTCTCAGCTGTGTCGCGTTTCTCCAGTCATCCGTGTTTTACAGTATTGTGAATGGAGTGCTGCAGCATTTCTGCAATGAGTTTAATTTGCTTTTTTATTTTTCTCTTGGCAGAATATCGATGGGAGAAGTGAAGCCTATTGACTGCTCTGTCTCAATTATATATATATATATATATATATATATATATATATATATATATATATATATATATATATATATATATATATATATATATATATATATATATATATATATATATATATATATATAATACAGTATATTCATCCTCTTTTGTTTATTATTATTATTCACATTTTTCACATTTTTTATTCACAGATTCTGCAAGGGATTCATATACTTTTTCTTGTCACTGTATATGTAATACATTTAGTCATTAATTATAAAATAATAACCAATTAATTATGCACAATGCTTTTATCCCTTATATGCCAACTATCTTTTTTTAATATATACATATTTGTGTGTGTGTGTGTGTGTGTGTGTGTGTGTGTGTGTGTGTGTGTGTGTGTGTGTGTGTGTGTGTGTGTGTGTGTGTGTGTGTGTGTGTGTGTGTGTGTGTGTGTGTGTGTGTGTGTGTGTGTGCGCGTGTGTGTATATGTGTGTGTGTGTGTGTGTGTGTGTGTGTGTTAGGTTAGTATTAAAACAAGGGGAAAAGGTTATTTTAAGGATGTTTCAATATTTTTTACTGAAGGACAAAATAAAGTATGAAATTTGCTATCTAATTTTAACTCCAATTTGAAATGACTTTGTCAAAAATAGAGTACATTCTGTCCATTTTTATTTCTCGTAGCAGGCTTCTTTACTGTTGTTTTGCTCCAAGGTCAGTCATGACATCAGCCCTGATATCTTCTCAGGAATAATATTAGATCATCACGTGTTTCCATAGCAAAAGAATGACTCCCTGCCACTGTTACGATTTGCATCGAGCATCATTTTAATAAAAAACAAACAAACATATATTTATGATTAACCCAATCAAACTAATTTAAATCTCACCATGAACAGTGCCGCCGCTCCCACCATGTGCTGCTCTAGGGGACCAAGTGCTGAGGGGGGCACCACAAGAATTTTCTCTCACGCAAAGAACCATCAAATTTGGCAAACAAATACTTTTTTACCATTTTGAGATCATAAAAATCTCAATCTTAAAATGCATTTAGTGTTTTTGTTGTTGTTGACATTTTTATGGATCCCCTAGCACCCCATTGTAGGTCTGATGGGAGTCCCTAGACCCAGATTTAAAGGTGCCCTAGAATGATTTGAAACAATATGTTAAACCTTGAGCACCTGTATTCCCATACATTCCCAGGACTATAGATCCATAGTGATCCTGAGCTGTTCCTGGGGCATAGCTGTGACTCATTAGAAGAGTACCGTATTAGCCTGGTGAGTGTGAAATCTATTCACTTCCCCTGAGCTTTATTCACCCCTCCTTTAGCCGGTTTCCTGCTCTTCTTATTCAGCCTTGTTTACCTGGCAAGCAGAGTGTGACAAAAGGAAATTCCCACAGCCTGAGGTGGGCTCCGAGGGGGAGGAGCGGGGTATTACTCAAGGCTGATGTGGACTTCCTGCCCCTTCCCCTGCCCCTGCCCCTGTGGTTTAATTATCATGTGCATCCTTGTGGAGATGAAATAATGGAGACTCATGCCCTGGTGCTCTGAACCGACACAACGCAGGGATTGCAATAGAATTTGAAAATGTTCAATAGTTCTGCAGTTTAGCTTAAATGGATGGTTCACCCAAAAGTGAAAATTCTGTCATTGTTTACTCACCCTCGTGAATTTCTTTCCTCTGTCCTCTATCTATATAATATAGCAGTAATATTGGACCCCAGTCAATTTTATTGAAGAATTTTTTTTTTTATTGTTTTATACATACAGGTTTGGAATGACACGAAAGTGAGTAAACAATGACAGTCTTTTTGGGTAAACAGTCTCAAATCATCGGACACAGTCCGAGAACACTGTACTATTTTGAAGTATTATTTTAAAACAAGTTAATCTTTTTCAGGCTAAACACGTGCTTCAAAGACGAACTAGTGAATGATAAAACTAAGGATTGAAAAACAAATAATGCACCTTCTCAAACCGTCTGGTGCAAATTTGGAGAATTTACCCACAGTTATCTGGCATCTGTGCAGGAGAGCAGAGGTTAAATTATGGTATGGATTTCTCTGGGGCAAATCACCTACTAATCCCATTTCGTTGCACGGGTCACTCCTTCCAGAGATCTATGCTGAAGATTACCTGAAGATCTGACATGCTTTGCATACAACATTCAAATACTTTATGAACCAATTAACTCTGCATGGCAGTAATACAAAAAGAGCTAGAAGTCTAATTACATATTTAGAGTATTTTTTCCTGCTCTCTTATTCTTTATAATTTCACTGATCACCCTGTGAGAACCAGCATGCTGGTTCCCATTGGGATTTGCTTTCTGCACGACAGGGACTACGCTACGTAATTCAGAAATAAATAATGTATGCGTCAAACTGTCTTTTAAATGTAAAAAAAACTATTGCATCTCCACCTTTGTACTTCTCACAGAAAATAATAAATCACTCATTGGGATGGACTGCTTATGGAAGTCACTCAATGGGAGTCTGGCTTGTGGGATTAAATGTAGAGTACATTTTGAAAGAATTAATTCATTCTAAAATAATGAAAAAAGCATTTGGCCCAATAATAATGTTATCAGCTGCCAGATTGATAAACTCAATTTCAGGTAATAAACGTCTCAGGATACTGGCGGAAACTGATATAGCTCGGCGTGTTGTGCGCTAGTGAGACATCACAAGACTGAACCTGTCATTCAAATGATCAAAAGCTGCTCTAGAGTTAGAGGTTTTAAACTATAAAGCATACCATCCGATTTCCTTATCCCACTACCTCTTTGACAGGAGTAGTTATGAAGTCCATAAGATTGGGGCTACATTTGCAGCCCAGACCTGAGGATCCACAGACATGTACATCTAAAAAAAGGAAAAGAAAAAAAAAGCAGTCTGAACAAGACTAGCAGACACTATGTTAACGAATAGACTTTCTATGTAACCCCAGACAAAGTCAGGGTTCACAAAACCTTCATTTCCTCCCATTAATACAGCTCAGAGACAGGCCTTTACTGAGCATGGGTGCAGGCAGGGTAAAAGGTGAAAGAAACGCTCTGTTGAACCTCGGAGCGGATCAAAGCGAATGTCACATGAGCCTCCGAGTCGAGGGAAGACTCTATGCCCTCGCAGTTCATAACCGAAGCATATTCTGAATGTGTATGACTAAATCCGGATCAGTTCTCTGGAATGGAAAAGGTGCTCAGTTGACCATGGCCAAAGCATGCTGCTCAGAAGAAATGAATTTAACCATATAAGCAGAATCAGGCATTAGTGGTCAGGGGTGTAGGAGTGATCTGAAAAAGTGGGAGAGAGACATTAGAAACCTCATCAGCGTGACCTATGAATATTAATTAGGTGATTCACCCAAGACTGTGGGGGAGCCCTAACATCTGGTGACCCTGGTGCCCTGGTGGAGTATTTTGCCTTTTCAGGGAACTGTAAAAATAATTTTACAGTTTTCTGTACATAAAGTAACAAAGGTGCTAACACTATAGTTTAGAGTCTCATTCTCACAATTTGCTTATTAGCATTCATATTACTAAAATATTGACTTTTTATTAGTACTTATAAAGCACATGCCTTATTCTGCATGACCATATTCTTAATTCCTACCCAATACCTAAACTTAACAATTTTATTATATATAAGTTTTAAATAAGTTAAAACTTAACTTATTTTTAGGCAAAAGTCATAGGTAATATTTAGTTAATAGCGAGAATTAGGCCCTAGTCAAGTGTGAATAAAATGATTAATTCTTAAAATACTGTAAAACAGCCCCTAAAGGGACATGGTGATGGAAAGGAAGAAGAGATGGGAGGAAAAAAATATATATTTCAAATCTTTTGCGTTCTCTCGCAAAAGTTTCGCATTCCCCTAATAACTTTGCATTTCCCTGCTAAACTTTTGAGTTCTTTGCGAGTGAATGCAAAGTTTATGAGGGAAAGCAAAGGTTTTGCCACTGAAATCAAAAGTATTGAAATATGTCATATTCTCTCCATCACCATGTCCCTTTAGGGGCTCCGTAGTAAAGTAATGATACAGTTAAAAAGTCTGTTTCTTGTTCCTTGACTACAATATCACTCAATTGGAAATGTAGGTTATTTAAAATGTTATACTGAAGGAAAAGATGGATGGATGGATGGATGGATGGATGGATGGATGGATGGATGGATGGATGGATGGATGGATGGATGGATGGATGGATGGATGGATGGATGGATGGATGGATGGATGGGTGGAAAAAAAAAATATCACAGCAAATGTGACTGTATTAATACATCATTCATGATTTTAATTGTTTGTAATGAACTTGAGTTCAATTAGAAGGAGAGTGAAATCAATTTATGGTGATCAGCAGTGAGATGCATGGAGAGGAAGTGAATGTGGAAGTGATCATGCAGGCTTCTGCTGGACATTAATGGGGATGCATGCTGCTTCTCTCCTGCAGGTTGATTGTGTATTGAACGATCAACCGCTGCTAGTCAAAGCTTAAGCTGATTGCTAATTAGCCTCTGTCTGCACAAAGGAAATGCATTTCCTGCCAATGTATGATCTACTCAGATGGATATATCCGTATTAAATGGCTTTGTCTTAGAGATGTGTTAAGTGAGAAAAGAAGTCTGGCTTCAGGACAAAATGTTAATGCTGAGTCAGGGATTTCCTATTAAAGGAAAAAGCCAGAGAAAGGGAATGACTTCAACAGACAGATAGATGCTGGGATAGATGAAATTAGAATGAGAAGTAATTACAAAAACAAAGCAGCAGAGGTAGTTGCATTCCGCCAACTCTCTGAACAGTGATCAGTATTGACATTACCATTAGGCCCATCGCCATAAAGTGCCTTAGGACAAAGATCCTTTGAGGCACATAAGACAAACTTTTAAAGAACTATCACAGTCTAAGTATATAGACATATTTTACCCCCCTCACTGTTTTCCTTATGGAGATACCTGAGAACTAGCCTGGATGCCAGCTGAACTCAGTCCCCCCCACAACATTTGAGCTAGGGCAGTTTGGTCTGGACTTGATCCATAGAGGAGTAATTATACATGGACAGAAAGTGTTCGGACCAATGAAATTATCAGGATGGACTTTAGACAATGATGGACAGATGATAAACAGTACATCATCCACATCATCAAAGGCGCTTGGGTTGAATTTGTTCTAATCCTAAACAGAGGACTTGTTGGTATATGCATTCAACTTCACCATTTTTCTCAGAAATTATAATTGTGTAGGTAAGTACACTCTTTAAAATAAAGGTTCTTAAATGGTTCTTTGGCAGGGTGTATAGTTCCATGAAGAACATTTAATATCCAACAAATCTTTCCATTGCACAAAAGGTTCTTTGTAGTGCAAAAAGATCCTTTAGACTATAAAATGGTTAGAAAAAAAATGGTTCTTTAAAAAACCTTTCACAAAAGGGGAACCAAAAAATGGTTCTTCTATGGCATCACTGTGAACCCATATTTTTGGTTCTTCCTGGCACCTATTTTGACAAGCTTGTTGCCTGCTACAATTCGTAATTATTAAAAATGTGTAAAATGTTTCACATTATTAAGGTCACTTAAACCCGCGGACATGGAAAACAACCTGCAGACACAAAACAGTGCAGTTGAGTTCTGTTGACATTTGAAAACTAAAGTTATGCGTCGCTTCGTTGCTCTGATTGGTTGTAGGTCTATCCAATTAAGGTCCTGGTTCGGTTGAAACACGCCCCATAATCACAGCCCAATAGAGCAGTTTCAGACTAGTATTCTGACTAGAATTGAGTATGACCACGTCAGGCTACCCGAGCACTTTCTGATGCTCATTTTTGTGTCCTCTCTAATAATTTATTCAGAATAGATATTGAAAACTTGAACACATCTCTTCTAAGATGAGTATGTATTTTAATGTATTTTATATTTAATTTCTGGGTATTATGTCAAACATGCTAGGGTTATACAACTGTCCTGCCATCATAAACTGTAAGTTTTTAATTTTATGAAAACTGCTTGGTACAATAAGTTATTATAATTTCTTTATTTTTGTTTATCAAAATTACTTTGATACTTGTAAAAAAAAAAAAAAAAGCCAATAAGGTCATGTGACTTAACCAACATGCATAAACATAAAAAAGCTATTTTAAAATGAATGAAATTGATATTAATAAATTGATATTCACTTAATAAATCACAATACTTGTACTTGAAAACAATTAAGACATGTACACATGTAATTAAGGTGCGGTTACACATTGTTTCTTAAGACTCGTTAAATTGAAACTTTTTTTTTTTGAGAATTTAAGAATTTTTCAAAACCATATGAAACCAACATAAATACAAAAATTACACTTAGTCCTTTTTATTATTATATTATTTTTTTCAACACTTCAGGTTCATTGGAAATACACATCTCTACCTTTTCTATTCAAAGCTCCAAAAACGTACCAATATTGTACGGCAGCTTCCAGCTGAAATAAATGCTACAGGCAAACAAATCATTATTACTGGGGCAGATTAGAGATTAATAAAAAAAAAAAAAATTCCCCACACATTTATCTGTTTCAGATAGAACGACAACTTTAGCAGGACTTTTCACTTAGAAAGTGTTGCAAAACATGCAAGAAGCAATGTAATATCATTTTGCAGAAATGCCGATTTCCAATGAGCCTGGTTTGCTCTTATAGTGTCAATGACCCATACATACCTTTAAGAACACAAGAAGTCTCCAGTTATTCTAGTAGTTTGTCAAGTTGTTGCAGTGAAGTGTGATATTTTCATATCAAAGTATTGCTCAGTCCCAGAGGTCCGCCATGTTGGAAAGTGCTTACGATGGGCTTCAGACATGCTCAAATCTGTACCGACTGACTGAAAGTCCACTCCAGCTGCATGCACTGCATCTGCTGAGAAAGCAAGGTGAAATTCTCAGATGACCACAGTGTGGATCAAAGTAAAAACAGCCGACCTTGAAACTCACAGGCCCTTGGCTGAGGAAGTCATATTTCAGCTACTGAAGACCTGTGGAATTGAGCCCCTCAAAAAAAAGAAATCACCAAGAGCTAAATGAAAAAATGATTTTACTTGAATTATTATCTGGAAATAACCACATCTAGCACTGTCAATGTGCAGATTTTCATGACACTGTGGTCCTTTCAGCAAAACAGGCCAGAGATTTTAATGAACAGAGAGGATGGGAAAAAAAAAACATGGTCCCCATCTGCCTCTTAGGATTTAACATATGACATCCAGAAAACCTGAGCTGGCCAACCACATATACAATATATAGACATATGAGAACTTTGCATCGCAAGCAAACATACAGAACACCATGCAAACGACGCTCATTTCAAACACTTGCATATACAGCAAAATAAGTTCAGATAACCAAACTTAAACTATTCAGATTCAACTAAAATGATCATGGTAATTGTGTGCTGGTTTTAATTTAAAACACTCTGTCAGTATATATAGCACAAAAGAACCATAAGTAAAAATAGCAGGCATCTTGCATTCATTAAGCTTGTTTGTACTGCAGTGCAAGTTCGTCTTTTAAGTGTAAGTCCCATAACTCACTTGTCTAAATTACAGCTGAAAAAGCAAGTAATTATTATTCGCACTTGAAAAGTGTACGAGCGGTTTGTATCATTGCACATTTTTCTATTTGCCGAGCTTCAGAAAAACAAATGTTTTGTTTAGTGTTTGCATGCATTTCTGTCTTTACTAAAAAAAACTAAAACACAAATTCTCTAATTACACAGACTGCTTGGTGGAGTCTCTGGCAGACAGACATCACAGCAGCCGCTATCTTTGGCATCTTCTCCATAACAGGGGCAAAACATCCCCTACATTTTTTCCTCCTCACACATAGCATATATGCACCAATCAGGCATAACATTATGACACCTTCCTAATATTGTGTTGGTCCAACTTTTGCTTCCAAAGCAGCCTGGACCCGTTGAGGCATGAACTTCAATAGACCCCTGAAGGTGCGCTGTGGTATCTTTCACCAAAATTTTAGCAGCAGATCCTTTAAGTCCTGTAAGTTGCGAGGTGGGGCCTCCATGGATTGGACTTGTTTGTTCAGCACATCCCACAGATGCTCGATTGGATTGAGATCTGGGGAATTTGTAGGCCAAGTGAACACATCAAACTCATTGTGTGCTCCTTAAACCAGGGGTTTTCAAACTGGGGTCAGGGGACCCCCAAGGGTCATCCAGAAGGTTCTAAGGGGAATATATATATATATATGTGTGTGATCGCACCAGCTTGATCTTACCAGACGGAAGATGGGAATACTAGATAAGACTCGTCGTGATGTGAGGTAAAAAAAAAAAACATAAATACTGTTCAGTTTCTCACAGAAACTGATTGGTTCGTGTCTTCAATGTATCGTCAGGAGCAGCAGGGTTTTTTGTGCATGTTCTCTAAGCATGTTTTTTTTTTTTTTTTTTTTTGCTCTCATATAATTATTACCTATTCACACCATTATATGACTGGCACACAACAACGTTTGGAGTTCAAAAATTAATTTGGGTTCTACTGAAGAAACAAAGACACCTACATTTTGGATGCACATTTTGTAAGCCAATAAATCAAATTTTCATTTTTTGGGTGAATTAACCCTTTAAATTTATGCTCATGTAAAAAATACTAAGATAAAATGCTCTTTAAATGTGATGAGCTTTCCTGAAAACATAAACAATGGAGTAACAAGGAAGGGATCAGAGTCAATACCCCATTTCAAAATTCAGACCAGCAGCATTCAAGTCCAGCAGCAAAACAGAAATTGATTTAATGTGTGGATTAAGCAAAGCAAAATGAGTTAGTATTAAGAAATTGTTGAGCTCGTCAACCTTTAGCCAAAGCATTTGGCGGCTGGAGGTATGATTTTCCAATAACGTTCATGTCATAACTTGAAGTTGTAAATCAATCAGTTCTCCGGAGGTGAGGAGGCCTATTTTTTACACTTGTAATGATCTGTGAATCAACAACACTGAGCATATGACTTTATCTCATCTTTCTTTTCATCTTCCTTTCATACATTTATGTGATCATGTACATACAAATACACTACGGTATACTAGCGCTGAGATATTTGTGGCCTCCCAGCTGTTCTCTGCTGGGAATATTTCTCAGAGGTTGCTCTTTCATAGGTAAAGGAGATTTAATTGAGTTTTCAGTTATGTTTAAGTATTAACTTTACCTCAGATGCTATTTCTCAAAATGTGCAACTTTGTATAACTGAGGCCGAAACGGTTTCAGAATTAACATTAAAACAATTTAGAAAACAATGTTGAGTTGCACTTTATTTTACAGATTGTGTACTTACAGTGCACTTACTTAAGAAAATACTGGGTAGTGTAAAGTAACTACAGGGGCTAAGTTTAAGTTTAGGAGAAGGTTCACGATTAGTACCTATAGTTATTTCCCGGTTACTGAAATTACTGTGATAAGCACATTGTATGTACATGGGGAACTTTACTGTAAAATAAAGTGCTACAGAGATTTCATTAGTGATTTTATGTAAATTAAATCAATCCATTAAAAACGGTATATTATTTTTTACTTCTCCATATAATGTGTTGAACCCTGACCTTTATGGGGTCTAACTAAAATTCATATTTAGGGGGGCAATCAATATAAGATACACAAAGTGCCTACAGGCACTGCTTGCAAATCAGATTTTTTACTATAATGGCCCTTCGGTTCCATTTCTGTTATTCAATAAAAACACTCTATGAGTGGCTTGTTTTTATGGGTAATTGCTTGTTTGACATTGTATTTTACAAATTTTCCTCTGTCTGAAACCACCCTCTTTAACCTTGGACTAAACATTGGATGGAAGCCCAATAAACATTGATTTTTACTGAGATGTGTGGCAAACTATCGATTGCTCATGCGTTGGCAAATAAAGGCCATTAAGGTAAATAGTAATCACAAAACTTACCAAAAAAGTGCCAGCTGATCTTTTCATGCCGTTATTTGTTCATTTCTTTTTCGCTTGGCTAAACAGAAAGCCGATGTGAGTTCGCTCAGAGGATTGTGGCATTGAAAGAGCCTCTTGCACACATTTTAGTGACCTATTAAGAGCCTTATGGAGCCTGTCCACATGCCCGTAATCTTAGATATCCTCTTAAAAATGGAATTGATTGGATGAATTGATCTTTCCAGAAGCTGGAAGACACAGTCCCGTAATTATCTCATATAAATCTCTGGAGTATCTACAGAAGTACAAATGATGGATGTTCTGAAATTGAGGTAACATAGTTCACATCAACGTTTTAATGAGTGATTTAATATTGCCATTTCTATTATTCAGAAATAAAAGAAAATGTATAACATTTGCAGACAGTTGGTAACTGTGGGGTGCCTGTGGGCTTTGAAAGGACAATTCAGGGTCAACAGCATCTACTAAGTCAAATCTGTTAAAACACAGATTTAGTTCATTTTGCTCGCCCTACATTTGCACGGTGCATGACAGGCCACCCTGTGAGCTGAAGGCAATGATTCATTTCCCAGAATTCCTTTAGGTTGCTCTGTATCGTGCTCTCAAGTTTCCTTGTGGTTTGCGCCATATTTGATCAAAGATGTTAACCCTTTCTGTACACTGTATCTGCCATTTCAAAAAGTTTCTTATTTGTTATTTGCCATTGTCTCACCATTCATTTAGTGGGAGGTGAATCTCCAATTTGGTGGCACGTTGTTCTGTGTGTAGATACGGTGTATGCTGGGTAAAATAGCGTTCCAAACAGACGTTAGTTGCGACATACAACAAAATGTTTTAATGTGAGGCTAATGTGTGAGAACAGTGCTAGGTTAGTGTGTTAGAGGGTTCATTATTTGTATTGTCATTAAAACTGACCAAAATGCTTAATTTAAGTTTAAGTAAGTTTTATTAAGTAAATGAATCAAGTAAATTAAGTAAATTCTATGATCTTTTGATTCGGACCAGTAAGTAACCAACTGCACTGTAAAAAACAACAACATATTGTTGGTTTAACTTTAAAAAGTAAGTAATCTGGTTGCCTTAAAATGTTGAGTTTATTGAAATAAAAAAAATTAATGTTCGATGAAGGAACTTTTTTATTTCAATAAACTCAACAATGAACTCAGTGAGACATGCAAAATTGTGCTTTTTTATGATTTATCACATTTTCTATGTGGTTTAGAAACAATAAATCATTAAAAAAAATAGCACGCATTTGGCATGTCATTGCGTCATCACAAATAAAAACACACAATTACCCAATATGCTTGCAAAATCTTTTAATAATATTTGACTAAAGGTTGTCGAGTCTCAATTATGTTAATTGTATTCACTCAAATTTTCCTTCATAATATATTTTCAAGACTCTTGAGATGATACATCGACTTACAATAGGTTGAATGACACGTCTGCCAGAGCTTGATGGGGTCTGTATCGTTTTTAATCATACTTTTAAACTTCGGGTTTCGGGTAGTAACCCGAGAAAAAAAAGAACAACAAAATTCGACTGCTTTACGGCATATACGTCACTTCCACCAACACCCACACTTCCTTAAATTCGGACGTGCAAGCCCAACTTTGTTCGTCGGATAATATGACCGAAGCAGCACAGACAAGTAAGAAAGAAAAAGTTTTGTTGGAGGAAAGCAATAAGAGGAAACGAAAAAATGATGGGATTAAAGGCAGGACGAGGACCAGCGTTTGCTCGTTGGCGTGAGCTGAAGGAGGCGTGCCCGACCGATGCTGTCCTGCTTGTTACGGTGAGCTACCACTCAAACATTGAACTGAAGTATCATATAGATTCTGTAAAATGGTAACCAATAGACTACTATAATGACACTGGCTTGTAAACGTGAGCATCGTGATTATTTGTCGTTTGAAAAAAATAAAACCCATGAAATTATATTCATATGACACGCTGAAACATATGCCACTGACTGTACCTGGGATGAAGACATTTCACACGACATGCGCCGCCAGAAGAACACCTGCATGTGAACTCCTCCTGCAGTGTTCAACTGTTAGTGCTGCACCAACCCGCGGGGCCGCTTTTATGAATTCATTTGGCCCGCCCCGCAGCACTGTATATATTTTTACAACCCGCCCCGCACCCGCGACCATTAAATACACATACGGGGTCCTCGGGTTATAAGACGACCCGCGCATCACTAGTTCAGGGCTATCAGGGTTGGAATGTCAACAAATGCATGCGCGATCGCATTCCCTGTTGTAGGACGACAGAGCTTACGACAGTAGTTGAGGACATTATTTTTTCTCAACTGTAGGGGACCCCGAGAGCAAAAGTTGCAAAGTGCTGCTTTAAGGCAACCAGGTAACTTTTTTTGTTTGTTTTTTTACAGTGGAAAGCACCCAAAACACCTTAGCAGCCATGCCCCAACTTGCTAAAAAAAAAACCTCACAAAATCGAAGTCTTCTCACTCAATATTTCCGCGTTTAAAATCGCATACTGCAAAATAGATGCCACATTAGATGCGAAACTTACTTTGCGACTGTTAAGTATGTTCTATATATATGTGTAGTATGAATGAAATGTAGACATATATCCACCATATTGTCATTGTCCTGAGACCTACAGTGTCAGTTGGGATAGTAGTGTATCAAGAGGGCACTTCATGATCTGAATGGACGTATTACATCGTCTATATATTTTTTGTCTCTTGTTTTTCAAATACTATATAGTAGGGAAATGTTGATTTTGGAAAAGGCATAGGTGTTTTCAACTGTGGTAGACTTAACATTAAGCTTTGACCAGCAGCAAATTTAAGTAAATTCCTTTGGCAAATAACAATTTTCCTTTGTGTCCAGTTCGTTAAAGTCCTGCTCAATTCCCAATCTCAATATTTCTCATCCTGCCTTTATTTTTTTTTTGCGTTTACATGTGTGTATATTTGTATTTATGTCTGTGTAAGTGTAGTGACCCTAAAGCAGCTGCGCACCTTGGATTACAGCCCGGCTATTACTCAGCTGTGCCCTTGGATTAGGATTGGACATTACTCAGTACTGGAATTTACATGACAGTGAAACTCACAGGCGGCTTAAGAGCCACCACTGTTTACACTCTGACAGAAAGTCAGATTCCCTCCCTCTGACAGATGGCCTCACGACCACAACGTGCGGTGCTTGGAAAAAGCTCAGGGGCAGAGGAGGTTTATGACAACAGTCCCTGTCCACTTTTTCTGCTTTTTCCAAGTATTTTCCCCATACATTTTTCTATAGGGATTTAAAAAAGGTCTTTGTTAAGCTGTTATAAGCCATGAACCACAACTAGCTGCAAGGTGAATAACATCTTTTGCAACAAAAAAGTATTTGAAAATTTGGACAAAAGGACAAAAAGGTATATGTAAAGGTCAGAGGATATGAGAGACCTACTGACAAGTTACATAAACAGGAGCAGAAAACAGCAAGCCGAGAGCCATGGCCTGGTTTTAATTTAGAGGCTCTTGGTTGTTAGATTTTGAGGTTGAATGTCTGAGAGAAGTCTTGATGGGCAGCAGCAGATTTAGCATTTAAAAGTAAACAGAGAGTGAAAAGGACCAGCTGCTAGTTAGAATTAGCCTTGCCATCAGCCTGCAAGTACTTAGCGAGAAACACACACACCTACACACACAAACACACGCAGAGGGGAGGAAAATGTGTCCTGACCCCTTCTGACCCAAGATACAAAGCCTGTGAGGCCCTGAAGGCACAGAATTAATTGCTGCCCACAAACCCTTATACTTTACATGTCAGGAAGAAACCTTACGCTGGTAAAAGAACTGGAGTGGAGGGCGAAAAAATGTATTCATTTCAACATTATAAATAAATGTGACACCAGGCTTTCAAATGTGAATCATATAAACAGGTGAATTTATAAATCTTTTCACCGACGTATGAAGGGAAACATTGTCCTCCACCAACATTCCTAATGTGTTTACCTTGAAACCTCAGGATCGGAGTGTTACATTCACTGAACACAGAAAATGACTCGCTTGTTGTGTACACATTTGGTATCGCACGCAAGAATCTAAGGAAAAACATTATCTCCACTCTTCCCATTTAATTCCCATGAAATGGGAATGAAATCGCACACTGGTGTGATTAGGAGGCTAAAGAAAAAGAAGAAGGCTCTTATCTGGGAAATATCTGTTTTGTTTTCTAGTCACTAAATCACACTCTGTTCCATTAGATAAGGAGGTAAAGGATTCAAGCCAGGCTAGAAACACTTTGCTCAGACCAAACTAGACTTTTGCAGTGCAAATTATGTCGGTGTAGGGGAATTATTTAGCAAGCCGCAATCAATAGTGGTTAAGATGCTGAGAGGCTGTCTCTGAATGAGGGGACAGGTAGACATCAATAGCAGTGTAATGGTCTGCGCAGCATGGGATATACACAAATGTCATAGCAGTGGACTATGACGTCACCCGATCAATACGCCACCGTACAGAATCCAGAAGATACAATCTGTTTGACTGCTGGTGGCAATAAACTGAAGATTAACCTTTTCATCCAAACAGAGTCCTCAAGAACATTAAAGGGCATGTTCTGCTTTGTGCTAATTAACAGGGAAGTTGTCACATCTTTTGACATTCAGAGAAAAAGAAAACTGAAAACTTGCTTAAATGCACTTGTACAAGGTCATTCTGTTCTACAACCTAGTGAGTGGCCTACGTAGACAACATTTTAAGGCAGCTTAACTGAGCTACTGATATAAAGTTGGTCCAAATGCTAACAGTAAAGGCACCCACACACTACAAGATAATCGGGCTGATTTTTATCTTCTTCCAACAATCCTGATTATCTTGATGGTTCTACAGATTATTTTATCAGATTTACCTGTGGTGTGATGTGTGTTAAAAGTGATTTAATCTGCTCGGAAGATCATCTGGGAAGTTTTTTTTCTTCTTCTATAAACACTATTATCGCCACTTCTTCTTGCCCGTCATCCACCATTTTTGACCATGAGAGATTTTGCAAGATTTCCCATGTTCTCAGTCATGAATCTGGTTGTGTGTGAATCTGTGCTGTCTTGGTCACGTCACAGCAAAAAAAAAAAAAAGTTAATGTGGACAGGCCTTAACCACATAACCTTTGAACGTTTTATGTGGTGAAAATTTGTGACACACAACAACTCGACATCCCACATATCTTTGAAAAACTGAGATTCTTGTGAATCGAATGATGTAAACCATTTCAAGAGGTAAGAAAAACTGCAGGTACAATCAGTGCCTTTGTCAGACCACCAACAACTGAAAAAAATGCCAACCAAACTGTATGAACTCACATATGAAGCCTTCTGTTAGTCCACAGATCAATAACATTCCAACAAAAACAATGTAGTTGCATTCTAAAGGGTCCAGGTAATCTGAATTCAGTTAAATATTTAGTTCATATCAGATTTATATATCAATAAACATCCACAGAATGTATTTGTACCATTTCCAAAAAGTGGACAGGGCCATTAAATCTTCTGTAAGCGGAATATGCAATCGCCATTAAGCTATGTGAAAAAGGTAAACATTGCAGATTAATTTAGGATAAAATGGCCGCTTATCTCTGCACTTTTGACTGACACCTAATTTTAACCAATTGGGGCATGTTATGAGATGTTTCCAGTCAGAGACAGCCATTAACAGTTCAGGAAGGACACACAGTGCCCAGATGTGTCACTGTCTTTGATTGACAGAGGTTACAAATGACTGACTCATCTAAATTAACTTCTGAAAAGATTAATATGTATTTTTTAGTGGGAAATTTCGACTTTTGTACCGCTTATAATGCTGCGCTCCAGGCAGATTTTTGAGCCCATAAGTTACAACTTCAAACCACGACTCACAAGTTTTTAGAATTCCAGGCAAAGTCACGCCAAACTACTGGCATTGCGGTAACTAGATGTAAACAAAGCATGGTGGACCAGGGCTGCTCATTTACAATCATTTATATCACCAAAGGTGCTTACTCCTTGCATTTTGAGGTAAATGGAGGAGAAAAAAAGGAGCATAAAGCAAGAGAAGCTGTTATAGCTTTTATTGTACGTTATTTGCATATTTGGAAATGTATTTGGTAGGCTATCAATGTATTTTTGCACTCAACGGACTGGAAACTAGCTAACACTAGAAAAGCTGTTGATAATGCATAACATTTACGGATCAATAACCTTATTTTAATAAACTATTCAGTTTTTAATGTATGACTTCCATAAACAACACATCCATAGGGGCTGCCATGTTGTTTCGCGGTCTATGTGACATCAGAACTCGTAACTGGGAGAACATCGATCTAGTACGACCTCACGGGTGGGAAGTCACGGGTTTGACTGCAGTTCCAGTGCACTTTCACGGGTTGAAGGTTGGAAAAACACGGGTTATGGGTTGCCTGGAATGTGGCATAAGTGTGCGCAAGGTGTGATTTTTTCCCCCTGAACCAGTTCAGTGAGAATCCCGCCCTGCAACTAATTTCATTGGCTGAGGTTACACTGACGGCTAGGTTTAGGGATCAGGGTTGGGACAGCACCCCTGGATACCCTATCCTGCACCTTCCCAGAGAGAACACCAAGAAGAGGAGGAGGGAGTAAAATTAGCAAATAGTTTGATATTGTATATTACCCTATTATTGTTATATATTAGTGCGATTTGTAATATTAAAGAGTTTTAATACCATATCACTTGTTTTGTATTTATTTACATCAACTAATAAAGTTTTAATAATTGAAAAAAAAAAATGTTCAAGAACAGCATTCAATTTTCTTTGGCTATGCCTTTTTTTCTAGGTGTTTTAGGCCAATATTGCATGAATTAAACAATTTTACATTTTTTATACTGTTTGAAACTCTCTTCACATCCTGATAGCAGTTAATAATAGAACTGATCTAAGCATTAACCTCTTACACTCCTTGCCATTTTTTGGGATTTCTGCCTGGATTTGGCCTATAAATTGAAAAGCTTCCCATACACACATACAGTGGTCTAGGTTCAAAAAGTTGTTGTCATTTTACAGGAAACCCTTTGAAGTTACATAAAACACTGCTAAAAGTGATAAACATGTAAGTATATGTTGTCTAAGCTGTAATAACCCCCCCCCCCAAAAAAAACAAACAAAAAAACAACAAAAAAAAAAACAACAACAACAACAACAACAATAGTTTAACAATATGGTCCTCGAAGTTTAAGAGGTTAAATCATGTACATGATATATTTTGTGTGGAAGTCTCAGAACCAAAAACAAAAACAAATATCCAATCATTGCATTCGATCCTGTCATGGGTAGTGTGCGTAAACAGCACAGAGATGAAGGGGATTCAAAATGAGAGTCTTTTAATGACCACAGTCAGGAGAATAGGACGATAGCTAAACTTCACTCAATGTACACAAACGAGAACAGGCAGAGAATGACGGAGATCACTGGGTATAAATGCACAAGACTATCAAGTTAACTAATGAGATGACAGGTGAACTAAATGACTAATCAAACACACAGGAGAAGAAAAAGCACTCCTTCCTGGTAGGAGTGACCTCACGCCGTAAAGAGTTCAGAGGAAGGGGGCTCTGGAGGAGGAAGAGGGACTGGAGACGGGTAAAACAAAACACAAAAGTCAAAGGGGGAGTGGAGGGTGGGAGGCGCCAGATGTTGGTCCAGAGACAAGCCATGACAAGATGTGTGGAGCTAAGGTACTTGGCAGGCACCACCCTGGCCGATCGAGACGCCCCTGGAGATGGAGATCCAGGTGGAGCTGATGAGCCCATGTGGCATCGCTGGTACTGGAGACTGAGGTGGAGCTGCGACGACGAGCTTGTGAGGTGGAACACAGGAGCCTGAAGACGAATGCGAGGCCAGTGGGACTGAAGACAAAGGTGGAGTCAGACAGAACCGAAGGTGCAGGCAGGACGACATCTGACCAAGGCGAAGCCTGTGGGGTGAGGGAGCCCAGCCCAGTCGTAAAGCTGAAGATTTCCAGTGGTGCAGAGTGAGGGAGGAGCCAAGGCAGAGACAATGGCCCTCATTTATCAAAAGTGCGTACACCAAATTTCCATATTGATTTATCATATTGATTTATCAATATGGACGTTGGCATACGGCACGTTTCAGGGTTAGGCCCGGCAGCTGCGCACGGACTGGGACTGAAAATAATTCAGACTGACAAAATAATAAAAATGACATTCTTCTTCTTTTAAATAATAATAATAATTATAATAAAATAAATAAACAATAAAAAACAATAAGCGTAATTAATAATAAAAATCATAATAATAATACGAATCTTACAAATTGTCATGTAATTATTAATGTGAATGAATGGTACTCCACATCACATCATCATCCCTATTGTACACCCCTATAGCCTACATGTGCCGTGATACGAAATGAAATGCTTATTGTTTCAAAACATGTTCTGTAAAATAATGCATTGTGATAATTTCTCATTCAAACAGCTATTTAAACTGCTGGAGTGCGCTTCTCAACCCCCACACTATTAACAGTACTCTTAATTTAGGTCCACATTTTGTTTTTGTGGGTGCCTTTATTCCCACTCTTTAAAATCTCAAATAAAACAATTGCGCTTTTTTCCACTTCCCTGATGGTCTTGATCGGCGCGTCTCAATCATCTCACTACTTCAGTAGTCAGGGCACTGATCAGGGAGTCAGCCCATGACTTATGTCCTAATCAGTGCCCTGAATAGTGGACTAGTGAGATGATTGAGCCGCGCCCGATCTCCACGTCGGAGAAGTTTCGCTTCTTTGCCGTCTTCCGTGTCTCCATGGCGTAAAATGAGGGTGTGGGGGAGGCAGAGACGAATATATATGGGCGTGTTATTCTAATGGCGATCATTTTCAGCCGCGGCATTTATCAAGAACAGGTATTGCGTACCTGGATTGCAGAAATCAGGTGGTGAGAGGAGTGTAAGCATAATCTCATGCCAACATATACGCCCGTTTCTACGCAAGATTGATAAATGAGGGCCATTGTGTTGACAAGCTGTGGTGGAGTGCTGGGTTTAGAGGCTGGATCGGAACCAATGGATCCTCTGAACTAGGTGGAGATTGTGCCCTGTCCTGTGGCAGATCCATATAATACTCTGATGGAGATGAAGAGGGTCTGTAGGATACCAGAGGAGGTGGGGCTGAGGAACCAACAGTTAGAGGAGCCGGGAGAGGGAGGCTGTCAGGGATCACAGGAGATACAGGGTTGGTTGGATGGAACCAGCCGGGAAACAGCCAGTTTATGGCTGGATGGGACCAGTTGGGAAACGGGGCAGGGGATTCCTCCATGGAAGCAAACAATATAGCAGGTTCACGCAACTGGTCAGACACACCTTTTGGTCCAGGCTGACGACTCCTTCTTTCCTTGGTTCAGGTTCGGTAGGCTGATGTAAACGATCTGTGGTGAGCTATCGTAAAAATGGTGAATGGGGAGTTGTTCTTACCAGGCACCCACTCCACCAACGCGGCAACGTTTTCCCAGGGACTATTCACTACCAATGTAGTAGAATGAATAGAACGAGCAACCCAGGTCTGACATGCAAGTCCCTGTTCCAGTGGACGGCCTTCCTACTCCATGAAGAGAAGCTGGACGAACAAGAACGGACAGAGAACAAAGGAGAACACTGTGTGTAAATAAAGTTAACAAAGAGACGACGGGTGAACTAAATGACTAATCAAACACATGGGGAAACTAGGCCAAAGGAGAAACACAATGAAAAATAACTATGACATGTCCGAATGCAATAATATAATGTTCTACCTGCCTATCAACTTGTATCACACGTCATCATCATGTTCCATATGGCTATGCAGAATTCTACACAGACAGTCACCAAGCACCGCAAACAAACAGCAGCCGCCCTTTACAACAATGAGCTTCATGCCATATCTAATGTAATAAAGAGATGGCAATCTGTTGTTCTCTGTGATGTTCTCAGATTTATGTAGTTCTATAGCAGCAACACTATCAATGCCAAAAATGAATCTGCAGCAGTCAGGTGGTACAAGTTAGTGCTCTTTACGTTCATTATTATAGTAATGTTATGTGCTTTGAGACATGAGGTAATTTAATGTTGTCTCTACTTTGCAGACTTTACTGATATGGCTGTGTGACTTCCACATTTATCTGTTTTGGAAGAGGCATGACCTTGGAGAGAGCGCTCTGAGAGGGTGGGATCTTATGTTTTTAAAAGCCTTTTCCACACAAATATTTTAATTTTGCACTTTTTTTTCTGTGTTTTGACATTCCAGCAACACTGAGATGTCGTTTTGTCCGGTGAAAACTGAAGGTTTGTTGGTTTTACACATGCGCACTAAAGTAAATGTATCCTTTTCCCAGGGTATTCTCACATAAATGCGTATAAATAGTACGAGTGTGCAATGCCGTGGAATGTATACGCCAAAACTCATTTTGGCGTGTCTATGGCACGCTGTTTTTCGCGTGCATATGATACGCATTTTATGGCGTATTATACATACGAACCCCCCACCCCACCACCCTAAACCTACCCAAGCGCGTGTCATATATACGCCCCACCACCCTAAACCTACCCAAGCGCGTGTCATATATACGCCCCACTACCCTAAACCTACCCAAGCGCGTGTCATATATAATTGCGTGGCAACGTGGGGGAGAGGACGCTGGCGTTGTCTGTTCGCCGCTTCTCCACCCACAAATCATGTTAATGTACTATTAGATTTAGATTTTATTTTATTTTATTATGTTTGTGAGTAGTCTAACAGTCAGAGCTACAATTGGGGCTGTTGCTGATTGCTGGCAGCCACTGAGAGGACGTTGTTCGTCGTTTCGCCGTTTTCCACCGCTTCTCTAATGTTTATGTTTGAATTGCTGCGGTTGGTTCTGGTTTGGAGGACATTTGATGTTTCTCGCCGCGGCTGCTCACTGGAGGTCTCCCTTGGGCTTAAGCTTGGGTGGCTGAAGTTTGCACCGGGCTAGCGTCATCTGGGCCATCGTAATCGGCGTCCGGCATGATGTTGGGATGTTCCGCTTCTCGGCTGCGCCGCTGTTCCGTCCTGCATTGCGGCCGTGGAGCGGCTTGGACTTCTGCGCCGACCCCGGTGTGTCCACAGAAGTGCCCGGAAAAATGTTCTGCCTCCTGCATGGTGCTGCGGCGATCCCCATCGTTTGAATCGTCATGAAGACCCATCATCTGGTCTTCAGCTGTCGTGCCTCGGCGATGTCATCAGGACACACTGCCGCTGGGAGAAATTTAAAACATGGAGTGGACCACAGTGTGCTGTGGAGCTAACAGACTTCCACCATCAGCTGTTTTCTGTTCACCATCAGCTCTTTCTGTTCTGTTTTCTGTGTTTGTTGATTGTTTGTAGTATTCTATATTTTTACTTGTTATTCATTTTTTTGTTATTTTTTCCCCCTTTGTTGCACTTTGAGATTCTTCGGAATGAAAAGTGCATTATAAATAAAATCTATTATTATTATTATTATTATTATTATTATTATTATTATTATTATTATTATTATTATTATTATTATTATATATACGCCATAAAGTGCGTATCATATGCACGCGAAAAACAGCGTATCATATGCACGCCAAAATGAGTTTTGGCGTATACATTCCACGACATTGCACACTCGTACTATTTATACGCATTTATGTGTGATCGGGTTGCCTTTTCCTGTGTTTCGGTGTGGACCAGAAACTTTTGGAAAACTTTTTTTGGAAAAATTAAACACTAATCATTTTATCAAGTATTTATTTTGTTTATTAGAGCATCATCTCATTACCTTGGAGATCCCTCAAAAAAAAAAAAAAAAAAAAAAATTCCTCTCATGTTCCTCTCATGTCCACATGCCAGAGTTCTTTTAAAAGCAAAAGACTAAATGTCCTTCATTCATTATTTTACTCAATATGGACACGGACTAATATTTTATCCAAAATGAATGAATATTGCTTTGTAGAGTGTAATGCAATTATGCTATTGCAACTTGAGTTTTAGAATCAGAGTGCTATTTGAGCTTTCCAAATCAGCCACTTATGCGGTTCTATAGTAGGATGTTGTCTTTAGGCATCGAGGCAATTCATTAAGTTTTGGAACAGAGATAGTACTTTAGCATTTAACAAACAAGCTAAAAGTTGTAAAATGTTTGACTACATTGAGAAAAAGAAGAAGTTTTTTTTAATATAATCCTAAAGGAGCAAAAAAATAAAATAAAAAATACCATATAGAAACTCAGCCAAACTGATAAAGCCCAAAGGAAGACAAGTTCAGAGAGGCAGCAACCAGTGCAGAAAAGTGATCGATTATTTAGGAATGTCCGGCTCTGGCTTTTGTGAACAGCAGAACAAGAGGCCTTTTCTCCCTCTGCAGTCATTCACCTTTGAGCTGCATGCTCTCTCTCGCTGAAAGGCTGTGACCTATAGAAGTCCACCTCTGGCCTTACCCACTTCTCTCAGTTCTCTC
This sequence comes from Pseudorasbora parva, assembly GCF_024679245.1. Classification (NCBI taxonomy): domain Eukaryota; kingdom Metazoa; phylum Chordata; class Actinopteri; order Cypriniformes; family Gobionidae; genus Pseudorasbora; species Pseudorasbora parva. Next base: position 17,649,466 of record NC_090181.1, read on the forward strand.
CTCCTACACACACACACACACACACACACACACACACACACACACACACACACACACACACACACACACACACACACACACACACACACACACACACACACACACACACACACACACACACACACACACACACACACACGCGTTTGTTTTTGTGACACATGGGGACATTCCATAGGCGCAATGGTTTTTATACTATACAAACTGTATTTTCTATCCACTTACACTACCCCTCCCCCTAAACCTACCCATCACAGGAAACATTCTGCATTTTTACTTTCTCAAAAAAACTAATCCTGTATGATTTATAAGCATTTTGAAAAGTGGGGACATGGCCAATGTCCTCATATTACACCCTCTCCTTGTAATACCTATGTCATACCTATGTCATTAGACACATTTGTGTCCTCATATGTCACAAAAACATGCCCCCCCCCACACACACACAGGGTTTCTATGTTTTTATTATTTTTATAGTGTACAAACTGTACATTTTATCCCCTAACCCTACCCTGACAGACAGAAAACTATCTGCATTTTTACATTTTATAAAACATTACATAAAATTCTCTATAATTTGTTGTTCTCATGGTGGCCAAAATGTCCACACAAAGAAGGGAATAACTGAACTACACACCTTCTCTCTCCAAGCTAAAGGACTACCTCGTCCGAACATGAAAATTATGCCATCATTTACTCACCGAAATGGTATTTATTTGTACCTTTAAACTACTACTATGTACCTTTAAGGTACTGCTTTGCACTCTTAAAGTACCAATATGTACCATTTAGGGGTGAGTAAGGTACAAGGATGTACCTTTTCACTTTTGTACCTTAGGGTACATCCCTAGTGACAGCTATGTACCTTTTTTTTTTCTGACAGTGTTGGTTTGGAACAGAATTAGCATTAATGGGTGACCTAAACCTTTAAAGCAACAGCCTCAGTATAAGCCCTCAATGTGAGAGAAAAAGAGAGATTTTGAGGAGTGATAGTTGTTGTTCTTACTGTTTTTCTTGCATGGATTGCTATGTCTGTTGACAATGCACAATTCCCAGGACAGCTAACAGAATGATGTCACTGACACTTAGCATATTTTGTTAAGTCAATACAGCTGAAGACTTGCTGAGTTTTTCTTCTGGGAAACACCATGGCATGCTAGATTCCCTTAAAAACAGCCACATACAGTAACAAGGCTAAGCAAAATGTTAAATTTAAACATTGACTCCCTAATGATTCATGAGTTGATTTAACTGAACAGGCCACAAAACACAGAAAGCTGAATTCAGATTTGAACTAGAATGACAAGAAACTGGAATTCACAGAATTAAACTAAAAAGAAGAAACAGTAAAATTATAAAGTTGGATAATTATACATTTTATATAACGTTTTTCAGATAGATTATCAAATAATGATCTCAAATAATGTTTCCATTGTATGTTAACATTTCATCGAGAAAATTCTTGACAAAATACATTTTAAAACATCGCTATAGAAGCAGTTTCTCCATTTGAATTGCTCGCATTTATATTCAGATAATTCTTACTTTCTGTTTGCTATCGCTCTTCAAATTCAGGATTCAAATTTCAAAACATTCTCAATCTGTTCATGGTGTATATACACATCCTTAATTTAGAGAGAAACCTGTGCAAAACTCAGCATATAATGAGTTTAAGTGCTGTTTTTTCTTCTTGAGGCCAAGATGAACAGATTTTACCTGCAGGCACAGAGAATGCAGTTAACATTGCCAAGGGCGAAACACTTTGAGCTCGACAGAGAAGGCATACTAAAAAGAGAAACTTAGAAGTGTGCCGTTATAGTAAATTTTAAGTTTGTGTAAGTTTTTAAATTAGTACGGTTAAAACTTTCTTTCAGCTTTGCACAGTTTGAGCCTTATTATATTACTCACTGTCTTTGGAATCTGACTTTCTTCTAACACTGGCATCTGTACTAAATTTGCAATTGCAGCAGTGTTCTTGTATTACTGCTCCACAGTTCCCATTGAACTCTGAGGTTTACTCTTAATGCTTAATCTGCTTAGGCACTTAAAGGGATGGTTCACCCGAAAATGAAAATTTGATGTCTATCCACCCCCAGGGAATCCAAGATATAGGTGACTGTTTCTTCAGTAGAGCACAAATGAAGATTTTTAACTCCGACTGTTGCAGTCTGTCCATTGTATAATGCAAGTGAATGGTATCAAAATCAACGAGAGTAAACACAATCTGGCATAGAGATCTACATTGTACATTGACCTCACTCACCTGAAGTGATCTCGCGATGAAAGCTTTTAGACATAGTGGCATATTACAGGTACAGCCCCCTCCCCCCACCTTATATGAATGCTGTTCGGTTTCTCACACACATTGTTTTGTGTCTTAAAACATCAATGTTGTCACGAGCAGCAGGGTTTAATTTGGATTTGTCTGTGCATGTTTTTTTTTACTCTCATATTTTGTTACCATTCACATGTATTATACGACTGACAGACTGCAACGGTTGGAGTTAAATATTTTCATTTGTGTTCTACTGAAGAAAAAGTCACCTATATCTTGGATGCCCTGGGGTATAAACATAATTTTTTTTTTTTTTGGGTGAACTATCCCTCTAACCCTTACATTACATATTCTATACAACTTTGAAAATTGAGCGCAATGCCATACCTATGTAACTTCTCACTAAACTTTAGATACATCCTAATTTCTCAACAAAACTTTTAAATTCAAAAATTTCTCACCAAACATTACATACTGATTTCACAGAAAATTGTACATTCATCCTAATTTCTCAACAAACATTATTTTACATTCATCCTATTTTTTCCCCACCACTTTACATTCGATGGAATTCCTCACCAAACTTTATAATTCCACACCACACGTAATTTCTCATTAAATGTTACATTACAATTAGAATATTTTCTCACTAAATGTTACATTCAACAGAATTTCTCACCAAAATTACTCCTAATTTCTCACCAAACTTTATATTCAACATAACTTCCCACTAAACGTTACCTTACATTCAACGTAATTTCTCATAAAATGCAATCAGGATAATCTCTCACCAAAAGTCACTGACCCGTGCAGCCTTTGCACTTTAAATGCATGTTGTGACCAATAAAACGAGAAAACCATCTTATGTTTTTACAAGTTACAACCAGGGCTTGACATTAACTTTTTTGTTCACCAGCCACCGTGGCTAGTGGTTTTCCAAAGTTACTAGCCACTCAGCATTTTCACCGGCCACAATTTTGCGGTTTGGAAATTACATTTTATATGATTAAAGTTGACTTTGGCACGCTTAAATTACTTGAATTTGAGTCATTTTACTTGATTTTGAAGATTTAAAACCCTTTAAAACTTTCACATGCAGAGTGACCACCCAAATGAAGACTACATTGTATATCACTTTCACAAAAGTGTGTGTTTCATCTGTATGTGTATGATATGCATAAGCACCTGTGTTTGCATGTTTATGCTAAATTTAGACTTGGGCACTTTTGCAGGAAACTGTAAGTTAATTTACAATTCAACTCAGCTCAAAGTACAGTAGCAAAAGAATTAAGACCTGCTGCAAACAGTACCAACATGGCAAAAAACTAAACGTGTGTGTGTGTGTGTGTGTGTGTGTGTGTGTGTGTGTGTGTGTGTGTGTGTGTGTGTGTGTGTGTTCTATCTCCACGGAAAAAAGTTTCATTCATTCATATCAAGAGGTGGCCATGCTGGAATAAGAGGCACAACAGACAGAATTCAACAGACACAATAGATTATTTTAAAACTTTGCACTGAAGACGATTCTCTTTAGTCACCGCGCGGTTGACGCGCGTGCAAAAGCGAACTGAGCGCTCGGAAACAAACGTCAACTAGATAGTGTGCGTATCCAGTGCACGCGCCGAACCCGTCTTTCCGCGCTCACTGCCAAAGGAGGTGCATCTGTGCGCGTCTGCGCGGGGCAGAAAAGAACATAGAATGTGAAGTATATCGGCGACTTGGCAGTTGTGTTTCCAATTTGAGCTTGATCTTCAGAAATGCTTGGGAAAGTGCAAACGAAAAATGTAGTTAAGCTAGTAGCGTCACTACTTGTAGCGACGCTATGCCCAACACTGGAGAACTGATTGCGTGTGACAGAGAGAGACGCTTCTGTTGTGTGCCATTCACGCGATTCCGCCTATCCCGCCTTCACTTACTGCAAGTTGATCGATAAAGAATTGTAATAAAATTGTAATTTTGTGATACGACGGTCTTGGCAATTCATTTGGCTGTTGGCTGAAATTATATTCAACCCGCCCAAGTGGCTAGTGGGAGTGGCTGCCGTACCCGCCACAGCTGAAATCTACCCGCATTTGGCGGGTTGGCGGGTGTTAATGTCAAGCCCTGGTTACAACCCATTGTTACTATTTTTTTCTCAATTTGTTTTGTTCAGTGGTTTTTACTGTATGATTGAAACAGTAAAATCGCAATAGAGTTATGTTATGAATTCAAAATAAAAGCTATGTTGTTGGGCCTCTGAGTTGTGTACTGAGTCTAAACAGATGATGCAAAGAGACAGAAATGTGTTAAGCACTATATAAACAGAAGCAGGTATTTGTGAGAAGGACAGAATGTTTAAAGGGTGTGTGGAGTTCTAAGATGCTTGGGCTACTTATTCCAGTCATGGAAGGATGAGAGTGCCCAGCCCCTCACACACAAACACACACTCACACACATACCAGCTGCTCCTTCACAACCCACAACAGCTGCTGCACGCCACCGCCCAGCAAGAGCGAGAGAGATAGAGGGTGATACAGAGAGAAGAAGAGAAAGGAAAAAAGCTAACTAAAGAAAGGAGGTGGTGCATTGTGCGGATAGAGAATCTTTGAGAAGTGCATCAATGAGATCATCTCAAGTTAAGATGCTTTGTGTGCTGCACGTGGGACGACTATAATTATAGGATCGGGAAGAAGACTTCCCTCTACCTTCTGTCAGAGAACTCAGTCCCCAAAATCTTCAGCAACTGCAATCATTAGCAAAATACGGAAAACTGGATAGGTATGGTTTTCCTTAACGCGACTCAAATAAATGTTTGTAATGAACAGTTCGCAAAAGAAAAAAAAGAAAGAAAAAAAATGGATTAGACATCATTTATTAACCTTCATGTTGCTCAAAAAGATCATGATCTTTCCTCCATGGGACTTACATTTGTGGGACTTAGATTTATCCTATCAAAATAAATAAGGATTGGATATGGATGTCAAGCTCAAAAATAAAAACAAAAACAACAAAAAGTATCATAAAACTTCTTCTAAAGCCCATTGAAATGCTTTGTGTGAGCATCACAGACCAAAATATAAGTTGTTATTCATTGAACATTTGCTCAAGCAAGATTTTGGCAAGTTTATGAGAAACGTATCAATGTTGAGTTGGACCATTTTAATGATGACCACAAAACTAGTCTGATTGATCCAGTTCTCAAGTGACTCAATAATTTGGAAGCAATAGTTAAAAGTTAACTGGAGTAAAACATTACCATTATGAATTATGACTTATATTGGTATTATTTGGTACATTCCTCAGACATAGCTATCGCATGGCTTTAGAATATTAAGCAAAAATCCTATATGGCAATTTTATGATAGCTTGCTGGTACTTTTGTGGTCCTTTTTGTCATTTGAAAGCTCCATTTTCCAGTCATTGTAATGGAAAAGTAGCCTAGAAATCTAGAGGCACCCTAGTGGCAGCAAGTTTGCCCGCGAGTGTCGTCTAGTAACTCTCAATACCCTTCTATATTCTATATATACTATATAAGCGCGAACCGCGGGCACACAACGTTCGACGCGCGCAAATCGTATGTATAATACGCCATAAAATGCGTATCATATGCACGCGAAAAACAGCGTGCCATAGACACGCCAAAATGAGTTTTGGCGAATACATTCCACGACATTGCACACTCGTACTATTTATACGCATTTTTGTGAGGATACCCTGCTTCACCTCACAGCTGGTGGAAAAGAATTGGAATAAGGCAGAAATCATGTTCATGGATGCAATTATTAAGGTTACTGTAGTATGAAGCAGAGCAGGACCGAGTGTTGAGGAGCTGAGCGAGGTTGCTGGCCACTGGAGTGATTGTTTCCGATTGTTGAGGTTGTTGCCGAACACACAACAAAGCGAGCAACAGGACTTTTATTATGACGGGACACAGTCGCAGATGCCATTTCCGCTTTTCCGGTCATGAGTGTGAGGTAACGCAGCTCTGTTTATCATATTAGATACATTTAAGTGTGTTTAAAATGATTGCATGCATACTGCTAAGAGTAAAGCGCTTCTGCCAAAAAAATAAAAAATAAAAAATAAATTGCAGTTATGATACAATTGACAGGCGACTCCCTCAGATGTCCCGGCTCCTTGGTTAAAATAGCAATTTTCTCACAATTTACAAATAGTTGGAAACATTTAGGATATTGTAAGAACTCAACTGGACAAAATATATAGCACTGGACTAGTGGCTTTTGGATATTTCACTGCAAAAATCCTACATAGTGCACCTTTAACCATCACATACTCTATTTTTTAAAAATAAAATTAAAATTAAAATAAAAAATATCTCGGGATGTAAACGAGTTCTCAGTTATTTTCAATTTAAGTTTTAAACTTAGTTTTCACTAAATATGTCATTACAAATCTCACATTAAAGGTTACCTTTAAAGAGATCCCATTTGTGATTTTTCTCACCTACGTGAGTGGTCTACCCCTTAAGTGGTCCAAAAAAACGGAAGGCCATTATCGAGGTACAGCAATCACAAGTTCAAAAGGGGAACAAATAAGAATAATTAGTTAATTAGCAAAGAGCAGCCTGTGGGCTTTTCCAGAGCAGCGCTGTAGACCTCCATTAACTGTCACGTTCTCAAGGACTTACATTCACACTCACAGGCACAACAAATTACTCACTACAGCTTCCCACTTAAAAATATTCAAAGATCCCCACACGCATTCACAAAAGCAGTCGGGCCACGTGTGTGTGTGAAGTGTTAAGCATGCATCACGGGACTTGTTTTTGTGTCTGTGTGTCTGTGTATCTGTGTGTGTGTGTGTGTTGCATTTTGCTCCAAGCCATTAGAGTTGACTACGAGTGCTGAGAGAATAGAGCGACCCGATCCCTCAACACTATACTGCAGTCTAGCGAAGAACATGCACGAGCACACATATACATATCCCCATGGAGCGCAGGTTCGAATAGAGCTCAAGAGCAGCAGGGTGATAAACAAGACTCTCTGACCGTAGTGCTAATACACCATTAGCTCACTTCGTAATGCACAATCACCACCAGACTATATTATTCATTCTTTATTTATGTTGTAAACAAAGAAAGCATTGATTTTATCTGTCCTCTTCCGCCACTCAGCACCAACAATATATGCCGCAGCAGGATATCTATTTCAGTTTTCTTTGTCACATTACTTGATTTTAGCTTAAACTGCATTTTTTTTTCTCAAAATTCCGCCTATTCTACAAGTCTATATAGCCTATTCAGCCTGTCTTTATGTTGGGCCTACTGTCTCAGAGATCAGACAGCCTCAGTCTGCAGAGAGAGACAAGCTATAGGCTGCTCAGATGCAAAAGTGCTTACATCATCAGTTATGGTGTGGTCCGTCTGTAGAGGGCAGTGTTAACACTGTGAGCAAAGAGACAGAAAGACAGAGAAGGGAAGAGAAGCTTACTGGCTGCTCCCGTGCAACTAGGATTTCTGGCATTCTTGGCAGGCGTACGCAGAGGTCACTCCTGAAAAATTCAGTTACCGCAAAAACCTTAACGATATTTTTTCTCTCTCTCCACCCATAGGGGTTTAATTCATCACCAAGCTGCGTATGTTTATAGGGCTGAATGGTTCTGCTGCTGAAATTATGCTTGGTCCCTGGTGGATTATGCAAACTTTTGCCAAGATTTTCTACTTTTCTATTGATTAAGAATAACATAGCAAATATAAACTCTTAAACACTTAGAAATGAGAGGAAATGGAGACACTTGTTTATGTAATCCTCTTGGTTCTCAGGTTTACCAGGTCTGCATTCAGAAGACGTAGATTTCATTATGAATTCAAACATTTCTAATCGCCCCCTCCCCCAAATTCTCTGAGATGGACAATTGTTTGGTACAAAATGTTTTTTTGTTTTTAAAGAAATCTCTTATGCTATGCATTTTTTGGGTGAAATATTCTGAAATATTACAATTTGAAATGTTTGTTTTCTATTATATTATATTTTTGAAATTCTATTTATTCTATATATTATAAGTTACATTTTCAGCAGCCATGACTCCAGTCTTCAGTGTCCCATGATCCTCCAGAAATCATTCTAATATGTTGATTTGGCACTCAAGAAACATTTCTTTTTATTGTCAGTGTTGAAAACAGTTGCTCTGTATAATATTTTTGTGGAAACTATGATAATATTTGCATATTTGCATTTTAAATATTTGCATATTTAATGAGCTTAAGCTCCGATCTCAGTCCACATGACGGAGAGGAGAGAATGAGGGAGAAGCGCCAAGCAGAATGATTTTCTCGATCACAGGGCTCGTAAACGTCTTTATCAAACAAACACAATGTTTTATTTCTCATCGACACACGATTGATTGGACTATTATTTTTATATTACACATAGCCCGCAAAATCGGACTATATAAGTGCGAACCGCGCGCACACACATACACATTCGACGCGCGCAAATGTCAACGAGAGAGAGAGAAAGAATAGCAGAACAAGAACGGAATATCAAGAGATTCGTCGGCTTGCCGGGCTTTGCTAGCCCTGGCCCATACATGTCCAGCGTGCTAAAGGTATGCTCTGTTAGACACTTACACATAAGCAAAACGATCTATAACAATGCAATACTATTACATATAAAAACACGTTTTACTCACATAAGTGTGTTGCACCATTCCTGTCGGATCCAAATCCAGCATCGACCGGAGATTTGTTTACAAACGATCCCACAGTGAACTGAAGTGAACATGTCTTCCCCACATGAGCTGGAACTTCATTAAAAATAAAGTTCAACCACACATTCCTAATATTAGGATCAGAAGGAAGCTTATGCAGCGACTGTGTTCTTCCACAACCAGGAATAGTGCAATATCTTAATCTTCCTCTGCATACTGTTTTTGGCTATTTAGCACGAGCCCTCCATGAGTCGGTGGGCGGGGCTACTGGATTAGACGTGCTGCATAGGTTGTGTTTTGTCGCGCAATGACGTCAGCATGAAGCACAGGACCGTTTGCTGAGCCTGGTGTCTATTAAAGCTTTTCTTTGACTAACAAGGACGTTTTCAGCTCTGAAACTTACAGGATATTCTTATATTACCATGACCTTTTATATATCAAAAGCTCAAGGAAAAATTTATTCCTCAATTCATCACCCCTTTAATAAGCAGTAAATTAGGAGTTTATTGAGACAAAAGTCATAGTTAATAGTGATTCAGTGTTCCCCATACTAAAGTGTTACCGACAACTTTGTGCGTATGGTGCATTATACTCCTCTTAGGTTCTGGAAGCTGTTCTCCATAAAATGTGCAGCACACAGATAAACGTTGGGATTATAATGTTCAGGAACAGTGTTTTAAATAAATGTAAACCACTCTAAGTTCATCAGCCTTAGGAAGGTCAAACTGTGGCGAGGTGGACGAGCGAGAGACATGGGAGGAGCGAGCGAGACGGGGGACGTGATTGCGAAAGAGCGTCAGCTTCGAGGGACACTGGTCTTGAGTCCTCTTATGAGGGAGCTCCGAGGCACATAAGGACGAGCGACAACAGTAAAGGACAAAAGAGGACCAGACCTGGACTTTACATTGAGTTTTGTTTATGTTTTAATATGTGTGTATTTACGTTACTTTTGTTTGTTTCGTTTATTTTTATTTGCTTAAAAGTCTTTGAATGTTCACCGGTTCCCGCCTTCTTCCTTCCCATCTACATACTTTGTTAAATTGATGCCGAAAACTCGGAAGGAAGGAGGGACATGGTGTCGAAGAGCCCTTGCGGCTGAGGGGGATCGCGATGCAGACTTTGGGCAGCGCGGATGAAGAAGGACCGTGAGTGGCTGACCGAGGAGATGGTGCTGGAGCGAGTGAAGACCGGTGGGACGGAGAGCTCGCTGCCGTGCCCCTGGGTTGAGGTAGGGTGGTGGCCGTCCTGGAGGGAGCGGAGTGTGGAAAACTTTTGTGGAAAAGTTTTCAGGAAAAGTGGAGTGTGGAAAACTTACCAGTAAAAATGACTGGTATACTAGTGTGTATATTTGGTAAATATTATTGGTGTGATAATATCAAGAATTATGAGGCATAAGTCATGTTGTGTAAAAAAAAGGAAAAACAAAACAAAAAGATGAGTATTGTTCTTTATCTTCTTTTTCCAGTTCCTGTTGTACAATCTCTAGAGTGAGCTGGAAGAGTGACTCTCTCTAGACTGTACAGTCTTAATCGAGTCATGTACAGAAAACCCAGTCATGTTGCTCTGAAGGGTGATCTCACCATTGTGATGATGATAGAACATGAGTTCTGAACACATGACACATCACAGCATTATACTTAACATCTTGCCGGAGGCCAAATATGAACATAAAATAATCAGCCACACTGAACTTCTTACTGTGAGAAGATATGCAGGGGCATAATACACAATTTTTTTAAATTAATTATTTAATTAATCATTATTATTATTATTATTATTATTATTATTAATATTATTATTATTATTATTATTATTATTATTATTATTATTATTATTATTATTATGTTGAAAATAAATAAAATAAAACACATGCATACTTATATACGTTTATACATACATAGACACCATACTGAATTTAACACAGAAAACAAGGCTGTGAGGGATAGACAGTATTTACAATGGTACGCACTGTATAAATGTTCTAGCCCGTCATTTTCACAACTCACAACTTTTAAAACTGTGTAAGGAAGTTGTTGTCTATACTGCAAGACGTTGCATCAGCTAAGTTGTCGACATACTTTCACTCTAGAAGAAAAGGTTCTATATAGAACCTTAAAAGGCTCTATCGACGCTACGTAGTTGGAACCCTAAAAAGGTTCACTGCAAAAAAATGCTTTTCTTACTTAATATTTTTGTCTTGTTTCTAGTCCAAACATCTAAACATTCTTAAAACAAGAAGTATTTACTAGACAAGCAAAAGTAATTGTCTTAATTTGGGGAAAATAACTCAAAATTTAAAAAAATTAGAGAGATAAGAAATGATTTTTTTTCTTTGATAAGAAATGCATTTTTTTTTTTTTTTTTTTTGCAGTTTTCTATATAGAACCCTTTTTAAATGCCAAAAGGGTTCTTTCTTGTCATTATGGAACCCTTTTAGCATAAAAGGGTCTTTGGAGTATACTCAACTTCTATATATAACCTTTTAAGGGTTTTTAAGTATGTAGTGCCGATAGAACCTTTTCTTCTAAGAGTGATAGCCAAAAGTCACCATGCTATTTTTCTTGTAAAACAGCAGACTAGACAATCACAAACTGATTTGAGAGTTCAGATGATCAGCAGAAGATGTTCAATTGTGCTGACATCGTTTTAGCCAAACAAATGATCAACTTTACCAATACTTATTGTCACTACATTTAAAATCCACATCCCTCAACAATCTGAGTGGGCACGTGCAAATTCACATGACACTTTTGGGTGGGTGTGTACGTCATAAAAAAAAAAAAAAAAACGAAACATATTGGCAGAGTCGAGGGAATGTCACCCCTCACACCCTGTTTGGACACGCTTCTCTCAGCTGTTGTTCCCTAAACACAGCTATGGGAGACTTTCTTTCTTTATTTAAATTGCCCACAGCTGAGAACGCAAAGTAGAGGAACACAACTGATGTCAATGAGAGCCCGTGTAGACTTTTGGGAGCATGTTAGCAAGTAGAAAAAGCAAAACTGTATATGTGTGTGAAGTAGAGATAGGGATGACAGGAGAGAGTCGCAGAAGAGAAAAAAAGCAAGTGTGCAAAGGAAGATAGGGCTAACCTCTTTAATCAGCCGTTTCCGACCACAGGAAGCACCTGCAATCCATCTCCCATGGTTGGGCTGGGACCGCTACAGGCTTCAGAGAGACAGCTACGTTTCAGAGAGAACTTTTAATTAATTGATTCATTGACTGATTGTAGCAGGCTGTATTTGTCACTGGATGTAATGTCTGAGTAACGCTAGTGGCAATGTCAAAGTTGCACAATTTTGACATTGGTACTCTCTAAGCTTTTTACATCAGGTCATAGGCAAGTAAAAGTGATAGGACTGAGTGTAAGAGAAAAGAAAATGTAGAGAAGAGAGAGTTGGGGTGGGAATTAAAGGCATGTTTAATGTTGATGTTTTCTTTTATAACATTGTATTGAGAAGGAACCTGCTATCTTGACAATGATAGGGGTTTTCAAACTTTTCGACACAATGGACCCCAAATTTAACAATCCTCCTGGGACAGGTCCCTCTTCCTAAAATATAAATTTAGATATGTATTGTTATGCTTATACTCACACATAAGTGGGTTAAGTTTGAGGTTAGAACAACCTTTTTAAAAGTATCATAAGGTAACATAGTATAGTTTGTAAAAAAATAAAATAAAACAAACAAATAAAATAAGCAGCACAATGAAGACTAGGGTAATGGGTGCTGAAAATTCCACTTTGCCATGACAGCAATAAAATATATAATATATATAATTTGACTTTTTTTTAAAATGTAATCAATGCAGTCTTGGTGAGAGTAAAATGCTTCTTTTGTAACATCTTAAATATTTTAAATATTTTTACTGTCACTTTTGATCAATTTATTTTGTCCTTGCTGAATAAAGTATAAACTTTTTTTTTTACCCTAAACTATTCATAAAATATTAATTTTGTGATATACTTGCAGGAAATCTCTTTTTCATTATTTGCATTATCACGCTGCAGAAAGCGGCATTTAGATGAATATGTAAATATGCGCTGCACGCTTTTCTCTCAATAACAAAATAATCACAACAGAAATGACGGCAGTGAGAAAACAGTAGTAAAGAAAGCATCTGCTCACAGCAATGTTTGCACAAGCTCTGCAATTTGGCACTATCCAGTCCAGTCATGTCACATTTATTTATACCACTTTATACAATATACTGCTTTAAAACCCACACATATCATAGCTTATCTATAGGTGCACTGTAATTTAGACACTTATTCAAGAAATTGATTACGAACAGAAATATATGGAGTATACTAGAGATAAATTTCATGTTGGAGCAGGGTTTTAAGTGACTTTGTTTTACCGGTGAATATAAGTGGCACGTGAGTGGAGCATTCGTTTGGGCCGTGAGTGATTTAGTGGAGTACATTGGCAATATTGATTGGAGTGTCACAATGCTCCACTTTGAAAACCCTTTCGGCCCCCTGGGGGTCCCTGTACTACAGTGAGAAAACCCCTGCTCTAGGCAATATGAAGCCTATATATATATATATATATGGTGGTCTAATCCGGTCTTGTCTGAAACCATAAAAGTAGAGCCAGCAGGTCTACCTGAAACCTCATAAAATACACAGAGGATTAACAAATGCAACATCCATCAAAGATAAGCTCGGGACGGTGATGTGTTCTGCAACATTTACCTCAACCTTCTAGCCTTTCAATGCAGTCCTCTATTTACTCACCATCTAAAAGATAGGGGAAACATCTCCTCAAAATCCTCTTTGACATGAGTATTTACATATCTTCTCTTTTAGACAAAAACACAGGCGTCCTGTTCGTCAGGACATGAAAGGAAGAGCAGACACAGAGTGATTCCTAACACAGGAACCTCTGACAACCATCAGTATCCATAATCCCAAACCTAAGGACCAGACAGTGATCAAGTAGAACTCATGATTTGTAGGGTAAAAAAGGCCTATGAAGGCAAGTTTTGGAGAAGCTAAATTTTAGGGTAAATCTAATTCAAGCCCAACTCAGCATTACAGCTTCGTCTGGTCTCACAAGTCTTGCTCATAATTGTTAAAGCTAATGCTCTTTGAAGCCTCACCAACACAAGCACGGGAGATCAACAAGCACGAAACTAACCATATAGGCTCCTGTGGAGTTTGGAGCCGTAGGATCACATTGGTCATCCCTCGGTGCACCACAGCGTGTGTTTTTATCGTTGAAGCCATTAAAATCCCATCATCCGCCATAATAACATGTCTGTTTTCATAGACATGGGTGACCCATCTATCTTCTAAATTTACCATGGACTCTGAATTTAGGAACGTTTAGACGAGTTGCAACCGGTTCCTTCTCAAGTTCCTGAGGAAAAGGTCTGAGAGTGCAGGAGATAAAGTCTAAAGTAGAAACTAAAGTGGGAAATATGGTTCAGAAAAGTGGTTTGATTCATCAGTAATGACTGGATTACCAATCAGTTGCTTTAAAACCGGTTCCTTTGCAAGCGTTAATAAATGCCTAGTGGAGGAGGAATGTGAAAACCTTCCCCAGCTGCAGACCTAGAGGTCATAGGTCGAGCAACATGTGACTAGATCCTCTGTGGGTGTTCTGATAGGTATAGAGGGTATCGCGATAAAGTTGCACTGAGATGTAATGTGTTATTGCAAGAGAAACAGCATACAGAATCAGAAATGGTATTGCCTTTGAGATCTTAGCTCTCAAACAAAGCTAGTTCAGAGTATGCTATCTTTGATTTAGTCAAAAGCTGCTGATGTGGAATAGACCCATTTGGAGCAGACATCACAGTTACGTCACTTGCAGCTACACGCACAGTGTGTGCAGAAAAAAATAGCTTATCAAATGGAGGAAAATGGGAAAAATCCACATACTAAGACAAAAAACAAAATGTTTTGTTGTGCCTTTGTATGTCAGATTCGGAATGCAAAAAAATTCATTCTTCATTTTTATAGAGTTCCAACACTGAAGCCACTCTTTGAAGCTAACCGCAAACGTTTATGTTGTAAGTCACAGACTGGACTGATGCAACCTACAATGATTATTCTATTATTAAAGCATCATTTTGATGTAAACAGTAAGTCTACATGATATTTACATAAGCAGTTTCGGGATGAAATAATATTTAAAGGAAGTGTAAGTAAGATTGTGGTCAAAACTGGTACTGCAATCACTTTCAAATGACTGTAGAGCGGTGTATCCCTCTCCTCCTCCCCCTGACTCGAGGTTGCCAGATAGGCTGCAGGATCCAGCAGGAATGTTTGTAGCTGCTGCAGTGGTAACTAGAGCAGAGCTGGCAACCCGGATGCCGAAACACTACTGACTTCATGATTGGTCGATCGGTGGAGGGTGGAGCTTCAGGCCAAAACACAACATGTCAACATCAACATCAGTTGAGGGCTGCAACAACAACTTTTAAATTACAATATCCTGGTATTTGAAATTAACATAATTTCTTAATGTCTAGTGATATATCAGGGCCATTTTATGATTAATTGAAATATATTTCTTACATACAGTTCCTTTAAACCTATAACATTTTACATACACTGTAAAAAAAATAAAAATAAATGCAGGCCCCAATTGAACATTTTCTAGTGACTGATCATATCTTAATTTTTCAGTTGGCCAAACTGAATCAAGAGAGTTTTTGTTCAGATAAGAAATGCTTTTTTTTCTTTGATAAGAAATGCTTTTTTTTTTTTTTTTTTTTTGCAGTGTTCTATATAGAACTCTTTTTAAATGCCAAAAAGAACTTAAATTTAATTAAATTTACAGAGATTCAATTCGGCCAACTGAAAAATTTAGATGCGATCAGTCACTAGAATTTTTTTAATTGGAGACATACTTTTGTTTACAGTGTAGATAACTTTTAAACTTAGCCTATAACATTTTTATCTCACAATTCTTGACTCTTTTTCTTTGAATGTTTATATCTCACAGTTCGGATTTTATAACTCTTTATAATAAGGGGATAAGAGTCAGAACTACAGGATATAAATGTGCAATTCTGAGGAATAAAAACAGAATAACGAGTATATCTCACAACTCTGTTTATCATTCTAAGGATTGTGCGATATAAACTCAGATTCGTAATAAACTCGAAATTAAATTTTTTTTGGTCCTTTATTCCATGGCTTCCAGAGATTGCTATGGCAGAAATGGGAGCTCTAGCGTAGTTCTACCTGGAAGACTCCTATGTCACGTCATTCATTAACTATCTATCTAGCCAATCATTATTTTTCATCTGTAGTATATAAGTTCTGTTCCCACCCATTACTACGTTCACAGATACTGACGCTGCTGTTCACCCCCATCCTCCCCACCACCACCAGGTCAGTCCCTGTCCATACATCGGGGGAAGACTCCACTCCTGCCTTCATCTTCAGGCAGGAACTGTAAGCATCCGTCCCCTCCGGATTCGGACTATGGAAGGTGCCTACGCCAAAGAACTGTATCATTTCATATATGATACTCATTGTAAACAACTGTAATTAAATCTTATTCAAATGTTATTCTCGCCTCCTGAGTCTTTTGGGTAGAACTGTTTTCTGCAACCGGGTAGGCTCCGCCCACAAAAAACATCATCCCTTTTTGCAAACACAAAATAGGTCTTTACAGATCTTATTATTAAATGTTTAAGCTATTATTCAGAACAATTACACCTCATAGGGTGTAAACCACTAACGGCAGGTTGCATGGTGAATGCATAACCATTTAGTTTAACACCCGAGTAAAGCAAAGTTCAGGCTATCTTCCAGTTTTTGTTTTTGTTAAGATTTTAAAGTATCATTACCTTCCCTCAAATAACCTCTGGCACAGCTTGAAACCTGAGGCATGGTTTCAACTGAGAAGAAAGTAATCTGAGCGATCTTAAAGCTGAGCTAGTTCTCCTTTAAAAGAAACTTGTAGGCTGTCTGTAAACACAGCTGGTGTTAACAAAGAGGATAAAAAATGATGTGTTGTGTAACATGACAGTAAATACACGAGTTAGCTAAACACCACCAGCAATACCCCAAGCTAGTTTTTATAAATTAGCATGTAGCTAAGCAACATGTAGCTACCTTCAGAGGTCTTATTATTTCCACCCACCGAAGCCCATGAGCTCTTGTTAAAGTGCTTCAGCAAACAGACTCTCCCTTTCCCCTCAGTCCTCTGGAGGGTTAATAGGTAATCCTTCACTAAATGAGATTCAGAGGGTGTATGGTCTTATTCTCTCTCCCCAGAGGGAAAGACCATAGAGGTCTCCTGTAAAGAGGAGTTGAAGTTTGTTGGGAGGGTCTTTCTGTCCTACCACATCCAAAAAAATCTTTGGTGGAGAGAAAACCTAGCCAATTGTTTATCCCAGAGGTTTGGAGGGTTTAACCTGTCCTGATCAAAAACAGAAACGTCTTCTCTTTCCAAACCCCTCACCCTCACCCCAACCTTTTCTTCGGCTGTTGAATTTCAGAGAGAGCTGGGACTATTTGAAAGGGTCCCATGCTGTTTTATGGATACTGTTTTGCTGGTTACTGGGGTCAGTGAAGGCAGTTATTTTATCCTCAAGTGAGTTCTCACCTCTGCGAATTTTAAAAATCTAAATCCGTTGCCTCTCTCATCAGGGGTTCAACAGCTTTCTGTGCCCCTCTGTTTTTGAAAGAGATCATTTAAAGCAGAGGTTCTCAACTGGTGGGTCACGACCCAAAAGCGGATCACAGCAATAATGCAAAATACTGTGATGCAGAATAAAACTAAATACGTTGCATCAAATGTTGTGCTCCAATCAAACTCTACATTATTTTGGTGCAATACACTAATACATCAGGCTATTTATCCCAGTGTTGTTTATGCATTTACACAATTGTTTGTTTTCTTTTTCTGCCTGTCACATTATTTATTATATTCTTGATAATGCTCTAAAGAGAGACATTTATTCTAAATAGACACATTACTTGATTTCAGTGTTTGATATTTATTTGGTTATTTATTCACACACACACACACACACACACACACACACACACACACACGCACACACACACACACACACACACACACACACACACACACACACACACACACACACACACACACCCACACCGACACCGACACCGACACCGACACACGCACACGCACACGCACACGCAAATGTTTTTTGAGGACATTCCATAGGCGTAATGGATTTCACACTGTAAAATCCAGTATGATCCAGTATGGATTTTGGATAATGCCATCGCCATCGAGCATCAGGTATAACATTTATGACCATTATGACAGGTAAAGTAAATAACACTGATTATCTCTTCATCACAGCACCTGTTAGTGGGTGGGATGTACACATTGGGAGCATTAAAACTGTGACAACAGTGAGCACTAGAACAGGACCATGGAGAAATGGAAGAAGGTGGCTTGGTCTGATGAATGACATTTTCTTTTACATCATGTGGATGGCCAGGTGCTTGTGCATCGCTTTCCTGGGGAACACATGGCACCAGGATGCACTATGGGAAGAAGGCAAGCTGGCAGAGGCAGTGTGATGCTTTGGGCAATGTTCGGCTGGAAAACCTTGGGTCCTGCTGGATCCATGTCGATGTTACTTTGACCAGTACCATCTACCTAAGCATTGTTGCAGACCATGAATACCCATGAAACGGTATTCCCTGGTGGCTGTGGCCTCTTTCAGCAGGATAATGCACCCTACACAAAGCAACAAATTTTGAGGAATGGTTGGAGGAGCACAACAACAAGTTTGCGGTGTTGACGTCAAATTCCAAATTCCCCGGATCTCAATCCAATCGAGCATCTTTGGGATGTGCTGAACAAACAATTTCAATCTATAGAAGCCCCATCTCTCAACTTACAGGTCTTGAAGGATCTGCTGCTAACATCTTGGTGCCAGATACCACAGCCTTCAGGGGTCAGGGATGTTTTGGCAGCAAAAGGGGGACCAACGCAATATTAGGAAGGTGGTCTAGAGAGCCATTGCAGCAAAAAGACTGGACAAATGATGATTTGGAAAATAAAGCATAAACATAATTTACTATTTCAATTCATATATAAACTAGGCCCCCTCAACAAACCACCAAACACCAGAAATGACTAATGGAAACTGTGTGGTTTACCTTTCTCTCTGTCTACCTTGACTGATTAGGAATGCTGTTCTTTTATACAGCGTAAATAATGCTGTAATGAAACAGTTATTGTAATCTGATAACACTGGCTTTCATTGTAAATCCCTTTGGCATGGCGAGCATTTACCGGTGAAGTAGCACACAAAGCCCATAATCTCCAGCTCATTATACCTGATTCTCCCCACACACACTAATGTGATGACAGTTAGGACTCTAATTATACAGGTATGAAAAGGAGAGAGATTGAGTTTGTGTATGTGTGTATGTGCATGTGTGTGTCTGAAAACAACACCAGCTTAGTTTGTTATGACCATACACTAACATGCAGACTGAGGAAAGGTCAACTCATTTAGCTAAAAAAGCAGTTCTTCAGGGACATTTTTAAACCACACAAGACACTTTTAACAACTTTTAATGGCAGCATGAACCTTTAGTTCACCAAAAAATGAAAATGTTGTTTCCAAATAGAGAAAAAAAATCCCTTTGCTATCATAAACGTTGTTTTATAGAAAATTAGTGGATGGAAAATACTGTGCCTCACTCAATGTGACTGGGATTTGATTAGGCCACATATTCATAATGGTGTAACTTAAGCAATGGGGTACAATTAGAGCAATTAGAGATCATTTTGATAAGGTTGAAAATTGCCATTAAGTTATTTGGCACTTGGAGATAGACGGACAAAGAATACATGAGGACATGTGGAATATCATGTGTGTTCTCCTCCCAACTTCTTTAACCCTTTATCCGCCCTTTAATCATCTGACTCATAATATACAGTTGAACATTAATTTTACTCATCTTAACCTATAACTTGTCTGCTGTATGGTAACGGGAAAACACATTTCAGAATACAGTATATATTAACCAGCATCTTCTGAAGCTTTCAAATCATTCATAATATTTGTGATCATTTTCATGGATTATTAAAGGCAAGCACATTTTATGATGCAATACTTTTTTTTTTCAGAGCACTTGATGAACAAATCATATTGCATGGTCAAATAAGTTTTATGAGTGGAAATGTCCATTTATTGTATAAGATTTACATGGAAATAAAATGCACTTTTTATTATTTTCCCCAAATATAACCAATATAACCTAGCCTAGAAATCTAGACGCACCCTAGCGGCAGCAAATCTAATCTGCCGCGAGTGTCGTCTAGCAGCTCTCAATACACTTCTGAACTGTAAACGCCAAACTCTGGTCGGGCCAATCACATTGTGTATAGAGTCAGTGGGCGGGGCTCAACATAATGACGGCCAGGTTGCATTTGTGTGCTTCTAGTAAACACAGAAACTGGCGAACGGCGGTCTTTCGAATCAGCTTTGACAGCGACTCTGGAAGACTTGGAGTTAAGCTTTTCTCTGAGAAAAGAACAATGAACGGCACTGAAGTCATTCTTAAGAAGGGAAGATGTGTTCGGAGTTTAGCCGACCAGATACGGCGAAAGCTTAATCTTCCAACTAGCTCTGCTTCACCTTTGTATTGAGCCCTGTCAATGGTGAGTTTCCAGATCAATCAACTTGATGTGGGTCTGGCTTGCCAGGCTAAATATAACCAATATGGACAAACAAAACTAAGTTTTTTTTGATAATAACAACAATAACAACAACAACAACAACAACAACAACCTTATTTTTTCCTTTTTTTGTCTGATCATGCCCATAAAAGGGTTAACAACAGTCCAGGCTAGTGATGGAAACACACAGGAACACAGAGGAACGCGTGTCATCCTCTTTGAAGGGTACCCATTTTATGTGCTTACTTTTGGCCTTTCAGACCTGTGGTACTGCATTTAGGCGCTAGCATGAAGTTTGTGAAAACACAATGCTACTCACTATTTCATTTGTTATCTTCACCTGAGCAGTGAAAATGAGCTTCCACTCCAGTCTTTAAGGGCTCAACCTTTACCCGTTAAAACAAAACTAGAACATTTCTCGAGAAATCACACATTAGTGTTTATGACAGGGGTGTATTTTTCCCACAAGTCTCCCCCCATTTCGGCTACAAGCAGAAGCATGACATCTGCCTTTAAAGAGTTAGTTCACCCAAAAAATTTAATTCTCTCATTAATTTCTCACCCATATGTCGTTCCAGGCCTGTAAGACCTTTGTTCATCTTTGGAACACTCCATAGACAGCTATTTAATTAACATGTTCAAGGCCCAGAAAGGAAGTAAAGACATCCAAGTAAATGACTCCAGTGGTTCAATCTTAATTTTATGAAGTGCCGAGAATACTTTTTGTGCGCAAAAAATGAACAAAAAGTGACTTTATTCAACAATTTCTTCAAGTCTCTGTGTCAGTCTCTTACACTGGCCAGAAGGCCAGCTTACCATTGGCCGAAGCTGTTCAAGTGAGCACCACGGCACATGCGTGTGATGCTGATGCAGAAGCTTCAGGACACAGACGAGAAGAAATTGTTGTTTTTGCTTGGGTTTTTTTGCGCACAAAAAGCATTCTTGGCGCTTTATAAAATGAAGGTTGAACCATTTATTTTAAAGTGTTAGTTCACCCAAAAATTAAAATGATGACTTACCCTCATGCCGATCCAGACCGGTTCATCTTCAGAACACAAATGAATTATATTTTTGTTGAAATACGATGGCTCAGAAAGGCCTTCATTGACATCAATGTCATTTTCTCTCTCAAGACCCATAAAAGGCACTAAAGACGTTGTTACAAAGTCCATCTCACTACAGTGGTTCAACAATTATTTTATGAAACAATGAGAATAATGTTTGTGCACAAAAAAACAACAACTAAATAACAACTTATGACGATGGCCGACTTCAAAATAAAGTTTCGAACAACAAATATTCTCGTCACTTCATAAAATGATTGTAGAACCACTGTAGTGAGATGGTGCTTTTTAACAACGTCTTTAGTGCCTTTTATGGGTCTATGGGACGAGTTAATGCATACCTCACTCGTCTCAGTGCGTGCACTTAATCTCTCTGACACGCGGTGACATTCTGATAGCATTTAGCTTAGCCCGCTAAGCTCAGTTCATTCATTAGGTACCAAACAGAGATCAAGTTAGGAGTGACCAAACACCTCCACGTTTTCCCTATTTAAATACAGTTACACTACACTCTAAAAAATGCTGGGTTGTTTTTCGCCGCAGTAAAAAGTCACGCCCGAAATATCCTCCCTCACATCTCCCCCTCCCCCCTATTGACAGACATGAGAGAGGGAGGGGGAGATGGAGGGAGGATATTTCAGGCGTGACTTTTTACTGTGCCGAGTTGAAGTACTCTCAGACGTGCTATTCCGCCATACATTATAGTCCTTTTATCCTTTAAAACCCGCTTAGAAAAGTGCCACATTTTATTTTGGGTCACCATACTTGATCGTTCAACTATTCATGTAACTGTATTTAAATAGGGAAAATGTGGAGGTGTTTGGTACTTCT
Organism: Pseudorasbora parva; assembly: GCF_024679245.1. Classification (NCBI taxonomy): domain Eukaryota; kingdom Metazoa; phylum Chordata; class Actinopteri; order Cypriniformes; family Gobionidae; genus Pseudorasbora; species Pseudorasbora parva. The sequence continues at coordinate 17,671,926 of NC_090181.1, forward strand.
AACATGATCTCTGTTTGCTACCATAGTGAATGAACTGGGCTTAGTGGGCTAAGCTAAATGCTATCAGAATGCTATCACCGCGCGTCAGAGCGATTAAGTGCACACACTGAGACGAGAGAGGTATGTATAAACTCATCTTAGTTAAGGGAATAACAGTTTAATATGAAAAAGCGGTGGATAATCCCTTTAAATTGCTGTCAATGGAGGGGTCAAAGAGCTCTCGGATTTCATCAAAGATATCTTCTTCCGAAGATGAACAAAGGTCTTACGGTTTTGGAGTGACATGGGGGTGAGTAATTAATGAGATAATTTTCCTTTTTTAGGCGAATATGGCCTTTAAGACTTCCAATATATAGGAAATAAAGGTTTAAGTAGTTCAGGAATTATGTTCTGCAGTATGTCCATTAGATTTTGTATGTTTGCACAATTACTTTAGTGAATTGAGTGGTGAAACAGCACCAATTCATGCAAATAAACACCTCTATCAGCAGTCATGATTCAAATCCACCCTCAGTATTTATATAACGCCATTCATCAACAACTCTTAATAGCCAATCTAAAAGGATGATGAATTAAAAGGGTGATTCACCCAGGCCATCTGTTGTCCTTGGACAAATAAAAGAAAAAGCCATATCGCAAAGAGATAATAAAACGTGTGTGTGCTCGCATGTCTTTAAAAGACACATGCATCTGAGGAGTGAAGGGTGCTAAAAGCCTGCAGGGTATACAATCAATATTACATTTTCCATTGCCACCTTCTGGGCTATTGTAAATGACTTGTGTCAGAAGTAATAACAGGTTGAATCGGGAACCTTAGGTTTGCAATTTCATTCATGAGACTGGAGGCCACACCCACCTCTCCATCTCCTGCACATTGGCGCTTAATAAAACTACAGCCCAGACAAGGCTTCGCTCTTATAAAAGCGTCTTATAAAAACATAAATGGAGGTGGAAATAGTGGGCACAAGCAATCCGGCATTATCTTTGCGTGTGTGTGTATGTGTGATTTGGCCATTTGCCCACAAAGCATGTTATTAGTGCGGTCCGTGAGATTGAATGCACTGTCTGGCTGATGTTGTCATGAAGCACTCGGGGCAATCGTGAGAGTGATGACATGCAGTCATGGGGTGCATTATTGCCGACATGATGTTGTACTCGAACACAAGCTCCATGACACCAGAGAGATCATATAAAAAGCCATGCCGCATGTTTATATCACATACAAAGGATGGATGGAGGAATGAGGTATATACAACAACCAAAATATGGATTTGCTTTGAAATTATTTTCACTCAGAAATTGCTAGCAAATGAAACAAAAAATTACAAATAATTGTAAAGTTGTTTATAATGGAGTCCCCCAGGGTCGTGTACCTGGCCTTCTTTTGTTTTTATCTACAAATGATATGCAAGCTCTGTGTGAGAGTAATTTGTTTATTTGATGATTATGCTCTTTTAGTAGAATCATCTAGTAGAATACAGGAGAAATTAGGAGAGGAGCTCAGAAAGGCGAGGGATTGGCCATCTAAAAACAAACTTCTATTACATCTATGTAAAACACATGGATCATGTGTCAAACTGCTGAAATCACGTGACATTGGCGATCCGAATCATTGAGCGATTCTCTGATTCATGGCCTGATGTCACATATGGACTACTTTGATGATGTTTTCATTAGCTTTCTGAACATGGACAGTACATTGTGCATAGACTGCATATGCTCTGGGACTAAAATATAAAATATCTTAAACTGTGTTCTGAAGATGAACAGAGGTCTTACGGATGTGGAACGACATTTGGGTGAGTCATTAATGACATCAATTTCATTTTTGGGTGAACTAACCCTTTAAAATTGTGTAAAGCTGATTGAGTTGGCAATCAAAGCATTGACTGTAATATCAAATAGAACTTCAGTTAATTATCTATGGTTGTTTTCTTGACAATAATTTAAGTGGTGCAAGCATGACTCTGACGTATTAGGCAAGGTAAATGCCAGGCTTTGAAAAGTGTTTCACCTGGGAAAGTATTTCAGGTTGTGAGAACTGGTTTTATTTGTATTTGTGCTGAGATTAAATGCCATTATATCCATCACCAGGGGCCTGTACCATGAAGCCAGTTTTGCTGGCTAGCCAGCTAAGTTTCAGTTTAGATTAAGCCAGTCCTGGGTTTTAGGTACCATGAAAGTGGCTTTGCTTTTAGCAGTATTCATCGTCATAGTTATGATCTGGATAAGAGATCTCAAACTGCGAGCAAAGTGACATGTCCGATGCAATAAAGTCACCTCACACAAGCTATTTTAGTGTATAATTAATTAAGAGACCACTTAACATTGAGAAATAAACCACTTAACAATTTTTTTTTTTTAATGTGTAATTTCACAACATTCACATGCACTGACAGCGATATATTTTCTTTATTTTTAATATCTTTCTTTCATTTTCTTATAATATTTCTTTATTGTCTTCTGTGTACATGCATTTAAATTCCTAATATATTTAAATCTCTTAATCTTTGGCAAAAGAGTTTTGAATCACATTAGCTCTATATCGCAAGTGAATCACTCTGTGTTGAAAGGCATGTGATTGGCTGTTCACTACTGATGTCACACTACCATGTGCATGTTCTCCACAGACTCAGGATCAAAGCCTGAGTTGACAGAGAAAGTTGATGATCAGTGTCATGGCACCAACAAAGCTGTATTGGATTGAATTGGTTTAGTTTTGTCAACTCGAAAAACTAATCCTGAGTTTGTGTAACTACCATAACAGGGCGGAAGTGAGCAAGACACCTAACCCCAGCTGCTCCCGACGAGCTGGATGACGGCTTGCATGGCAGACACGGCCGTCGGTGTATGAATTCGAGGCAATATGTAAAGCACGTTGGATGGCCATAGGGTCTGTTGAAAGCGGTATATAAATGCAGTCCGTTTACCATTTTTACCATTTACTATCATGGTACAGGGCCCAGGAGTGTTGTTTTTGCAATATCAAGGACCACAATGGAATTAAGTTATTTTGTGTTATCCTTGGCAAATGAGTTGTAACACAGTTTTCTATTTTTCTTGTAAACATACTCCAATGATCTGTTTTATTTACAATTTCAAAATTTCATTTTAGGGTGAACTAACCCTTTAAATTATTATATCATATCATATAATAATTATATCATTAATTTCATACGTGGAGACAAGATGGACTAAAATGCAACACATTTAGTATATTTTAAAGCCACCATGAAATAAAAATGAACAGGTCTTATTTTTTTATATATGCATTATGTAATTATTATTATGTATCTGTGAATTTTTTTTATTAATGTACCTTCGTAATCTTTAATCAAAATAACTTCCCATCTTTCTTGCAGTGATATCTCGTCACTTGTATAAAATCGACCAATAGCAAACCACAATGATCAAATGATCTAATTAATTCCCCATGGACAAAATCAAGTCCCATCCAAGAAGCCATTTCACATGAATAGTATATACACGTCATAGCAAAGAAAACACCTTTCATGTAGACTTTAACTCCTCATTAGTAAATACCTGAATCTTATGATTTAAAGCTGAAACGCAAGCCACGGTCTTTATGTGGCATTTCCAAGCTACCATCAATCAGACACTAAATTTAGTTCGCTGTTTAATGTAAGGGAAAATAACAGTGTGAAAAAGGCGAAATGGCACAACAAAATGATTATGTCTAGCGCTGCTGTCTGCAGCAATAATTGTCTCATAATGATCAGAGAGGAGACTACAGCTCTTCTGAGAGACCAGTCTGCTGAAACAATGAGAGAGAGAGAGAGAGAGAGAGAGAGAGAGAGAGAGAGAGAGAGAGAGAGAGAGAGAGAGAGAGAGAGAGAGAGAGAGAGAGAGAGAGAGAGAGAGAGAGAGAGAGAGAGAGAGAGAGAGAGAGAGGAGTATCATCAGTAATCGAGGGAGAAGCGGAAACAATTATAGTGTCTCTCATCAGGTAATGTTCCGCAATAGGAGACGACTTCTAAGGTTCCAGAAATTTACTATTTTAGGAAGCAACATCTTAGACATTCAGTCACAAGGACATAAATATAAAGAACGAGAAACTTCAGATGTGTTAATTTTGTCAGACAAATTACTGGGGATATTTTTTTTTTTTTACACCCCTACACTACTCTTTGTGACCCCCACACACACACACACACACACGATTGTCTAATGCATAGACAGCATTTATTTGAAATATTAATCTTTTGTAACATTTTACATTTTAAATGTCATTGCCCTTGCTGAATCAAAAATATTTATTTTTGAAAGTTTGGATAAAGTTAAAAGATAATGTTTCAAATGATTCGGTATTTCAGTAAAATGGAACAAAATGAATGACTATGATGATACATTTATGTAATTCAAATGACATTTACAGTAAAAGACATTTTCATAAAACTACAAAAATGACGACTAAAAAAGTGGACAAAAAAAGTATACTGGTTCATTGCTTAGCTGATAATAAAATACTTGACCGATCTAACTATGACACAGTGGGATTACAGGCTATATGGACCCAGAATGAAATACCGCTGTCTGTCATAAATACAGCCACTATGATGCAAGAGATGAAGAAAACCAGACAGATCGATGAAGCCCAAAGAAGCCTGTGGGCTAGATCCATGTTTGTGTACTGCAACCCTTTGGATGATGACATTATAGAATAAAAATATTTTTGTGCTCAAGGTTTTTCTGCTCTATTGCTAGACGGTGTAAAACAAGGACACGTACAGGAAGTTGTCAGCATACCTTGACCATCACAGACAAGGCAACATCGCTTTAAAGTAAGCATATTTTAAGTTTCTGAGGCAATCATAACACCACCAACCAGATATTTGATATGTAGGTAATCAAAAACATTAGTGGATCCTCAGCAAGGTGGGACATCCAATTCTACAGCCGCCATACTGAATGTTACGACTCCCTCCTGCTCTCAAGGCAAGGCCATTACCTCCCAGATTTCACTTGTTATCCTACCATTGTGTGAGTAATTACCCAACCAATAGCCTTCCGCTTAAGCCAACAGCAATAGAGATTCAAAACCAGAAACAAATCCTAAACCAAATGTGAAGATGAATCTCTCCCTGCTGTCTCGAGTCCTGAGGCCTTGACTATGGGTCTGTGCCTCCCCAGTCTGTCTTTTGTTGAGCCTTTGAACAGCTTTGGAGTATCGACAGGGGAGTGTGTGGGAAGCTGCAGAAGCTTGGCTTATCTGGCCCGAAGGGTGTGTGTGACTGCAGTGTAAAGGGAGAGAGACTGGAGTGGGGCGGTAGTGCGGGGATCGGAGGCTGAATAAGGTGCCAAAAAGCCCAGGACACCAACTGAGGCTGGATAAGCAGCACCACAAAGAACAGACTTATTAACCCTACATGAGAATCTTTGACTTCTGGGAGATTCCCTTACAATTCCTAAAACAGTCGAGAGTCACTTAAAGTGCACTCAACTCTTTAAATCATAGATCTGCTGCATGATTAAACTGAGAGGGAACAATGTGATCTAACATGAGAGCATCCGACAGATACCCTACATGGTTAAGATAAGAAATACACAAAACCGAGCCTTCTAAACTCAAAGGCAAACTAATGGCATGCTAGCAATTCTATGAGCAATTCCAACCACAACAACAATATAAACTGTTATTAGACCTGCCAAACAAAACCTGGTCATCCACAAGATAAAAGCTCCTTTCAAGTCCAGAGATTTAAAAAAAAAAAAATTGAAAGAACATATGGCAAAAACATATATATTTTGTTTAAACCTTTCAAATCCAAAATGTATTTTTTTTTTTCATTTTTATATATTATTGATCAAATAAATGCTGTCTTGGTTAGCATAAGCAAAAGCAACACTATTATAATGTATAACAAGTTAAATTTTATTTTAATATATTTTAAAATGTAATGTAACTTAGGTTGGTGGTTAACAACTAAACAACAAACATGTGTTGCTTAGTTGTTATCAATTATAACTGGTGCTCAATTATTAATAATGTTTTTTATTATCAGTGTTGGAAACGTCTTAATATTTTGTGGAAATTGTGATAATGATAAGGATTGTGCCCTAAATCAGCATATTAGAATGATTACTGAATGATCATATAACGCTTTTTGAAGATTGGAGTAATGACTGAATGACTAAATAATTTCCTCTAAAAATGTGCGTTTCCTTTGATATTTGCATTTTTCTGTCAACAAAGTAGGGGTTAGGGTGCTGCATGCAGGACTTAAAATAAGCTTAATGTACTCTCATAAGCCTCCACATCTAGACATGACCTGCTCCTGATAGGCAAAACGATCACCAGACTCCAAAACCAAGGCCACCTTGACTCCAAAACCAAGACCACCTTGAACACCTTCTGGACTGACTACAAGAGATATGACTCAGTGCCACACACATTGATCCTTGAATCTGTCTCCAAACAAGGTCAACCAGACATTAATGACCTTCACCAAGAACTCAGTATAGTCCTCTAAAGGACACCATCCGAGACCAGCTCAAAGACGTCTTATAAGGTGCAGCATCTTTAATATGGAAAGTATATTTGCAAGACTGGCTATCTTCAACCACATGGTACATATATGGATGATGTAAAGCTGTATATTAGGATTAAGAGGCATTTTGAATATCTGATCCACAAGTACCTGCATGAATTCAAATCTTAAAAAGAGCTGAACTAGAGGAACAAGATCAAAGCCATGAACACATATGCACTGTCATTAATCAGACACACAGATATGGTGATATGGAGAGAAGATATTGGAGCTGCACCAAAACAAGAAAACAAATTACTTTGAGAGAAAGAAAAAAGACAATAACAAACATCCATGTATTGCTATATGTGTAGTGATTAGATACGGATGGAAGCTTTTTTCAGCACCAAAATAATAATTCTGGTATAAAGTCAGAATTGCGAGATATATATTCGCAATTGCAAGGTATAAAGTCAGAATTGAAAGTTATAAAGTCGCAATTGCGAGGTATAAAGTCAGAATTGCGAGATATAAAGTCAGAATTGTGAAGTATAGTCAGAATTGCGAGATATAAAGTCAGAATTGTGAAGTATAGTCACAATTGCGAGATTTAAAGTCAGAATTGCGAGATATAAAGTCAGAATTGTGAAGTATAGTCAGAATTGCGAGATATAAAGTCAGAATTGCGAGATATAAAGTCAGAATTGTGAAGTATAAAGTCAGAATTGCAAGGTATATAGTCTGAATTGCGAGATATAAAGTCTGAATTGTGAGATATAAAGTCAGAATTGTGAAGTATAAAGTCAGAATTGAAAGTTATAAAGTCGCAATTGCGAGGTATAAAGTCAGAATTGCGAGATATAAAGTCAGAATTGTGAAGTATAGTCAGAATTGCGAGATATAAAGTCAGAATTGAAAGTTATAAAGTCGCAATTGCGAGATATAAAGTCAGAATTGCGAGATATAAAGTCGGAATTGTGAAGTATAAAGTCAGAATTGCGAGATATAAAGTTAGAATTGCGAGATATAAAGTCAGAATTGCGAGATATAAAGTTAGAATTGCGAGATATAAAGTCAGAATTGCGAGATATAAAGTCAGAATTGTGAGATATAAAGTCAGAATTGTGAAGTATAAAGTCAGAATTGTGAAGTATATTCAGAATTGCGAGATATAAAGTCAGAATTGCGAGATATAAAGTCAGAATTGCGAGATATAAAGTCGGAATTGTGAGATATAAAGTCGGAATTGCGAGATATAAAGTCAGAATTGCGAGATATAAAGTCAGAATTGCGAGATATAAAGTCGGAATTGCGAGATATAAAGTCAGAATTGTGAAGTATAGTCAGAATTGGGAGATATAAAGTCAGAATTGCGAGATATAAAGTCAGAATTGCGAGATATAAAGTCAGAATTGGGAAGTATAAAGTCAGAATTGCGAGATATAAAGTCAGAATTGCGAGATATAAAGTCAGAATTGGGAAGTATAAAGTCAGAATTGCGAGATATAAAGTCGGAATTGCGAGATATAAAGTCGGAATTGCGAGATATAAAGTCGGAATTGCGAGATATAAAGTCGGAATTGCGAGATATAAAGTCAGAATTGGGAAGTAGTAGGGAGGTTAAGCCCAAAAAATAGGCCTTTGACTTCAAGTCATGATGCAAAGGTCCCCTTTGGTATGGAAGTACCTTAGGGTCATACAAATAAATTTATCCTAAGACACAAGTGAGATCACAATTTTTTTCAAAAATAAACAGGTTTTTTCAAAAATGGCCGACAATGTGCCGAAAATATTCTAGAGCCCATATCTTTGCTTCTGTTATCGCTATAATGACAAATTTGGTGTCAAAGTGTACATTTTTGGGGTCGGGGAATCCAATAAAATTGGTTTCAGGTTTAAAAAAACAAAATATTTCCCCATACTATGCCGACTGGGGGTAAAAATGCACATTTCACATAAAAATGATGTCATCAGAGTGACTTTTTAATTATATTTTCCTTCAAAAACTTTAATTTTGTATTTAAGCAGTGCAGCTACTTCTGTACATTACATTTGTCCTAAGTAGCATGAGATTTCGACCAGTCAGGAGTAGCCTATAGCAGATCAGTTCCTGCAACAACACATCCCATCTGCACCAGGAGCTGTGACAGCTGTTAAAGGTCAGAGGTGACAGGTTAACACTTTGAGGTTCGAATGACTTTCTTATTAAATAGAAACATGTTTTTTAATGTTAGATAACTAATAACTAGCTAGCTAGTAACTAGTTAGCTTCATCATAACTGTATTCATTTTTATTGAAGCAAGCACATAGCCTACTAGTCCAGGCGTTTTAGGAAAAAAGGGTGAACAAATTGCAACAGAATCAAACTCAAATGATTTTGTATCCTCAATATGTCCTGAGTAAGAAAGAAAAAAAAGCCCAGAAGAATCCCATTAGGGGAAATTTCAGAAAAAGACCCAAATATAACATATTCATACGCCTATTCATTATTTTTCTCACATGAATAGGGTAAAACGTTTAACCTTTAGATATCGCCATGAAAATTATTGAATTGATTACTTATATCAAGACAAACAAAAAAGTACTACAAGTTTTTTTGTTTTGTTAAAATGGACAAACGGTGTATAATCTAATTACAGATGTGCTAATTTGAATAAATACCACAACAGATCTAAACATTGCGTACAGCGTTTTTAAAACATTCAGAGTTTCAGTCAGTCATGAAGGGGTCTTGAATCAGCCTGAAGGGGTTAATATTTGCTATAACAACTGCCTCGCGATACATTATCCCTTACTTGAGATTAATGACTTGAATTAAATAGCCTACATGGCTGTGTAATTCCTACAACAATCCATGTATCCATATCTTAAGACAGCTAACAAGTTATTTGGTGCTGATTGCTATCTAATGAAACTATTCTCTAATCCTAAACTTGACATCGTTTCACCAAAAATAGTTTTACAACAGCTCAACACACACCCAGATGTTCCCAATAAATTGTAGTTGATCACCAGGTATGATTTATTAATGAATAATCAAATGTATCTCATCCGAAAGTTGACAGTTGAGTGGACCTTGAATTAATGACTGCCTGAATGTTTTAAAAACGCTGTACCCAATGTTTAGATCTGTTGGGGTATTAATGCAAATTAGCACATCTGTAGACAAGGCAAGGCAGTTTTATTTGTAAAGCACATTTCATACACAATGGCAATTCAAAGTGCTTTACATAGCAATTAATTAAAATAGTGATAACATATGCATAAGAAATAAGAATACCATGTGTAAGAATTAAAATAAAAAACAAGGACAATTAATATGGTTGTAAAGAGAAAATAATAATAATACAATTCAATTATATTGGTGAGAAACAGATCCCTATCTGCCTTATTCTAAATTCTGGTTCCCCTGTCTGAGATGGAAGAGATGGAGCAGGTTCACAATGTCTCCTGGACCTTACAAGTCGGTCCAAGATGGCCTCCTGTAGGGGACGTTACCGATGCCCCGCAGGGCCTCCCCTTTCTTGAGTTCGCTTCTTTACACTCTCTGCTACCACAAGCAGAAAGAAGCGAAGCACACTGCTCTCCTTTTCCAATCTCTTCCAGTTAGACAGCCCTAACCAAAAATAATAATCAACCGATGCATAAGAAATAGAAATATCCAGTTGCAAAGAGAATTAAAAAGAATAAAATGATGATACTCATGAGGGTGCGCAAATACGACCATATCACCCCCATTCTAAAATCACTCCACTGGCTTCCTGTGTCGTTCAGGATCGAGTACAAGATCTCTCTCCTTACCCACCAGTGCATCCATGGTGATGCTCCCTCCTATCTCAAGGAACTCCTCACCACACAAACAGCCACTCGTAACCTCCGCTCTGTTTCGCTGTATCGCCTTAAAACTCCCACAGCCAATCTCCGTACTATGGGGGATCGGGCATTCTGCTCTTCAGCCCCCAGTCTGTGGAACGCTCTCCCTGACCACCTGCGGACTCCACAGACTATAGATACATTTAAGCGTGGTCTTAAAACCCACCTTTTTAGCAGAGCTTTTAATTGACTTGCTACTTCTTTATTTTATTTTATTTTTCAGTTTTATTTATTTATTGTTGTTGATTGGTTTTTTTTTTATTCTGTAGCACTTTGAGATTTTGTTTAATATAAAGTGCATTATAAATAAAATTTATTATTATTATTATTATTATATATACACTCACCTAAAGGATTATTAGGAGCACCACACTAATACTGTGTTTGACCCCCTTTCGCCTTCAGAACTGCCTTAATTCTACGTGGCGTTGATCAACAAGCTGCTGAAAGCATTCTTTAGAAATGTTGGCCCATATTGATAGGAGAGCATGTGAGATGCACATCTAGGGCACGAATCTCCCGTTCCACCACATCCCAAAGATGCTCTATTGGGTTAAGATCTGGTGACTGTGGCGGCCATTTTAGTATAGTAACGAGTGGTTATTTCAGTCAAAGTTGCTCTTCTATCAGCTTGAATCAGTCGGCCCATTCTCCTCTGACCTCGAGCATCAACAAGGCATTTTCTCCCACAGGACTGCTGCATACTGGATGCTCTTCCCTTTTCACACCATTCTTTGTAAACCCTAGAAATGGTTGTGTGTGTAAATCCCAGTAACTGAGCAGATTGTGAAATACTCAGACCGGCCCGTCTGGCACCAACAACCATGCCATGCTCAAAACGGCTTAAATCACCTTTCTTTCCCATTCTGACATTCAGTCTGGAGTTCAGGAGATTGTCTTGACCAGGACCACACCCCTAAATGCACTGAAGAACTGCCATGTGATTGGCTGATTAGATCATTGCATTAATGAGAAACTGAACAGGTGTTCCTAATAATCCTTTAGGGTAGTGTATATATAAAATAACAATAACCAAAGATAAGAACAAAGGTAAACTAAAACAGTTATAAAAGAATAAAAAAATGATGCATAGATAGGGTGCAATCAGTCGGCCGTACAGTGGCACAGAGCTCATTCAGTAAACGCACAGCTAAACAGATGTGTTTTGAGTCTGGATTTGAATGTGGCTACTGTTGGAGCACATCTGATCTGTTCAGGAAGCCGGTTCCAACTACGGCTGGCATAATAGCTAAAGGCAGACTCTCCTTGCTTTGAGTGAACTCTTGGTATTTCTAACTGACTTGATCCTGCTGATCTGAGTGATCTGTTGGGTTTGTATTTAATCAGCATATCTGCGATGTATTGAGGTCCTAGCTCATTGAGTGATTTATAAACAAGTAATAGTACTTTAAAATCGATCCTAAATGTAACTGGAAGCCAGTGTAAAGACCTGAGGACTGGTGTGATATGGTCATATTTTCTGCTTCTGCTCAGAATCCTGGCCGCAGCGTTCTGTATGATTATATCTATATATTTTGCTGTTTTAGTTATTGCTTTGACATGACTACTGAAACTCAGGTCGGACTCTAAAATCACTCCAAGATTCCTGACTTGATTTTTTGTTATTAGACCTTTAGCCTCAAGATATGCGTTCACCTTGAGAATTTCATCTTTGTTTCCAAATGTAGTGATTTCGGTTTTGTCTTTGTTTAACTGAAGATAGTTTTGGCACATCCAGTCGTTAACTTCATCAATGCATTTGCACAGGGAGTCAATGGGGCTGTAGTCATTAGGTGATAGTGCTAAGTAGAGCTGGGTGTCATCAGCATAGCTGTAGTAAGCAATATTGTTCTTTTTCATTATTTGGCTCAGTGGCAGCATATACAGGTTAAACAGGAGAGGTGCTAGAATTGACCCTTGTGGGACTCCGCATGTCATGGACGTCCACTCAGACTTATGGTCTCCTATACTCACATAATAACCTCTCCCTTCTAAGTATGATCTGAACCATCTGAGGACCATCCCAGAAAGCCCGACCCAGTTTTCCAGCCTGTCTAGAAGTATGTTGTGGTCAACAGTGTGGAATGCAGCACTGAGGTCCAGTAGAACCAGAATTGATGTTTTGCCTGTATCAGTATTTAAGCGAATATCATTTATAATCTTTATGAGCGCTGTCTCTGTGCTGTGATGTGGACGGAAACCAGATTGAAAATTGTCAAAGAATCTGTTTGAGTTTAAAAATTTGTTCAGCTGATTGAAAACAACTTTTTCAATGATTTTGCCTATGAAGGGGAGATTTGAGATTGGTCTGTAGTTGCTCAGTATGGAGTTATCCAGATTTCTCTTTTTCAGAAGAGGCTTAACTATTGCAGTTTTAAGGGCGGTTGGAAAAGTCCCGTAGAGAAGTGAGGAGTTCACCACTTCTAGGAGATCTGCTTCTAAACAGTTAAACACACTTTTGAAAAAAGAAGTGGGGAGTGTGTCAAGGGCACAGGTTGATTTTTTTTTTAAGGTGCTGTACCATTTCTTCTAAAATTGTACGGTCAATTGTTTCGAAATTAGACATAGTAACTTTCTGATGTTGTGGTCTGATCTGTCTGACCCCAGAGCAACTCGAGGATTTGCTAATAAGATTATGCACCGTTTGTCCATGTTAACAAACAAAACAAAAAAACTTGTAGTACTTTTTTGTTTGTCTTGATATAAGTAATCAATTCAATAATTTTCATGGCGATATCTAAAGGTTAAACGTTTTACCCTATTCATGTGAGAAAAATAATGAATAGGCGTATGAATATGTTATATTTGGGTCTTTTTCTGAAATTTCCCCTAATGGGATTCTTCTGGGCTTTTTTTTCTTTCTTACTCAGGACATATTGAGGATACAAAATCATTTGAGTTTGATTCTGTTGCAATTTGTTCACCCTTTTTTCCTAAAACGCCTGGACTAGTAGGCTATGTGCTTGCTTCAATAAAAATGAATACAGTTATGATGAAGCTAACTAGTTACTAGCTAGCTAGTTATTAGTTATCTAACATTAAAAAACATGTTTCTATTTAATAAGAAAGTCATTCGAACCTCAAAGTGTTAACCTGTCACCTCTGACCTTTAACAGCTGTCACAGCTCCTGGTGCAGATGGGATGTGTTGTTGCAGGAACTGATCTGCTATAGGCTACTCCTGACTGGTCGAAATCTCATGCTACTTAGGACAAATGTAATGTACAGAAGTAGCTGCACTGCTTAAATACAAAATTAAAGTTTTTGAAGGAAAATATAATTAAAAAGTCACTCTGATGACATCATTTTTATGTGAAATGTGCATTTTTACCCCCAGTCGGCATAGTATGGGGAAATATTTTGTTTTTTTAAACCTGAAACCAATTTTATTGGATTCCCCGACCCCAAAAATGTACACTTTGACACCAAATTTGTCATTATAGCGATAACAGAAGCAAAGATATGGGCTCTAGAATATTTTCGGCACATTGTCGGCCATTTTTGAAAAAACCTGTTTATTTTTGAAAAAAATTGTGATCTCACTTGTGTCTTAGGATAAATTTATTTGTATGACCCTAAGGTACTTCCATACCAAAGGGGACCTTTGCATCATGACTTGAAGTCAAAACTCACTTAACCTCCCTACTAAAGTATAAAGTCAGAATTGCGAGATATAAAGTCGGAATTGCGAGATATAAAGTCGGAATTGTGAAGTATAAAGTCAGAATTGCGAGATATAAAGTCAGAATTGCGAGATATAAAGTCGGAATTGTGAAGTATAAAGTCAGAATTGTGAGATATAAAGTCGGAATTGTGGAGGTATTAAGTCGGAATTGTGAGATATAAAGTCAGAATTGCAAGATATAAAGTCACAATTGTGAGAAATAAAGACGCATTTGCAAGGTATTAAATCAGAATTTTGAGATATAAAATCATAATTGTGAGGTAAAAAGTCACAATTATATTTTTAAATGTTTTATTCTGTGGAGGAAACCAGCTTCCATACATTTATATGTATACTATGCTAATTATATTTCTTATAATTTATAGTTTTTATGTAGTAACTTTTGTTGTTGAATAATTATTTATTTTCTTCTTGAACAGAAGCTTATGTAATGGCAAATGCTATTTGGTTACGTGTTTATTTTAAAAGAATACAACTATATTTATCCTAACCTGGTATACTTCATGTGCATTATGTGCACTGATATCGTTCTTATTAATTCTGGTCATTATCCCCCCCTTTTTTCATAATACATACATATTCAGCATATTTGGTTGTACAGTTACAAATTTGAACAGTTCTCTATTCTACAAAAGAGAAGCATCATAGGATTACAAGAGACCATACTGTTTACAACTTACTTGTTTGTTTGAAAGGACCCGCTAACAGAGTAAAGTGTATGCTGAAGGAACTTCTAAAAGATGTCTTCCTGAGGTGATAAAACAGGCCCTGACCCTCACTATATGAAAGACCCTCAGATTGGTGTAGCAGAATACGACAGGGGGAGAGGGTGGGTGGTCTACCACTGGCCTGTGCCTTGCTTCAGAACCAGGAAATTTACATGGCTTTAGTGGTCAGTCTCCCGTGTCTGTCATAAATCAAGAGCTGCACTGCAGGATGGAAAGGCTAAAAGGTGTCCACTGCAGGTTGGAGCCAGAGGAAATGGTTTGCTGTGAAAACAGGGGCAGAGTTGTTCCTACTGGTTAGGATTTGTTTAGAGGAGCTGCTTAGATTGGCGAGGAAACAATACTGTCTTTTAGTCATAGTTATCCATTCAGGAAAATGTGTTAGTAAATGGCACGCTATATGAAAATGATATATACAGCACCTGTGCTTTCCTTTACTGAAAAAAAGAACATAACAATGGGGGTTAGGAGAGGAATATTTAGCTGACATTTTCCATATAGTACATTTTTCATTTCTGTTTATATTCACAAACTCATTCTCCCCACAGGCAATTTTAGTTAGTATGCTCCACCTACCCTGTTGGAAAAAACTGGTTAAACCAGCCTAAGCTTTTTTTGCTAGTCCTTGCTTATAGCTTAATTCACAACCTATTAAAATGGTGTTTATCTTGTCTAGTCAGTCTCACAGACTGGCCTAGCTGGTGTTCTGTTGGTTTGGGTAAAGTTCCCTTTCAGTCGGTCTCGTTTGACGTACGTCTCCGTTCCCTCCTTCAGGGAACGAGGGTTACATACGTAACAGAGACGTTTTTAGTATCCTTGAGATTAATTCATTAATATTTTAATAGTAGTTTAAATATTAATAAATTAAATAGTTTTATTCTATTATTATTATTATCCTTATGGTTAGTACACACACACAGGTCCTTCTCAAAAAAAATAGCATATTGTGATAAAGTCCATTATTGTCCATTATGTAATGATAAAAATTTAACTTTCATACATTTTAGATTCATTGCACACCAACTGAAATATTTCTGGTCTTTTATTGTTTTAATACTGATGATTTTGGCATACAGCTCATGAAAACCCCAAAATCTCAAAAAAAAAAAAAAATAGCATATTTCATCCGACCAATAAAAGAAAAATGTTTTTAATACAAAAAAAGTCAACCTTCAAATAATTATGTTGAGTTATGCACTCAATACTTGGTTGGGAATCCTTGTGCAGAAATGACTGCTTCAATGCGGCGTGGCATGGAGGCGATCAGCCTGTGGCACTGCTGAGGTGTTATGGAGGCCCAGGATGCTTCGATAGCGGCCTTAAGCTCATCCAGAGTGTTGGGTCTTGCGTCTCTCAACTTTCTCTTCACAATATCCCACAGATTCTCTATGGGGTTCAGGTCAGGAGAGTTGGCAGGCCAATTGAGCACAGTAAAATCATGGTCAGTAAACCATTTACCAGTGGTTTTGGCACTGTGAGCAGGTACCAGGTTGTGCTGAAAAACTAAATCTTCATCTCCATAAAGCTTTTCAGCAGATGGAAACATGAAGTGCTCCAAAATCTCCTGATAGCTAGCTGCATTGATCCTGCCCTTGATAAAACACAGTGGACCAACACCAGCAGCTGACATGGCACCCCAGACCATCACTGACTGTGGATACTTGACACTGGACTTCAGGCATTTTGGCATTTCCTTCTCCCCAGTCTTCCTCCAGACTCCTTGATTTCCGAATGACATGCAAAATTTGCTTTCATCCGAAAAAAGTACTTTGGACCACTGAGCATCAGTCCAGTGCTGCTTCTCTCTAGCCCAAAAGTGGCTTGACCTGGGGAATGGGGCACCTGTAGCCCATTTCCTGCACACGCCTGTGCACGGTGGCTCTGGATGTTTCTACTCCAGACTCAGTCCACTGCTTCCGCAGGTCCCCCAAGGTCTGGAATCGCTCCTTCTCCACAATCTTCCTCAGGGTCCGGTCACCTCTTTTCGTTGTGTAGCGTTTTTTGCCACACTTTTTCCTTCCCACAGACTTCCCAATGAGGTGCCTTGATACAGCACTCTGGGAAAAGCCTATTCGTTGAGACATTTCTTTCTGTGTCTTACCCTCTCGCTTGAGGGTGTCAATGATGGCCTTCTGGACAGTAGTCAGGTCGGCAGTCTTACCCATGATTGCGGTTTTGAGTAATGAACCAGGCTGGGAGTTTTTAAAAGCCTCAGGAATCTTTTGCAGGTGTATAGAGTTAATTAGTTGATTCAGATGATTAGGTTAATAGCTCGTTTAGAGAACCTTTTCATGATATGCTAATTTTTTGAGATTTTGGGGTTTTCATGAGCTGTATGCCGAAAATCATCAGTATTAAAACAATAAAAAACCTGAAATATTTCAGTTGGTGTGCAATGAATCTAAAATATATGAAAGTTTAGTTTGTATCATTACTTTATGAAAAAATAATGAACTTTATCACAATATGCTATTGTTTTTAGAAGGACCTACCATATAATATACAATATATACAACAGGTGAAGTAAATACCACTGATTATCTCATCATCACAGCACCTGTTAGGGTCTGAGATATATTAGACAGAAAGTGAATTTTGTACTCATAGTTGAAGTGTTAGAAACAGGATAAATTGGCAAGCGATTTGAGCGAGTTTGAAAAGGGCCAAATTGTAATGGCTAGACCACTGGGTGAGAGCATCTCCAAAATGGCAGCTCTTATGGGGTATTCCTAGTCCGCAGTGGTCAATAGCTATCAAAAGTGTTCAAAAGAAGGAACAGTGGTGAACCAGTGACAGGGTCATGGGCGGCCAATGCTCAGTAATGCACGTGGTGAGGGAAGGCTTGCCTGTGCGGTCCGATCAAACAAACAAGCTACAGCAGCTCAAAATATACACACATTTTATTTCAGGTAACATTTGTTTTATTCCAAGTAAAAAATAAATTTTAAAAAAGAATTTTATTTAATAATAACCCTGCAGAGTTTAGCTCCAACCCTGATCAAACGCATTTGTTATATTTTTTTATAGTAACTCCATTAAGACATTGATTAGCTTGTTCTGGGGAGTTTGATCATGGTTGGAGTTAAACTCTGCAGGATAGTAGCCCTCCAGGGTAGGATTTGGATTTGGACTTTGTTTATTTTTCAGCCTGATCAGCTAAAAAGAGACCTAACCCCTTAAAAAAACGAACTAACAAGATTAGCATGTGGTGCGTATCCAGAAAGCATCACAACTATGGTCACAAGTTCCAGTTATCAGTAATGTATTGTTGTTATTATTATTATTATAGTTCAAGAAGTCAATGTTTCCTGAAACCATGGTTCCAGCGAACGTTCGCAAACAAAAAAACAACAACTAAAAAAACAAGCATTAATTCAATCTCAAACATATTCATTCAAATAAGTTATTACTCCACTACCTGAGTGACATCATTAAAGGGTTACTTCAGCGATTAGCATATAGCTTTGTATCAGCAGAAACCCTGGAGCAGTGTTGGGCAGTAGCGTCGCTACAAGTAGTGACGCTACCAGCTTAAAGGGTCATGAAACCCCAAAACACTTTTTTTGAGATGTAAACAGATATGTATAGGCTGCACATCATTGAAAACACTAAGGGTACTCATTAATGGTATGCATATGTGAAAATAGTTATTTTTGCATTTTTCAGAGCGATTTCTGTCTTCCGGTTAGAAAAGTTTAGTCGGAGCAACGTCACAAATGCTGACGTCGGCGCGGCCTTTTCGGCCCAAGTATGGGCAGCTGGGCACATGCTGACGTCGACCGCTCTGAGCAATTCTCGATATATATTCATGACATGAAGCTCATTCAGTCCAATCCCTGCGCTGTAGTATGCATAGAAGATAATTTAGTTAATATGCATGAGACGGTCACTTCTGTCAGGCTCGTCTTACATCATTATTGTAGAGATATGGTGGGGAAGTTTTGAAAGCAGCGTGCGGAAAAGTCACGGAGGAAAGCTAGGCGTTGTGCTGATACGAAGTAACGTAAAGGGCGCCGAGCGAGCTGTAACCGGCGCCGTCTGTGGAAGCCTTTGCTACAAAGGCTCGGTAAAGTAAAATTCACCTGAGGAATCGCACGCCGAACCTGCAAGCGTTGACTATCTATGTCAGGAGTGCAAAATAACCAATCTGTAATCTGTAGGCCAATGAACAAAAGCCACGTCCTCTCCGTTTTATTTGTCGTCACAGCCATGCACTAAACCGCATGTGTTCGGGCTCTTAGTGAAACAGTGTGATGCATATTTGGACAAATTTAGATTTAGCTGCCGAGTGATAGACAGCGCGGATCGTCACGGCAACCCAGCGCGTGTCGCTCTGTGCTTCAGATGCGCGGTCGAGACTAGCCTCAAACCTCTTCGCTTTTACCCCGATCTAGAATTACACATCTCTATCACATCGCATGTTGGGTGGTTCACGTTCTCTTATCACGTCGGCACGTTGTTCATCTTGCCAAACAGCGTGCATATTTGGACAAATATAGTTTTATCACGTTTGCAAAATATTTCGTCATGCAGAATAACATTTATTTTCATTTCTCACTGAATTATGCTGGTTTGAACTTTGAAGAGCTGAATGATTTGCGATCTCTGCTGCACGCCACTCATAGCTCTCTCATTCGCTGTACTCATCCCTCATTTAATCTCACTGTGGTAAACAATGCCAACGTGAACCAAGAACATGTCTCAGAACCGCTCAGCACCTACTGACAGACACTCCCCTATTTATGCAAACATTCCCTCTTTCCACACAATACCATCCCACCTTTTCACAGTCGACCACTCCCCTTTTAACAAGCTTTTTCAAATCGAAGGTGTGAAAAAACACCGCTGCAGCAAGGGGGTTTCATGACCCTTTAAGTACATTTTTCAGTAGCGTGGTGGTAGCGTCGCTGTTTTCTCAATGAAATAGCTTTTCAGTAGCGAAGCTCTTCTGTTGATCAAGTAGTGCGGTAGCGTCCACACAAGCTAACGTTACATTTTCCCAAGCCTTTCTGAGGATCAAGCTCAAATTGGAAACACAACTGATAAGAAGCAGGATATACTTCACTTTCTACGTTCCTTTCTGCCTCGCGCAGACGCGCACGCAAGCCTTTCAATTTAGCAGTGAGCGCGTAAAGACGGGATAGGCGCGTGCACATTCGTACTATCTAGTTAAGGTTTTTTTTTCCTAGCTCTCGATTCGCTATTGCACGCGCATCGTCCGCACGGTGACAAAAGAGAAACTGTAAAGTTTTAAAATCTATTGTGTCTCTTGAATAAACACCTCTTGTTAAAAGTATCGGGGTCCAGCCTGGCCACCTTTGGATATGAATGAATGAAACTTGTTTCATGTGTGTTGGAGATAGATCTCACACTCACACTCACACTCACACTCACACTCACACACACACACACACACACACACACCGGGATATTTTGGTGATCCTGGCTCAATTTATCCGCTAATATACAGTTCTCTTTCATTATCGCTATCGTTCTTGGTATGAGTATGCCTTCAGGGTATGTTTACATGACAGCTGCGTACTAAATTTTGTATAAAAATGACAAGATCACCAAGATATCACGGCTTAATCCCTTATCCTAGTTTTGTGCAATAGGCCCCTGGTTTTGTTAATATTATGGATCACATATTTTTGTTGCCGAATTGATTTCGGACAGTTTTTGAATAAAAAATGTGTGTCTATATGCTTGACTTTTATTGATCACTGAAATTGCATTGATTGGAGTAAAGTGAGTTCAATATAAAATTAAATAATTAAAAAGTAGCTTAGAGGTAGTAAACTACTTTTGTCAAGTTGCTGTAGCTTAGCTTGCTACATTTCCCAGGGGGGTAGCTTCAGTGTAGTGAAGCTTAATTTAATGTAGAGTAACTGATAGCTCACTACATTTTCCAAGTAGCTTGCCCAACACTGCCCTGGAGTATATTCAAATGATTGTCTTCCCAGCGCTGAAGTACCCCTTTAATCAGCATAGTTGAACAGCAAATTTGCAACAATACAGTTTCGAGAGAGGTTATATATATATATATCGCAACTAGGTTAGCTAGTTGATTTCTTCAATGATGCATCATATTTAAGCAGCAAGTTACACCATTCTTTCAGGAAACACACCCCTGACTAGCGGCTGATCATCTAATGTCAGAGAGTTAAGGCCGGTTTAAGTTATTTTTCAGCAGGGATGCTCACACTTTTTTCCTCTCCCCCCTTTTGCACCTTGGCCAGTACTCTACCATGAAAATAACTTCAACAGTAATTGAGATCCAGCCTGATTATTCCCATTTGATTGTCTAATGACAATCTGAATGGGATTCTTCATGTAATGTGAGCACAGTTTGATAGGCCACTGCAAAGACACTGTGTCAGCCACTACATTCTCATGCAATTAGCATTCTAGACCTCATCCATTTGCATGCAAAGCCTCTCAGTCATCTAACTGCCTTTTTACACTGTAGGCGAGCCGTTGTGTTTTCCTCCTCCTCTTGTAAAGATTTCATGCTATCTAAAATGCTTCATATCTGTGTAGAAATGTTGCAATATGGTAATGAACGTTTTCAGAAACAACATTAGAAATAGAAGCTGACATTGTTCATGTTCATCAGATATACAATACCGTTCAAACGTTTTGGAACCAGAAAGTTTTGGAGCTAGAAATTAAAGGGTTAGTTCACCCAAAAATGTAAATTATGCTATTTATGACTCACCCTTTGATGATGTTTTTATTTCGATACTTTCTGGACATGGACAGTATAGTGTGCATACACTTTTTTTCTGTAGAAACAGAAAAGCTCTCTGACTAAATATAAAATATCTTAAACTGTGTTCTGAAGATGAACGGAGGTCTTACGGGTGTGGAACGACATTGTGACATCAGATAGTTAATTAGAATCTCTTGAAGCATCGGAAAGACTTTTTGGTCCAAAAATAACAAAAACTTTAAAAACTTTATTCAGCATTGTCTTCTCTTCCGTTTTTAATCTGCAAACAAATATTCCAAAGGTTATGAATCAGCTTATTGATTCAGATTTCGGATCACAAATGATTTCAGCAGTTTGGCAGTTTGACAAGAGATCCGAATCATGAATCAATACGCTGATTCATAACCGTTCGAATCTTTGTTTACGTATTTCAGCAGTGCCCTTACAGAAATAAATACATTAATAATAATAATAATAATAATAATAATAATAATAATAATAATAATAATAATAATAATAATAATAATATACAGTATTGTTCACAATAATAGAAGTACAATGTGACTAACCAGAATAATCAAGGTTTTTAGTATATTTTTTATTGCTACGTGGCAAACAAGTTACCAGTAGGTTCAGTAGATTGTCAGAAAACAAACAAGACCCAGCATTCATGATATGCACGCTCTTAAGGCTGTGCAATGGGGCAATTAGTTGAATTAGTTGAAAGGGGTGTGTTCAAAAAAATAGCAGTGTGGCATTCAATCACTGAGGTCATCAATTTTCTGAAGAAACAGGTGTGAATCAGGTGGCCCCTATTTAAGGATGAAGCCAACACTTGTTGAACATGCATTTGAAAGCTGAGGTGACAATTTTTAGGTGAGCTACTCTTTTAATTGTTCAACTGAAATTTCCATGAAAGATGCAGAGTTGAATTCTGATTCTTCACTATCATGGCTTATCCGCTGTACTCACCAGAGAGGTATTTTATGAACACTATGCAATATTTATTGTTTTATCACTAACCATCCACTGCTAGACCCTGTAATGTGGTTTACTATGTAACTAATTCAGCATTAGTGTTAGTCAAGTAATCCATTCTTATTATACTACCACAAACAATAAAGAAACCAAGAGCAGGAAGAGGTCACGATCAATGTTCGGTGTGTAAACGCCAGCATCAATCGACGTCCCACTAAGAGACAATATCCACCCTTTACGAGCACATGTGCCTTATGCCTAAACATGCTTACAAAGACAATACCATTAGTCCATAAAGATAGAAGATGTAGATTTGTCATGTGTTACGACCCTAAATCTCATAGCTGCCTTCGGTAGTATGCTTAGTTATGCAATTAGACTACTTTTATTAGGGTAACAAATTATATATATATATATATATATATATATATATATATATATATATGTAGTATATATAAATAATGGCATGTTGATTCCGAAAAGTGACAGAAATGACAAACATTATCACTTAAATATTATTGACTTTAGTACCATTATAAAACCTTAGCCTTTTGCTCGGCTATTACTCAAGATGGATTTTTTTTTAGGAAATAGACTTATCTCTGGGCAGAATTATTTATTTATTACTGACCACAGGTTATGTGATATGCATGCTATTCAGTTCAAATAAACCAGTCCCAAATTGCAAGTGCCTTTTTTTCCCCCTCCGTCATTACATAAAGTAATCCAGATGAGTTTCCGACATTAAGGCTAATGAATATTCGGTCTGAAACCACAACTCGTGGCAACCTGTCACTCCACCATCACTGCTGACGAATGAAACCCATAGAGTTATAGACTAACATGACTGCTGATCATCTAACTGCTCAGGAAATCTGTATCTATATTAAGCTACTGCAAATTGAAGCATTATTCTGTGTGAAAACCACAGAGAAGGTGTAATCCAACTGCTTTCAAACTAAACAAAACTCAACCACCATTCTTCCATTACCACCCCACTTCTCTAAAACATTAGCCCAGTAAATGACGAGGAGAGAAAAAAAACCTCTGGGGTTAAAGCTGGCAAACTGAACATTCAAGCACAAGGAACCATGTGCCCACAGTCTGGTATTGCCTTTCAGTGTCATTAACTTCTGCAGGGCACAGCAGGTTTCTGTCGCCACTGACCAGATTGCTTTAAATGCCGAGCAATTACATGGTTGAGGCCAGAGCTTAAAGAATGAGGGAAGTATAGTTTCTGTACGAGCGCCATTGTAATAGGATTATCAAGGAGAGAAAGAAAGAAATGATTTTACTGCACCACAGACCACAGACTGCACCTAACGACCTCTACACTTAATTAACACATTAGCCTTTCTAATTATGATATGTTGAGAACTATATTTTACAACTCTCCAATGTAAGAACTTCCCATTACACAACACTTTCATTGTTACTCCTCACACATCGACTACAATCATTTCTCTATTTGCCCCAACTCTTTTTCTCTATTGGGTCATTCCTGTAATGCAGAAGACATCATGCCAACAATATATATATATATATATATATATATATATATATATATATATATATATATATATATATATATATATATATATATATATATATATATATATATATATATATATATAAGCAAGTATCAATTCTGTGATGTTTTATAGGATTATATGTAACATATTAACACTAGTATGGGGAACACATTTTCACTATTAACTACGGCTTTTGCCTCAATAAACTCCTAATTTACTGGTTAAATAAATTAATGTGTAATACTGACACATGCAGCAAATAAAATAGTAAACTAAAGCCACAAATATTAAAACAAAGCAAATTATTTTGGGTAGGATTAAGGGATTTAGACTAAGGTCATGCAGAATAAGGCATTAATATGTGCTTTGTAAATACTAATAAACAGACAATATCCTAGTATGCATGACGATAAGCAACTACACTGAAAAAATAAAACCCTTGGATCAACTTAAAAAAATTGAAGTAATCGATCACACGAAATATTTTACATTGACTCAAGTAAATAATTTAATTTAGTTTAATTTGAAAAGTTTAAATCATGCAACCACTTTTTAAAGGTTGATCAAACTAATTATTTTAGATTGGAACAAACTAATTATTTTAAATTGGATCAAACTAACAAATCATTATTTTATGTTGGGATAAACTAATTATTTAAATTAAAACAAAGTAATATTTATAGGCCAAAGTAAATTAATTATTTTAGGTTGTCTCAAATTAAGATGTCATTATTTAAAATGTATAATCAAAACAAAAAAAAGCTTTTAAAACATTTTGATCAATGACTATCATAACACTTTCCTTTAGAACACATTTATATTTATTGTTCAATGAACATGTTCACATGTATGAAGAACAGTCTGCTTCACACAAAAATACAAATTTGTTACAAATATTTAAATCACCACTTGATGACATCACATTAGTAGTAATATTAAATTAGGAATGTTTGTCCTGACAACACAGTTCACCATAAAACATCCTAAAATACAATTAAAATATTAAGATACAAATGTATTTCATGTCCATAAATGTATATGATGATGAACAGTCTCTTTCAGCTGAACACCAGAGACAAATCCTGGAACTGCTCCTCAGACAGTGAACAGTGAACACTGCATCAGTTTCTGATACAGAGCTGTAAGCTCTACATTTAAAGGGTTAGTTTACCCAAAAATTCTGTCATTAATCACTTATCCTCATGTTGTTCGACACTCGTGAGACCTCTGTTCATCTTCGGAACACAATTGAAGATATTTTAGTTGAAATCCGATGGCTCAGACAGGCCTTTAATGACACCAATGTCATTTCTCTCTCTTAAGACCCATAAAGAGTTCTGATTGGGCCAGCGCTTCCCGTGTTGTGATTGGACAGCAGCTTAGCGCACTTTGCCCGGAAAGGTCCCGCCTCTTACCATAACGGGGCGATGCAAGCGCTGAATGCGCGCTCTTCTCCACGTAGGAGAGCAACGAGACCACGCCCCCTATTTTGTGTGTTCTTGTGGGTGGAGCGTTAGTCAACAAACGGTTCTAGTGACGTCATTACAGCAGGAAGTGCAGCGGTGTAGTCCAAACCGGCTGTTCGCTGTAGGCTTTGAAAGGGAACTTCTGTTAAATAAAATATCTCGCTTGGCATTGAACTTTGAGCTTTATAATTTTACAGGTATTATTTATGCTCTAACAGCAACATTTCACACTAACTAAAGTTTGAAAGATAGAATTGTGAAGAACGGGACCTTTAATGACAGAATATTCGTTTTTGGGCGAACTAAACCTTTAAATATAACCTATTTGTATGCAATATAGCAAGCAGGTTCAGGACCTCTGATCCTTCAATGACAATTTTAATGTCTTTTGGTGGATGAAGAGGATCCTCTTTCCCAGTGATAAAGATCGCCATGGTTGTTTGCTCCAGTTCTTCAATCTCATTTTCCTGCATAAAAAACAAAGAGAAAATAAGTACATTATAGTTTCAGAACTCTCCCATTTTCAGCTCTTACACACTCTAAACTGAACTTGAATAGGCGCGTGACGAGTGAGAGCAAAGCGAGGCCGGTAAGTAATTGGATGATCAGTGCCAACTGCACGTCACACTGGTCTCAGAGCTTTCACAGAGGAGTGAAGGGAGAATAAAAGGAGGAGCGACGACAGTGAAGGAAGAGAGGACCAGGCATGGATTTTACATAGCATATAGGTGTTAAGTCATTTGCAAATGGATTCCTTTGGACACACTTATTTTGACAGTGTTCCAGGGAAGACAAGGAAAAAAAAAAGACTGTTTTGGTACGTCTGGACATGGTCTAAGTGTTCACAGCTCAAAATTCAGCATCAAAGATTTCTTATAAATCGTGTTAAAATCTCATCTTGTGAGCTGAGTTTCTCATCACACCCCTATTTATTAAAAGTGGCTAGGAAAACCTAGACTATGACCATGTTAGTCTGTAGGTGTTATTTGTGTGAGCAAGTGAGAGAGATGCCCTTACCTGGTATTCTTTGAAAAGGTGCGCAAAAGGTTCGCCGAGGTAGATCAGAGATTTGAGGATGCATTCTCTTCTGATGGTGATGTCTGCAGTCTGAGTAAGAACAATAACTATGAATTAAAATAAAACAATTATATATATATAAAAAAAATAAAAAAAAACACTATTCAGCCATGGATCCCACTGATTATCAAATTCATAGATACCTCATCTAAAACCTGCAATGTCCTGGTGGACTCCTCCCTTGCTCCTGATGACCTCCAACAGTTTGGTGGAGTGCTTGTCCAACTGCACCAAGAACTTGTAATCCAACTTGTCACCAAAGGAACTGTTGTAATTCGCATGAACTTAAATTGATCTTAAAAGTAGAGCATACAGAAATAAGTTTAGAAGATGGTGAACACAAAACAGAATCCCCAGCACAACCGTACTAAATTACAACAACAACAACTCATTAGTGAATCAACAGTTAGGTCTAAAAATGTGGAATGCCAGGGTATGGCAAATGCCATACGTAAACGAGTAGTCGTGTGCCCAGTCTATTCTCTGCTATATGCCGACCTAAAACATTCACTTTCATAAAATCATCATCAAAGCAGTCCATATGTGACATCAGTTAGTTAATTCGAATCTCGAAGCATCGAAAATACATTTTGGTCCAAGTATCACAAAAACTATGACTTTCAATCTACGACGTGTTCCTCAAAAAAAGATTAAAATGGTTCATGAATCAGTGAATTAATCAATGATTCGGATCGCCAATGTCACGTGATTTCAGCAGTTCGGATCGCGTGTCGAACTCCCAAACTGCTGAAATCACGTGACATTGGCGGTCCGAATCATTGATCAATTCACTGATTCACGAACCGTTTTAATCTTTTTTTAGGAACACGAAAGAGAAGACAATGCTGAATAAAGTCTTTTTGATATTTTTGGACCAAAATGTATTTTCGATGCTTCAAGAGAATCTAATCAACCAACTGATGTCACATATGGACTACTTTGATTATGTTTTTATTAGCTTTCTGGAAATGGACAGTAAAGTGGGCATTGACTGCATATGCTCTGGGACTAAAATATAAAATATCTTAAACTGTGTGTGAAGATGGAGGTCTTAAAAGTAAGGAACGACATTAGGGTGAGGAGTTAATGACATTAATTTCATTTTTGGGTGAACTAACCCTTTAAGAGCTGGAATAGAGTGTGGCCCCTTTAAGAGCTGCGAGTTTCACTGTTGAACTGCCGGTATTTTGTGTGTGTGTGTGTGGAACTGTGCCGCGATTCACGCAAACTGTGAGAAACACAGACTCGGGAGCACTCTTTTTCAGAAAAGTAACCTGCTTATTCGTTTTAGCTGATTGTAATGTATTTAGTTCAATACTGTAAGCAGTGATGGTGTTAATGATTTACCTCAGATATATGAGCAAGCGCTTCAGCGCGCTCGGACTGCAGAGAATGTGCTCAGCGAAAAAACACACTTTTCTTTTGAACTGGAGTCTAATAAAAGTTAAGCAGAAAATATTGTAGCTTATATAGGCTATAACTGCACTTGTTTCGAGAAATGTTATTGTTAACTCTTTCCCTTGACACGGTCAATGCCCCCACAAAATGAATTTAGATAGTTTGCATGCATTTAGGTTATTACTCACCCGCCCAATGAGGGGCTAAAATAACCGAACGTTATAGTTTGAATGAAGATTACGAACATTTCGAGTGCTATCTTAAAAGTTAATTTACACGCTATCAAGCGTTAGCGCTGAAATTACGGCCAGACTCAAGTCCCGTCAGATATACTTGAGGTAAAAACGTTAACGGTAGACAAAGTTTCTCTTACCTTATCAATGTTCCTCGTAGTTCTGTCTCGGAGCCTGGCTGGATGGGTCTGACGTCCGTTGAAATGTAACGTTATCGTCACGGCCACCGCTCAAGTTCGTGCTGTGTTCTTCTCAGACAGTTCTCAGACTTCTTTTTTTTTTTTTTTGAACCACAGAGAGCGGGATCTGCAAGTCAACAATGCGCATGTGCAAATCCTGCTTAATCTAAAAAAAATGCTCTGATCAAATTAATAAATTCAGTTTAATGTCCCGCTGCCCATTTAGATTCTATCAATGTAAAAAAATGGATTGAACCATAAATCTAAGCTAAAATGTTTACTTGACATGAAAAAATTAAAAAAAATAAGCTATTTCAATGAGAAAATACACATTAAACGAACAACACTAAAGTTATACTTTTTTCAGTGTAGTTAATAACTGAACTTTAAAATAAAGTGTTACCTAAACTACTTATCAATGTCTATTAATGCTTTATAAATGATGAATTGACTATTTATTAATGTTTAACTAATGCGTGAGTTATTCTAAAGTGTTACCAAATTGGGTACTTTTCCCTACTTTAAATTACATTCTTATATATACTTTAAAATAGAAAGACTTTAAATTTCCCTACTTTAAATTACATTACATTAATATATATATATATATATATATATATATATATATATATATATATATATATATATATATATATATATATATATATATATATATATATATATATATATATATATATATATATATATATATGATTGTGATAGAAAAGTTTCACAAAAAACAAAACAAAAAACATACAAATGTCAAAAAGACCCTCAGGTTCACATATAAGCTGCATGTCAATCCCTTAATCAATGAGCAAATTTTTGCTTTCTATCCGGTTTGGCTCCATCCCTTTAGGCTTTCTGATCATTGTCTTTAATTTGTGTAAATAAACAAGTTAAAATGAATAAAGTTACAGAATTCATAACAGTAATGACCTCATCCCTTTCTCTTTGTACTAACCCTTTTTTCTTAAGCATGCTGAGCACTGAAGACGGTCAAGCAAGCACTTTGCTTTGATAATGTACGTTAGCAGCATAATGCATGTTTGAAAATCAATGAGCGGCTCCTTTTGATCATAGTCGCTCGCGGCCCCCGCCTCGCAGCACGCCGTAAATAGCTGCTGCGCTAAGCAGACGGCTAGCGGGGTGAGCGAGGTGAAGCCCGTAAACAAACAATGACATGGCACAGTGTACAGACTGGCACGCTTCAAGAACAGAACCCTGAATGCGCTAAAAACTGCTGCCAGCAGCCATGCAGTTACATTTTTATGACCTAGTTGTGTATGAGATTGACATAAAATGTGCAATTTACAAAAGCGCATGTCTGACATTCCAGTTGTGACGGCCCATGTAGCAAGATTTTGCTGTCTAGCATCGAACTATCCATCCAGCAGAGTTACCGTCAGTTCTGCCTCGAAACAGACAAGGCCTACAGTGTTACAGTGCGTGTTGGAAGTGCAACCGAAGAAGGGGAAAACATGTCCCCCTAATGTCTTCAAGGTCTCTTTAACAAGCAGTCACCACAAATGACAGACAGCTGCACTCTGCATTTCTGCCTGTGTGTTGTTTGTTCCCTCTGCGGCAACCTGTCTGCTGTCAGCGTGGCCAGACGTCGTGTTATTTTCGTATGGTCTACGAGGCTTGCGCTGTTCTTGAAACTCTGGGGAAACCAATAAAATCACCTCGCCTGTCCGATTCAGAGACGCGCTAGAGCCTTCGACTGCGCACTGAACTCCCGGAGATCCCACCCACCCGTAATTCGCCTGTTTGTTTTGTCAGAGATCTAGAAACTGAAGCTGAAAGTGAAATGCATATTTAATGGCTATTACATATATCCATAATGGATATAGATCTGGCTGTGCTGCATATGAATTGTTTATTGTGCAGCGATTAATTATTAAAAGTGACGAGTTCTCAAAATTGGCTTTAAAATGTTATGCTTTGTTGGTAGCAAAGGGAGCGGGGAGAATGGGGCATGTGCTGTCGATAATGTTTAATTATTGGTCCCTTTTAGAAAACAAATAGCTCAGAGAGAACTGCTGCATAACTAGCATCACAAAGTGTGCAAATGCTGCAAATCCCAAACCATTAACAAATACACCATTAAATATAAATATACAGAATTTTCAGGTTATTTCAGAATTTTCAATCGAATGTCTTAAAAATCGCCAGTTTTTCCAGTTACACAGCAAACGTAGTCATATTTTATCTATAAGTATTCAGTTTGAACTGAAACAACAAACAACTCCTTCTATCTCTACCAGTGTAGTCTGACTCATTAACTAAGAAGCTGATTTTTCTTAGTGGATCAAAATAATACAGCGCAACCAATTCGAATCTGAGCTGAACATTGACCAAAGCATCTTTCAGTGATAAATTAACAGTGCATTATGCATATATCACTGTAAGCTGATTCAGCCTAACTCAGTTCATTCAGATGAATTCAGTTTGAACGTCTTAAAGGTGCACTATGTAGTATTTTTGCAGTAAAATATCCAAAAACCACTAGGCCAGTGTATTATATCTTGGAAGAGAAAACTAGTTCTACCGATATCCCAAATGTTTCCAACTATTTGTAAATTGTGAGAAAATTGCTATTTTAACCAATGAACCGGGACGTCTGAGAAAGTTGCCTGTCATTTGTATCATATCTGCGTTGCCCTCGGTTTTATTTGGCAGAAAAGATTTACTCTTACTGCAGTGTGCAACAAGTGTCACATCAGCCGCTGAGCGAACGCACAGAGTAACGTCATAACATCCTTTTAGACACACTTAAATGTATCTAATATGATAAACAGAGCTGCGTTACCTCATGAGCTGTGAGATGAAGACCACATCTCTCAAGATTCTGAGCTCAAACTTTGCGTCATCAAACTACGCCCTTGGTTTGAATAGGCACCCTCTAGCAGACGGAAAAATTACATAGTGCAGCTTTAGTGGGGTTGCGCTGTATGTTTTTTGATTTGCTAAATAGGACCAGCAAATAAGTGAATAAGTGAATAAAACTAAACTGTGCTTGGTTATTTTTGATTCACTAAAAGGCACTATATTCAGCACAACCCTTTTTAGACTCACAAA
Source organism: Pseudorasbora parva (assembly GCF_024679245.1). Lineage (NCBI taxonomy): Eukaryota > Metazoa > Chordata > Actinopteri > Cypriniformes > Gobionidae > Pseudorasbora > Pseudorasbora parva. The sequence continues at coordinate 17,703,353 of NC_090181.1, forward strand.
CTGAATTAGTCTGAATAAACTGAATAAATCTGTCTAAACATTTACAGAATCAGCTTTCGGTGAAAAAAAAAAAAAAAAAATCATATGCAAGTGAACACATTGTAACCGAAATATGTCCAAATGAATCAGAATAGATTCAAATACAAGGGAATCAGAATTGAATCACAAATATGCATTTGATACGTTACCAAGGCCAAAGACTGACCAATGTTAATATTGGTCTGTTCTCTCGATGCCGATTTTGTTTTGATGACCAGCTTACATCTTTTAAAAGTGACCCATATCCAATATCTGCATTTACACTCTTTACTTGGCAAAACAACCACAAGGGACAGAAAAGGTTAAATCGAAAAGGAGGTAAAATTGCAATTGTTAACGCACAATCTTTAAAGGTCAGCAAAACATTGGTCTCTTAAGGTGAAGAAAAAAAAGAGCAGAGCCCTTGTTGCGGCCTGGGCAAATGTAGGAATGATCGCTGCTTGGTCCACCTGAGTTAATGTCATTCACATTCATCGCTTTTTTAATGACGTACGACTCGCATTAAAAGGGGAATATCTGATCCGTCTGTTTACATGGCAGACGCAGATACACGTATCCAATTAATGTCAGATTAACTTCCACATATGAGGCCTGAAACCGATCTGAGAATTTTGGAATCGATGTTCATTTTTCCTGTGTACAGGGTTAAATCCAATCTATGCCACATGGGAGGAAAAGTGATGTTTGAAAAAATCAACTCAGGCTCATTGGAAATACGTGACTCTGCCTATATTTTTGCAACACCCGAATTATTTACCTCCAGGTACGTTTACCTGCACTTTTTGGGTGAAATGTCCACCGGAGGCACTAAGTGGTAATATTTTTTCTCCATTCCAAATGCTCAACATGACATCATGACTTCGCGTAAACATACACGCCAACCTGATCTCACAGAATGAATATTTAAAACCTAATTTTATATTTTGGAGCAACTAACTCCACTCCTAGCCTAAACCTACCAACTCTTAACAATATAAAACACGCAACAGCCAAATAAATGTACAGTCACATGTATTTATTGCAAAAACTGACCAAAAAAACTGTATAAAAGTATTAACTCATGTTGCATTCCAAGTCTTCTGAAATCATACGATATCTTCATGTGAAGAACAGAGTTGATTTTAATGTTTTAGTCGTTGAAATGATGATCGCACTCCTCTGCGAACAGAACACACACGCACTTGTTCATTCATATTTCTAATTCAAATGATACACAGGGCAAGATTAGAATGATGCGATCGGTCACGAGACACACGGCGGCCAATGCTGTCAAAGCTGACGTGACGTTTCTTCCGGTGGCAATATTTGAAATGTATTATTAATCTTTGGCGGATGGACTCAACGTTCTGATCGTTTTTGGGGATTTTCTTCACACAAATCAATTGTTTGGCCTCGGAAACAAATATACTTTCTGAATAAATTATGCATGCAGTCGTATCTGCCTGTTATATCCTGTTTTTTACAATACACAAATGGGCAGGTTTAGGGAAGGGATTGAGTTACGCGTTCAAAACTTGTCTGAATATGTGTGTGTGTCCACAAGGTAAATGGATTTATAAACATACTAAATAGTTTTTTTTTTTTTCTTGTGATGGGTAGGTTTAGGGGCTGTGTGTGTGTGTGTGTGTGTGTGTGTGTGTGTGTGTGTGTGTGTGTGTGTGTGTGTGTGTGTGTGTGTGTGTGTGTGTGATGGGTAGAATTAGGGGTAGGGGCAGTGTAGGGGATAGAATGAAACGGCGTTGATAAACACGCTAAAAAGTGATTATGCGTCTTGATAGCACGCCAAAATGGCATACGAATTGGTGTGTCATACATTTGCCATTTCATGAGATCAGTCTGGCAATGGAGAAAAAATATTACCACTTAGCGCCTCCGGTGGACGTTTCACTCAAAAAGTGCAGGTAAACGCACCTAGAGGTACATAATTCGGGTGTTGCAAAAATGTAGGCAGAGTCACGTTTTTCCAATGAGCCTGGGTTGGAAAAAAGAATATTTACTGTCCTATGGATATTGGAACCCAAAACATTTAAGCTCATGTATATATAAAAAAAGATAATTGCCAATGACAGTCAAACTATTGTGAATGTTTTTAAAATGTGATATAAATCCCTATTTCAAATGCGCATCAGTTACTATTTGAATTGCCATGCTGAATAGTGCTCTTCTCTCATACACTATTTGAGTGCACTTGTTTGATACCATTTACATAAGACACCCATTAGTCAAGGCTCTGTCTATTCAAGGCTTCATTTGGACAGCATTGCAAGGAATGATCGCAGATATTTGATAGAAATGTTTGAAGAGCACGAACTGCGTTTCAGTTCACATTTCACATCACTGAGCGCATGTGCTATAGTCCCAATTAAAGGGCAAAACAGCTTATGAAAAACTAGAGCTCTATGAATTTCTGGGGTCTGTCAGTAGGGTGTATAATTTCTAACTCATTTCATCACTTGTTTTTCCCATTCTGGCATGTAACCGCCAATCTCTTTGGCACTTTATGACTCTTTTACATGACTTACAGATGCAAAAACTCCAGCTGTTAAGCCTTGGGCGTGAACAAATACACATCTCTTTCCCATTTTCTCTATTTTTAAACAATGCTCGATATTAAATGGTTAGTTCACCCAAAAATGACAATTCTGTCAATAACTACTTACCCTAATGTCATTCGACACCCGTAAGACCATCTTTAGAACACAGTTTAAGATATTTTATATTTAGTCAGAGAGCTTTATCTTCCTCCATTGAATGTATACACAGTATACTGTCCCTTTCCAGAAAGGTAATAAAAACATCATCAAAGTAGTCCAACGTGACATCAGCTTGTTAATTAGAATTTCTTGAAACATCGAAAATACATTTTGGTCAAAAAATAACAAAAACTACGACTTTATTCAGCATTGTCTTCTCTTCTGTGTTTGTTTTCAATCCGCAAAGAAAGATTTGAAAGGTTATGAATCAGCGTATTGATTCATGATTTGGATCGCGTGTCAAACTGCCATACTGCTAAAATCACGTGACTTTGGCGATCCGAATTCTGAATCGAAGCTTTGTTTTGAAGATGAACAGAGTTCTTACGGGTGTGGAACGACTTTAGGGTAAGTAGTTATTGACAGAATTTTATTTTGGGGGTTAACTAACCCTTTAACACCTGATCGAATGTCAGTTGCAAAGTAAAATTCACCATCCCAGAAACTAAGAGCACAGCATTCATCAAAATAAACCTCTCCTATAGTGACCTAAGCTTCCTGTGAGGAGCCCGGGGGGTGGGGGGTGGGGGGTTGATGTGCTAATTATTTACTGAAGCAGTAGGAACGTTCAAATTAGACCCCATGCTGATGCAAACTATGAAGAGTAGCCCTAATGGGGTAACCCGGGTAACATGTGAATTGAAAGAGAAAGCAGGGGACGTTGAGGATTACAATGGTCATTGGGCAGAGTGCATTGGAAAGAGCCTCTATAGTGAGCAAGAATGGGAGGGGCCAGTCAAGGTCTTAGAACAGTATTAAGTTACAGATGCATATGAATGGACAAGCAGTTGCTGCTGGCTTGGTCAAAATTGTATACCCTTAATCTATTGTTCTTTACTGCTTGTGTTGGGCCTAAGAGGGAGGCTGTGGGTGGGGAGTTTTTAACCGTTATCACTTGTATGAAAGAATAGGGAACTTGTGTTCATATTCATTCCTGAGAGGCAAGTTCTATACCACTTATAAGGGACAATTTTGTTAAAGATTTCTGCATTTAAAAAGAAAGAAAGAGTCTGTAAAAGTGAATAAGACAATGCAAGTGCTTTGAATTATAAAAACACAAATGTACAGGCTGAATGAGAAGTTTGTAACGGACGGGCTCCTCTTGTGTCTCTGCGGGGAGAAGAGAGGAAAAAAGAAGGGAAGAGAGAAAAAAATAGGGAAAATTACATACCTAAATCCATGTATCTGGGCAGCCATCCAAACAGACTTTTCCAAGTAGATAGAAAAAACATACAAGGGAGCACTGAGCAGTAAAACTCTAATATTGCTCTCAGTATGATCACAAAAGGTCGATTACCTTTGGATTTAGGATACATTCAAAGTTTTTCTCTCTCGCTATAGCAACAGACGGAGTAAAGTGTAACTTAAAGCCTTTCCTAGCTGAAAAAAGTTTGGTAAACAGCCAAATTTATGTTAATACATAATTCTGAGTAAGATTAAAACATGGCATTAATCTCTGGATCCAGCTTAGTATGTTCCTATGCACTGGAATATCATTCGATTAATGATGTCGGTCATGATTACATTGTATGATTAAAACAGTGCTATTGTGTAATACGGTTTAAAATAGCTGTGGCCCAAAAGTGCTCAAATTTAAGCACAAATTCTATTTTGAACTGAGGGGCAACTGAGCCACCATAGGCATGCTGTATTATCTCTGAGCCTAGCAGTGCAAATCCAGCTTAGCTCATGTTTACATTTTTTTTTTTTAAACGTTCCTCGATGTGGGGAGATGCCAAGCCAAAGCATGGCTCCGAGGGTCTCTAGGGACATGCCACAAATCTGAGCAGAGCAGCAGGGGTCAGGGCTCTTTCTATAGGCCTGTCGAAGGGTCGCACAGGCAAACCATTAACATAGAGAATTACTCAATGCTAAAGACAAAAAGATAAAATAAAAGACATTGCTCAGTACAAGTCATTGAGGTAAAATATGCAAAAATGTTTATTTAATTAATATGCTATAATAAATTATACATTTACAGTAGTGGCCAAAAGTGATGTCTGTTCTAGGAAAATGTATATTTACCCTTTATTTTTATTTTTTTTAATTATAGCATTAAAGCAATGTGCTTGTAGTCAATATTGTAGTCAAAATTATGTGAACATAATTTTGTCAGCCATAAAAAAAAATAAAAAAAAATCATGAACAATGAAATATTAATAACGTATGTTGTAGTAATATATAAAAATGTACAAATTATTATTCTGTATATTACATTATTATTGCATTGTATTAATTATATTAACATACTATATACATATACACAACTATATACAGTATGTTTTGTATTGTTATATATTAACCTATATATAACTCTTTTCTACTTAAAAATAAAACATTTAAACATATAATTGTTGAATGTGAAATTTGCTGACTAAATAAATAAATCCCACGTAGACTTACATTGCGGTGTAATAAACACTTTGCACAACAAAGGAAGTAAATCTTCTGAGGTTCAGTAGCCTGGTGATTGACATGCAATGCAAAGAATGAACAGCAAGTGACAGGAACATAGCAGGCCATCCTTTCCTCAGCACAAGAAGAATGTCACCACATTTGCTGAAATGCATTTCCTATTTCCAGTTCAATAGCTAATCTTGTTTTTTTTTTTTTTTTTTTTGTACTTTGAGTTCTGAGGAGGAGTGATCTGTCTGATAGCAATAAACACTGGTGAGCATTTCTCTCGCCAAGCATAGAAGAAAATCTGACAAAGCAGAGGATATTAAGAACGAAGTGCTCCTACTACACTGGTGAGAGAAAAACAGCTTTGTTGTCATGGTCCAATTTATTATTTTTGTCTGAGGTAGCTGAAGCAGAATGACATAGTGGAAGTTGAGCTTGTGCCGGCCCTGGATATATGCGCAACCCCAGGCTTCAAATCATCTTGGAAGAAGACTCGCTAAGATTTTGAGCAAAACATCCAATCTCAAAATGTTTAAAACCATAAAGCTGCTTTTCCAGGAGCCTTTATGTAGATGTCACATGTGGCATTTGGCCACGACATCCAGATTTTATGAATGATTTAAGAGCTCAAGGCATTGGAAATGACTTTCTTTTGTCACCAGTTTCCAACTACTGGACTTGATAGATGTTATCCTCCTCAACGTCTCCCAAGCATTTCAAATTTCCATTTATTTAAAGCGGAAATGGAGGGAAATTTTAACGGGTCACTAATTTCATTTCACTGCGTTCCGGTGGCATTAGGCCGGACCAGATATTTCAGAGGAGCACAAAATCAATGTGCACATTCTGTGGGGAATCGCTCCATGAATCCATTAGTAACTTTGACCAAGAGGTCAGGTAAAGTAATAGCCAGATAAATGTTTTATTACTGATGCCCTGGCTGACTTAATGGCCAAACTAAATACATACAGTACATCCATGCATGTCAAACACTTACGATTACATCAGGATGATGTAATGCATTTATCTTTGCTCTCCGTGGCTCTTCGTTAACTGTATTAAAAGCTGCGTCTTGCTCATATAGACTATTTGGTCTATTGCATACAAACACCAGCGATCAGAAACCTAGAAAGGAAGAGCCATGCGTCACAAACGAAAAGGTTGCAATTAGAGAAGGTAATTAGCTTATTACATTTTCAGTGCATTCCTTGCAAGATATAGTAAATGCATCTTTAATAGATGCATCTTTAAGAGATCCATTTGCATGCTTCAGAAACAGTTCTAAAAGCAGTTGTGAGCATTTTAATGCTTTAGTAATCGTCTTCTTAAGTGCATATTGATTTGAAATGTCTACTGACAGATTATGCTTAAGAGTGTTTGTGTATTCTTGCTTATAACCCATTTTTCTAAGCTGCATGACTGGTCACTGGTAAAAAAAAGAAAAGAAAAAGAGGGCAGTGGAAGTCAGGGGGGTTTTATGGGAGGAGTTGGGCTCTCCGGCAGTGATTAGTGGCAGCTGTGGAGCATTCATGTTGCGTCTCTCCTCTTCACTCCAACAGGCCACAAAATCCCACCAATCACAGGGCACCGCTTTTAAACAGCGCAAAATTTGATTTCTTAAAGGGGCCGTTGCTTCAAACAAGAGAAGCTGAAGAACTGTTATGATTTAAACTGGTAGGTTTTACTGGTTCCTGCCAGGAAATGTATATTTTCAAAGCAAAATCAAGTTATGCAAAAGCTTTTAAGCTGTTCTATGGGTGACCCACTCGTTGCAAACAAACAATGACATCACTATTTCATTTAACAAATTGAGAGGAGATTTTATGGTGGTAAGTATTTGTTTATTAAAAGATGAGTCGAAGAGAGGTTCACATTTGGAATGTGAGGCTAGACTGCCTTGTACTTCACCATGTTCCCTGGCAAAGAGTCCATCATATTCCAAACCTTGTATCAAAACAGACTTTATGTAAGACCCACATAAAAATAAACAAAATATGTTTAAGTGCAAGAAACAAAAATACAGGTTTATGGTTGTTGTAGTTGTTGTTTTTAATAGAAAAGACGGCAGTCTTAAGTTGAAAATAAAATGTTTCATCATATGAAACGAGGATATGGAATGTACCTTTTTTTTTTTTTGCTTTCTTGGTTTTTCTTCAGTCAGACCACCGACATTCATTATTTGCCCATTATGGCACATAAAAAAAGAGAGTCATTTTTCAGATTGGTTGCAGGACATGAATTGTCCAATTTTGTGGGTCAGTTTAAAGAGTAATGGTGGGGTTTTTCTCCACAGAAAAGCACACCATGTGACCATATTCAGTTACGATCAGTTCCAGCTGATTTCTTTATTCATCAATGACTTCAGCATCATGACAAATTATGATGTTGACAGAGCAAAAGTCTGCCTGTCCATCATTTTGCTACAAAAATGGCAAAAAAAAAAAAAAAAATGTAGATGGTCTGCATTTACAAGTAAATATATTGCACAAAAAATGAAGGGGAAACAGTATGTGCCATTAGAAAGAAAAAAAAATCCAGTCTCACACCTGCGATTGGGACCCATCCACATATCACGAGTATGATATACATAAACTCCTAACTTTACTATTTTACAGTACATATACAATCTTGAAACTAATACCAGCACTGAGGTATGCATCTCCCCCCTCCCCAATGCCATATGTCCTACAAATACTCAACAAATTTGATCTACAGCTGTACAAAACCTAGTTTAAAATCACAAGGCATTTTTGATGCAAGTTTTAATTTAAACTTAATCCTTAAACCAGGACTTCCTTGCATGCTTAAAACAAATGATAAAGGGAAGAAGTGCCTGAAACTCACTGAGTGCCCAGTAAGAACATTCCCTTTTTAACTGTACAAAAATATGCCTGAAAATAGTTTGCTTTCTTTTAAAAAGATGAGGTCTGTTATGTATCAAAATGCTTCCTCTAACACCTGCAACTCTAAGGAGGTTTAGGCTGCTTAAGTTTCAAACCAGTAGGTAAACAGAATCAGTAAAAAAAAAAAAAGAAGAAGAAGAAGAAAAAAAAAAGGATTTAACTGAAAAAGTTCCGGCATTTAGAAATGACTAATCGTTTGAAATAAATGTCCTGAACAATAATAGTTCACAGATTTGCTTTGAGTCAGTCCACAGTCTTTACATTTTCAGCTCCCTGCAGTTAAAAGAGGGTATAAGATGCATAGAAGTTCTCAGATTTTCCCTTTGTGGTCCGCTTTAGTTGAACAGTAATTGTAGACCTACAGAAAAATCCATAAAACCCTGTCATGCTGCCAGAAAAAAAACGTCTGCAGACTTTTTTATTTTTTCTTTTCAATTTTTTTTTTTTTTTGCTACAGTACCAGCTTCATGAGCATCTAATTCCTCAAACCTCTCCCGCCTATGGCAAGCCATTTTAACATGTATTCCTTTAAAGTAACTAATGTCTATTTTTTTGTTGCTAGTATTTATTTATTTACTAGCAAGTAATCCAACATTGACTTTTCATTAAATACTTGTTCTTTCTCATTGCATACTAACACTTATTATTTTGCAACTAGTTCTTAGGCTACTTTTTTATTTAGTGGATATATTTCATGTTTTCCAAGAATTAAAAAAAAAAAAAAACAAAAAAAAAAAACATTGAAAATACACTAGTACCTATTTGTTAGGCACTTGTGTTTGGTTCAGCTGCTACTTGTAGCATGTTGAATTAAACTATATATATAAAAAAACTATTCTGATTAATTATGTTATGTAAACTACAGTAACAAGTGAGGTAAGAAATGTTAGTACTGGAATAGTGACCACAGGAATAAGTAATAGAAACTTAAAAAAAATAAAATAAAAAAACAACTTATTTGGATTACTTGCTCGTAATTAAATAATTGATACTAGTAGCATAAGAATAGATACTAAAGAGTTTAAGGAAATAAATGTTTAAAAGGCTTGCCATACTCGCCTCCTTCCCAAAGCCCCTATAGGTGGACCACCAGAAGAAGGCAGGGGAAAGAAATACGTACAGAACAGAGCATTATACCTCTCCCGTGTGTTATTACTTGGGACTTGTCTTATTTAGTATGTAAAAACCAAGTCAGAAAAGTTCGCTTCGAGCCAGTCCCCAGCTATCATTTCGCTGAGCTCAGGCGTGCAATAGTCTGGAAATTCAAAGTGGGAGCCCAGGCTGCCCTCGCTAAAAGACTCCAACTCCTTATCCACCAGAGAGAGGGAGAGATTCCCTGGATTTGGGTTGCCCAGCTCCGAGCTTTGCGCGGAGGAGGCGAAGTTCAAACTGAAGTCAAAAAGCAAGTCGTCCGCGTCTTCGCTTGAGCTGGAAGACGTGGAAACTGACCTAGAGGATGCTGGTGAGACGGATGCGGGATACATTGTGCTCTGCTTGGTGATGTTTTTGAAGTTGTAGAAGAGTCTGTTGTTCCGGACCTCCTCGTACATGCTGGCGCCCTCGGACTCTGTAGACGAGCTTAAAGTTGGGCTGGCGGGAACTTTTGCGACGTTGTAGGCTCGGATCGGATCCTCTTCCTCCTCCTTCACCCTGACCCGAGAGTCCTCATCGGAGTCGTTGTCGTCGTCTTCATCCGTGAATTCACTTTTAATGACAGTCTTTGAAACTTTAATGCTCTTAAACGCGTACTCGTCTCCGTAGACGTGAGATGGTTTGCTTCCCGTCTTGTTCGTTTTCAGTTTGGGACATTTCTTGGAGCTCTTGGACATTCTGTTGCAGGACTTCTCTGGAGATGGGGCAGAGGGTTTGGAGGAACTGTCCAGCTTTGGTTTCTTCTTGGGTCTGTATTTGTAGTCAGGGTAATCGGCCATGTGTTTCAACCGGAGTCTCTCGGCTTCCCTGATGAAAGGTATCTTTTCGCTGTCCTTCAGCATTTTCCAGCGCTTCCCCAAGCGTTTGGAAATCTCGGCGTTGTGCATGTCTGGAGACTGTTCCATGATCTTTCTCCGCTCGATTTTAGACCACACCATAAACGCGTTCATTGGTCGCTTTATGTGTCCGGTGGCTGTCTTGCACCAGTCTGGGTTTATCGAGACCATGAATTCACTTTCGTCGGAGTCGGTGGCTTCTCTGGACATGCTGTCCGTTTCGCTGTTGTCTGTTTGCTGCACCATGGTGCCGTCGCCGTGTGTTGTCAGTCCAAAATATCACCCGCGTGCGTCTGCTCTCTGCGCCTTAGAGGTTCACCCACTCTTTCCAGAGTTACAAGCCGCCTTCTTAACTACTTCTTGGCTTTTTCATGTACATGACATCATGGGTAGCGCTCCAATCACATCCTCTCCACTCCGCCCTACAGACTCCATGCAGCGCGCTTTAACCCTTAACGCGCTCCCGTCTGGACCCACGCTGTGCGAGACACGCATATCACTAGATAAACTGAACGGGAATGTGAGAGTCAACACATAAACACGCAAAACCAAACAAACCGTTCGCACCAAATGTTTCATACTCCTTTATGATGATGACACTATAGTATTATGCTATAGAAACATTTGCGTAAGGAAGCTCCTTTCTCTCACCATTCAGACTCTCTCTTAATAAATACTGAAGGTGGCGCTTGGACACTGTTCCTGTGTTCGTATTTTATGGGTGATTCTTCAATTAGGGGAAATGTGTCTTCTGGGATGGTTTTGTAGGAAGAAAAGCTTTTTGATAAAAAAATAATCCTAGGATAGATTTTAACCACAATTTTAGCTATTTAATTAGCTAAAAAATAATAATAAGTGTGCTGAAATGTTCAAATATCAGGGCTTGTTTCCGGACATAACTATAGATTAGCCTTGATATTATGTTAAAATCAAGAAAATATATTTTTAAGGTATCAGTTCAGTTGGTATTTGATATACAGCTGCCAAGGCTAAACAACTAACTAAACACAACACACACACACACACACACACACACACACACACACACACACACACACACACACACACACACACACACACACACACACACACACGCACACACAAACATTACCATCCCACAACATATCAATAATCCAAACCCACATTACACCACTTGAAGGTATAGACTGATCAAGGCCACAATCAGATTTTTATTCAAGGTCATGTAATACATAATTTAGCGTAGATTAAATATTGTTTGAATTAATACATTTTTCAAGATTTTTCAAGTAGTTCAAGCCTATCATTAAAAATAATAATAATAATCATCCTTATATTAACAATGATATAACAGCATCTACCTTTTCTTTTGTTTGTCTCATAAATTAATATTTTACTGTAATTTATAATTTTAATAGGATATAGAACTATATAATTTGTGGTTTTGCAATAGTAATGGTACTTATATGCATATAATGATAATTATTCACTATCATTGTAAATATTCTGCAATTCCACAAAAAAAAAAAAAAACTTTCCCTAGAGCTATCCATTTAACAGAACACTTGTGCTTGTCTACTGTGTCTTGCCAGGGAATAAATTCATTTTCAGTTCTCTCAGCAAAAAGGGAAAAGTAAATGGCAGTTCTTTGCTTCATTCAAAGCCAACTGATCCCTTTTCCTTCCCACTGTGGTTAGCAGTCAGTAATGTTACTTGAAACTATGCATCTGCCAAGGCTTCCTGTTTTCTGTCCCCTAGAGGGCAATCACTAGCCCTTCAGAGACCTTACATCACCCTCACCTCTGATGATGGAAGAAACTGCCCTGAGCAGTGGACATGTGACTAGTTTTGCCTAAAAAGGTAAGTCTCGGGGTAAGACAAGCACGAATGACAAGAAGCAATCTGCTGCCATGCATCTCTCTAACGGTGACCGCGAAACTGCCCCCACTTGCTCATATTTCTTCAATTCTCCTTAAAATCTCAAGGTCATCCATTTGTAAATAAACAACACATGGTGACATACAGAAAACGTATACACCCTGAAGCCAAGACATTCTCCTCTGCTATTGGTCAAGAAGAAATGTTGAATGAACAAGTATCCATGGACACGGTCTGCTCTCTTGCTGTGGTGCGGTCTGTGTTACATCATCGTTCTTGTGATAGGCTCACAAACTCACAAACAGAGGTGAATCGGAGCTGCCTAATGATGTGCCACTCATTAGCATGGCTCGTTAAGGGCTGTGAATGAGGTGAGAGTGTCAGCCACTGCAGAGGTGTGAGTCATCCTGAAAAAGGGAGGGTCTCTGTGCAGGGAAATCTGAGACATCCTCTCCCCCCTGACTGCTGCACAGTGCACACACACACACACACACACACACACACACACACACACACACACACACACACACACACGCACACACGCACACAGACACGCAATCAATTCATCACGATTAAACACATCCAAAATAAAAGTTTATGTTTACATAATATATATATATATATATATATATATATATATATATATATATATATATATATATATATATATATATATATATATATATATATATATATATATATTGTATACAGAAATATAACATATATGCAGAGATCACTTAACATTTATGTATATATTAGGGGTGTCTCCGACTAAGGATTTACAAATTTAGATCAGAACTGTTGAATATTTCTATAGTCAACTTATAATCAAATCATTGTGTGTGTGAATGGGTTGGAAGGGGCAAGACACTAGTCAGCAGGAGGGTAACACTTTTTTATTTCCCTTTACACACTGCACAAAGTAACAACTTTTAATAAAGTGACAAAAATTTAATGACTGACAATGGCTTAAATTGTTTAAATAAAAGGTAATCTGGTGGATAAACATTCGTAAAACAATTTCTCATACAATTGTTTTCATTTCGCTGCGATCGAAATACAGAACATCACACAAATATATAAGATAACATTTTGATAAATAAACCTACAAAAATAAATGCCTAGAGAGGAAAAGAACACGTTGAGTGCGTTTACATGCACATTCTTAAGCCGATTATGCCTAAAGGGGGTCATACACCGGACGCGAAGCTCAGCGCCATATCGCACACTGGATGCAAAGCTCAACGCCGCGTCTCAGGTATCTCACACCGGATGCGAAGCTTAGCGCCATATCGTCTTTAAAATATTGAGCACCCCCATATTGCCAAAATGGTATGATCCTCATTTTCATAACACCAGCCAAGATTCGACTGAGATTGGTGGTCAAATCCGGCTCCGCATATCGTTGCATCGAATCTTTGACTATTCGAGGTCCCCCCTAGAATATTGAAACACTGAAACATCTCGGATTGACGGTGTCATGAAAAATCCTGTTCCCCTGTGAAATCGTGTCCGCAAGGACCCCAAGAGCGATTCTATTGGCTGAAAGAAATTTTAATAGGTAATCTGTTCAGAGCCTGATTACAATTCTTACACAATCACGTTTTGATTTTTGCTGTTTAAATTGTGTTAAAATAGTCTTTAATGTCTTACAAAGCATATGTTTCATATATTAGTATTATATAACTGAAGCTATAAGTGCTTATATAAGTATATAATTCAGAACATGTTTTTGCTCCCATTATAGCAATCAATTACATATTTTAAATAAATGTTTTGCGTGTGTACTTATTATGGCAATGAATTCATAGTTTATTAGTTTATTATTTAGTTATTTTCAAGCAATTAATTGTCCAGAACCATGTATAACAACTTTTGATCAGGCATTTAAAACCGCTACCAGCGGACACGATTTCACAGGGGGACAGGATTTGTCATGACAACGGTCGAACAGAAAACATCAACTCTGATCGCATTTGCCCCCGTTGTAATGCATTTGTATAGCGATTAGAACACGATTTGCAATATTTTGATAATAATATAATATTGATTAGTATTTGAAAAATTGTGTCTCACAAACTTTATTCAAATTCAGTCATTTCAGAAGTGTTAGAACATTTTCAGACTTGAGCATAGTTACACTAGTTATTTATTGAATTTTTTTACATGATTACCAGATCTAGTGTGAGGAAATAAGAACAGAAAGGCCAGATCCAGAGCTGCTGTGTGGTGTTTGCACATGATCACACTCCCCATCCTCCTCAGTAGCCGGTGTAATCCACATCTGCAGCCGAGTTGTTGTTCTTTGCTCGGTAAGTTGAATCACTTAAAACAGACGCGATAGCTGATTCGAACGACTGATGTTCCACGGTGGCATCTATAGTAATATACAAAATCTGCTTCACCATCGCTGCGCTGTCGTCATCGTGTAAAGCCCGCCCCAACGTTTCTGATTGGTGTCGCGATTTTGACGGATTAGAAATGGGTATGAATTGGATCTTTGCCAGACTACTTGCAGAGCAAATCTAAATTTGCTGGAAGTTGTCTGGGTTTTCCCAGGCTAGTTATTCCCCATTATAGTATACTAAACAACACCAACATTGGTTCTTTGGCTCGTAAAGAACGTTTAAAGGGGCTTAACAGGTTCTTTGTACAGCAGTAATACTATAACACCAAAGTCATCCCAAAAAACTGTACAGAACCACTGAAAAACCACTGAAGGACCTAGAATTGACATTTTAAAGTGGTTCCCTTATGATCATCATGGCAGGGACTTTCTATTGATTTCTATTGTACTAATACTATGGATGTTAACCGATGACCGATGGTGACCGTATCAACATTAAACGATCAAAGTTGTTGGTTAAAAAAAAAAGTGATCTCTAAATTAGGCTATTATAGACAGAGGACTAAATGCTACTACAGTTAGCAATCTCATTCCAAAATCTTTTTGTTTGAAGTGAACAAATCCCTCACACTCAATTTTTCATAACTCGCCTGTTTGTAATTAATAAACCAATAAAACATTCGGCGCGAGGTCACAGCGTTTGGGTTTGCGCGCTCACAAGGTTTGCAAAAAGTAAACAGGCTAAAACACTCGAGGTTAGAACCAGGGCAGACGACAGTATGAAGTGTGCATTCCGCATAAGATGGGCTTACATTTGGAAATATATTACATCTACATTTCAGTGGAAACACTTAAGGTGTTGATCATCATCATCTTTCTTTATTATTGTTAGCACTACCTCAAACTAAAGCGGCGTCTCTTCTGAGCTGTCATTTTCTTAAATGAGCCGCGGCAATGTTTCAAATGAGCTTCTTACGCTAGACAAATGCCTTTATTTTCAACGCGATCACCTTGTACCCAAACCATTTCAAAACCAAGGCATTTATTTGTCGATTACTAACAAGGTCCTAGGCGCCGTGTTTGCGGGACTCGCGCTGTAGAGGATTTTAAAAAAGTGACGTGAGTGGAAGGGATGCGGCGCCGGGACAGTGTATGTGTGAGAGCGGTAGGCAGAGCGGCAGAGAGATCATAGGCCCCGTTCACACTGCAGGCAAAAGTGGCCCAAATCTAATTTTTTTGGGGTCAAGTGACCAGGTCAGACTTCTTCAGAGGTAGTGTTAACACTCAAATCTAGCCCAGATCTGATTTTTTTAAATCAGATTTAGACCACATACATATGTGGTCCTGAATCAGACCCAGATCTGATTTTTTCCAATGCGGCCGCAGTGTGAACAACCAAGGCGTATTTGATGTGACTTTTACGTCAATCTACGTCGACATTTGTCACAATTATGTGCCGGCGAGTTAGCCTTAGACACAACAGACACAGACAATAATTTTAAAAACTTGACTAGATATGCAGAACAGCGATGGAGCGAGTCAATGGAGGGAGAGTGGGATGTTAGATCTAATTAGTATATGGCGAGATTCATATTCATAGCTTCATAGCTTCAATTCAAGCTATGCTAGAAGGATCCTACCGTAACCGCTCCATTTTTGAAAAAATAGCACACGAAATGGAAGAACGTGGACACAGAAAAACGTGGCTTCAGTGCCAAAGGAAGGTGACAAAAGGCCAAAATAACCAATTTTGCTCTTTCTTTTCGTTCTTCTCCTCTTCAGCACCTGCTCATTAATGTTATGGCTTCCATTACACAAACATTTTTAAATAAAAGCGAAAATGCTTACTTCCTCCATAACCTCCCATACTTTTGTGCAATAGCACGCTGCGTCTGATGTCATTGATATTGTTCTTTTGCATCTTTTGCGTATTAGTTTGAAACCTCAAACAGTTCACACTGGAATCAGATATAGGCCACATTTTAAAAGGTAATGTGAACAGCCGAACAAAAAAATCAGATCTGAGCAAAAAATCAGAATTGAGCATTAAGACTTGCGGTGTGAATGGGGCCATAGAGAGATGCGACGGCTGTTATTTCAAATAGCGCAGCATATTTTAAACGAATCGGTTAACCGGTTTCAACCGGCTAATGAGGCTTGGTGGTCGGTCAAGAAAATGTTTAGTTTTTGCCATCCCTACTACCAACCAAATAAACGTAACTCTCATAAACCTTTTTGAATTTTCAATACAACATTATTTGCCATGCTAATTCAAATTTCTATGTGGGGACTGGCTAATATGTCATTTCAGGTTTTACTATCCCCGTGGGACATTTTTCCCGCACAAAGCAGACAAAACCTGACCAAACCAGACATAAAAGTGTGCAAAAATGCACACACCTACAAGTACCAGAAAGGATAGGTAAGTCAACAAGAGAAGCATTGGTGGTCTTCGGTGTTGATGTTCACATGTGCATCCTATTATGCATTAGAAAATCACAGTTCTTCCAAAAGAAATATAGGCTATGAGTTGAAATATTGTCTTGAATTGAAACATTATTATTATGACTGGCTGTATGACAACCTGCTTTGCTTTAGCAGAGCCTCTTTAAAATACTCGTTTTGCAATAGAGTAAGTAAGGAGGGTAACACTATACTGTATTTCAATGGTCGATTTTAGACGTCCAAAAATCAAAATAATGTGCAACCATAAAGTGTGTGTGTGTATTTGTTTAGTTTTATTTGTTCTTAGCTATATATATCCCTCATAAAATATTCTCTCAGTTATCTAAACTCTTTGAAACAGCTGATTCTATGCAAGAGTACTGAAGCATGGATCAATAGAGAGTCAGGGTAAGGGTTATCTGATGCTTCAGATGCATGGATCCATCTCCTCTGCATAGCCTCTAGACAGGTGGGCCTCCTCCGACTGCTATCTGGCGAGTTAACAATGGTTAGGAAAAGGGGTTGTTATAGGGGCCCATAGAGACGCAAATAAAGTTCTCACTTACATAACACATTCCTGAATATTTCTCTTTCTTTCAGGAATGGTTCTTGTCTTGAAAGGGTATTTTTATGCAAATAGCCTGATCACCTGATAATCATCATAGGTAACGTGTGGATGGTACAGATATTTGCATCCTATCAGGAGTTGCTATGGCAAAGGAAACGCATCTGGATAGTGTTGTTAATGTTATCTCATGAGTTTTACACTGAAGTAAGCTCTGCACTTTGATAAGCTGAACCTGTGTGGAATAAACAAGCGTCGATTCAAATGTAGGTAAATTGTATACAAAACATATAATCGTTCTAACAGTCACCATCTGCAAGATGAATATACACTTTTAATGTAGCAACGCATTCATGTGAGACAAGAAACTAGTAGGACAGTAATGAGTTTCACAGGGGATGCAATTTACTCAGCAAATCAGTATAATCGTAGACGAAAACCAGGCTTTAAATAAAAAATAAATGTAAAAAATCAGTTCTCAAAGCATAATTAGAGCACTATTAAAGAAGAAATATTGTAATGAACATATCTCAGTTGAGACATGCATTATACACTGTGATATATGTAATAGATTTAGATGCCAGAAAGTAACTGCTTTCTTTCAGTTCAATTTTGCCAGGCCCTGTGAAGAATGAATAGTAGCACTGTGCATCTATCCTTGTTGGCAAGGAACTCAAAGTAGTGAGGGTACTAACTGGACTAAACCTTTACTGTGCAAGTAGCTTAGTGATGCATCACACACAGGTCTAATGTCAAACTATATTGCCCTCTATTAGAAAGATATTGTATTGAATCTATTTGTTCAGATCATTTTGTAAATACATCTAAAAAATAATAATACAAATAAAAATCTCTACATCATCACAGCAGGGTCTACTAATTTAAAACAAATATTTTGTTACATTTTGCAGTTCATTACTATTTTTTTTTATTATTCTTATAAACAGTTAGGCCTATAAATTATAGTGTAGGGGAGAGCAGAGCACAACCTAACACTTTTTGACTTTCTCAGTTTGTGTAAATCAACTTAGAGTTCCGAGTATTTATTTTCCC
Organism: Pseudorasbora parva; assembly: GCF_024679245.1. Taxonomy (NCBI): domain Eukaryota; kingdom Metazoa; phylum Chordata; class Actinopteri; order Cypriniformes; family Gobionidae; genus Pseudorasbora; species Pseudorasbora parva. Next base: position 17,721,706 of record NC_090181.1, read on the forward strand.
ACATTCATTTCACACGTCAAGTAAAATTATGTGGTTTTGTTTCATTAATTTCATTCAATGTATATTTTTTTCTTGATTTACTACTTTGATTTTCTTGAGAGAATGAAAGTGAGATGTGACAACATTCACCATACACTGTAGGGTCAATTATCTCAACTTTTTTTTCATATGAAATAGTTGAATAAACTTTAAAAAAGGAATTTGTCATACAGAACATTGGTTGAGATAATTGAGCTAATCCATCAGTTGGATTTTTTTACAGGGGAAGAACATGTGAGCGACACATTGTAACATTAGCATATGACCGCTTAAAGCCCCACTTGGCTACTTTTGCTCTCGGGGTCCCCCTACAGTTTGGAAAAAATTATGTCCTCAACTACTGTCGTAAGCTCTGTAATCCTACAACATGACATGACAACCCTGATAGCCCTGAACTAGTCTCGTCTCATAACCCGCGGACCCCGTATGTCTATTTAATGGTCGCGGGTGCGCGGCGTGTTGTAAAAATATATACAGTGGTTCGGTGCGGGCCAAATAACTTCAAGCGTCCCGCGGGTCGGTGCGGTCGGTGCAGCACTAACAGTTCCCCTGAAAACTGCAAGAGGAGTTCTTCTGGCGTCGCGTGTGAAATGTCTTCATCCCAGGTAACGTTACAGTCAGTGGCATATGTTTCAGCATGTCATATGAATATAATTTCATGGGTTTTGTTTTTTTTAAACGCCAAATAATCACGATGCTCACGTTTACAAGCCAGCGTCATTATAGTAGTCTATTGGTTACCATTTTACAGAATCTATATGATACTTCAGTAAGTTCAATGTTTGAGTGGTAGCTCACCGTAACAAGCAGGACAGCATCGGTCGGGCACGCCTCCTTCAGCTCACGCCGACGAGCAAACCCTGGTCACATTTTGATCCTCGTCCTGCCTTTAATCCCATCATTTTTTCATTTCCTCTTATTGCTTTCCTCCAACAAAACCTTTTCTTTCTTATTTGTCTCTGCTGCTTCGGACATGACTATATTATCCGACGAACAAAGTTGGGCTCGCACGTCCGAATGTAAGGAAGTGTGTGTGTTGGTGGAAGTGACGTATATGCCGTAAAGCAGTTGAATTTTGTAGTTCTTTTCTTTTTCTCGGGTTACTACCCGAAACCCGCAGTTTAAAAGTACGATTAAAAACGATACAGACCCCATCAGGCTATGGCAGACGTGTCATTCAACCTATTGTAAGTAGATTTATCATCACAAGAGTCTTAAAAAATATATTATGAAGGTTGAAAAGTTACCTAGTGCTGCTTTAAAATGTTATCTGATCTAAATAACAATAACAAAATATACACAACATAATATAAAAAAACAAAATGTTGTGAACATCTTTTACATATAAATGAATGGCATGTTTTATTAGTTAAAACTAAAAAAGCTTTTGAGTTTGACAACAAACACACTGCAAAACAGGTATACAGCATAGTTCAAAACATAATAATAATTATTAATAATTTCTAAACATTGATACTCAGTCTTTATTAACCCTTTCCTTTTGGTCTCTTAACTGAATTCATAAAAGTATAGAATAGAATATCATAGTTCGGTAACACTTTAGTATGGGGGACACTTATTCACTATTAACTAAGACTTTTGCCTCAATAAACTTTGCCAAAATTTACTGCTTATTAATAGTTCGTAAGGTAGTGTTTGTAGCAGTTAAGTTTAGGTATTGGGTAGGATTAAGGGATGTAGAATAAGGTCATGCAGAATAAGGCATTAATATGTGCTTTATAAGTTCTAATAAACAGCCACTATCCTAGTAATATGCATGCTAATAAGCAACTAGTTAATAGTTAATAACTGAACCCTAAAATAAAGTGTTATCATAGTTCTGATAGGGGCTCATTGTAATGCAATGTTACAACATTCCATGTTTAAACCATGGCTCGTTTCTTCTGCTGGTTAGATCAGTATTAAAGAACTATCACAACAACTAAATAACAGATATACGATTAAAATAATATCAGAGTTGTCTAAAGAGATGAAAAATGTACTTTTGCTTTTGTTATATGTTCATCATGTTCAAAATGTATCTGCCAAAGATTCTTTAATGTTGGTGTAGTATTTTTCTCTCAATATATTGTTTATAAGAAAACTGGTTAATACGGTTTGTCATGATGGCATGTGTGGAAAGTTTTCAAGTATGTGTGTTACAAAATAGCCCCGCTCATCCCTACTTTAAATCTTTTTTAGAATGTCCTTAAGCAAGAAAATCTATAATGCCTATGTAAGTATCGTCAATGTAGCCAATGCTACAAGCTAATTATGTTAGCTTGTAGCATAGACAGATACATTTTCAAAAGATTAACTAGCCTTCTTTGACACTAGCTTGCTAATGTTATTGGTTCAAACTGTAATAGTCACAAACCAATATTAATGTGGCTGTAGGGTGTCAAACTTCTTTCACGCCCTCAACGTTCTGATGTTTAGCAGACATTTGACACCTGAGTACTTGTCATTAATGTAAACAGCTGACGCCTGACACTCTGGAATGTCTATCACATGACAGATTAATACAATCAACAGCTCCTGTCTGCCCCTAAAGTGCACCACTGTTCGGTAAAACACCCCAGAAGACTGGTCACAACCCCCTACTGTCAATTTCTTGAGTTAAGCTACAAAGAAGTGAGGAGAGTTTCAGCTGCGGCCACAATCTGAGATCCAACCACTGAAATTCACTTAGAAAACAAGTCAAAGCTTCTGTTTCAGCTCACCGCCTTGCTTTTCACCAGGGCAGTGGAGACGTGGGAATGCTCTGCTTGGCCGTAATGATGTCATCACATTGCTTTCAAAGGCCCCTAGCGTCTTGACATGGCAACATTTCACCTGTTGTCATTTCTACGTTCAACGCTCCCAGCCTGCCTGAGTGCGCCACTGCATTCAGGGAAACATTTTCACTGTACAACTACCTCCTGAGTGTTTGTATGCACTCTGTCTTGGGCTAATAAACATGGTCTGAGAGAGCCCTCGGGGCCGACGAGGCCGGGTAATGAGAGTATGTTTAGTCTGGGGATGCTGGGACAAATTCTGATGGATTGCACGGCCACGGCTTAACCTCCTCTAATACATACTGAAGTACAGAGAGAGTGAGTTCTGCACACTTTCACTTTTTCAAATGCTGCTTGGGAAATGGATGAAATCAGGTTCCAAGATACTCTCATGATTTTCTGAAGTAAGACGTATATTCGACGGAAGGCTGAAATGAAAATAGCCCACGGTGCCAAAGAGACCTCGCCAGGCAAAAAGCACAATAAATCAAGGCTTTTCTCACTTTATTGTGAAAGCGCATGTTTAGGGAAATGGTGTGCCGTGTCCAACAAGCACGAACTTGCCCTTTCATGTAAATAACAGAAAGAACATGATGAGCTCTGATGGAGTCGGGGTGTATGGTTAGTCACCCTCAGACGTATCCTGCACTCTGAAGTTTCCGTTTATGATCTTTGCACCGCAAGCCCAATTGTGACAGTTCAAAGACGCCTTGGAGAATACATAGCCCTTGGGATCAGCAGCCTTATAGAGAGAACTCACCCTCTGTAATTAGCAGCTTTACATAATACAAAATTAAAGGTTAGATTTACTTAATATTATATCTTTCTCATGATACAAGTACTAATTTCCTTTAAAAAAAAAAAATGCTCATCAGAACGTCTCAGAAATGTTCTAATAAGTTAACTTGCTGGTCTGTTTAGGTGTTTTTTTTTTTTTTTTTTTTTTTTTTTGACAAAGCTTCACCAAACTGTTGTAACCCATAGACACTCTCATTCATCCAAAATACCATTAAAATGAAAACGTAATTACCGCCAAACAATATTTTTTTGACAATAAACAACATTTCATTTGCATAGCTTTTACATTGCCCACAATGACCACAACGTGTAAGGAAAGTTTTAAAATGAGTGTCATTTTTCTGGATGTGTTAGTGCTATTCTAGGTCTAATTAAATTGTAGAAAATGTCTAATTATAGGTCTAATAAAAATGTGTGGATAAACTGCATTGCATAAAAAGGACAAGGCATAAGAATCACGTTTAGTTTACAAGGAGACAAAGACATAAACATAAAACTGTAATCTGTAATTTACTGCAAAATCTGAATTACGAAATCACTAAGTTGCAGGGGCAATAAAAGTGTCTCCTTTGCAATTACGTGGTATTTTATTAGTGTTATCTAAATAGATGACTAGTTAGATTATTGAAAGCGCTGTAAAAATTGGTGTAAAAACCGCCTTATCTCTGATATTTAAATTCAGGAATAATTAGTCAAAGTGGGGGTGGAGGGATGGAATCCGCTTCCACATTTCTACTTTTCTCACCTGATACTCAGGCAGTAAACTCATTATAAAATGTCAATAAACTAGAAAAGAAGAAGAAGAAAAAAAATATTTCTTTAAAAAAAAATATAGCTTCCTGCCCTAGTTCCTTCTCTTTCGAATGGAAACACATGAGAAGGTTTTGTAGAGCACACAACTTAAAAAAAAAAAAAAAAAAACAAGGGAAAAGGGATCAGCTTCAGCACTTTTGATCATTCTGAGAGGCAAGGGCGGAAATTGTTTAAAAGTGAGCGTGTTTTCACAGTAAATCTGTTCAATGTGGCCATGGCTCTGTTTAATAGAGTAATGACCCGGGAGCTTTTAGTTGGTGCTGGCAGCTGTCTTCCTGGAGAGGAAAAAAAAAGCTAATAAACATCTGCACCAAAGAAATGTTTGAGTTTTCATTTGCTTATTATCTGGGTTTTCTCAGATTTTTTTTTTTTTTTAAGCATGTGGAAATGTTCATCTGATTGAGAGACACACGTCTCCAGGCCGTAGTTATAGGTGATAATGTGTTTTTCTGTAGCACTTTCCAAGAATAGCGTAAAAAAAAAAAAATAGTGTCCTATTACTTTCACAAAAAAGTAATACATTACTATATATTGTTGTGCAATATTTTATAGTTTATCTAACTATTAGATATATTAGATAAACAGTTATAAAAATCATAATTAACATAAAGTATATTGGACCTTTTCTATAGCATTTCGTGAATACAAGTAAATAGCTCAATATCATCCTGGTCTCACAGAATTCCGTGAAATCAACACGGACAACTTAACTCAAAAATCCGTGGTAGTTTCACGGAATCGCCGAAAATTCAGTGATGGGTTCACGGAAGTGATGCCTATGTAAGTCAATGACAGTCAGCATCCGTGGTCCACACACGGGTTCCCAACACACATTTAATTATTTGTAAAAGTAGACATGATTTTATGAATATGTATAGCCTACTTTTATATTTCAGAGCAACTAACTCCACTCCTACCCTAACCCTACCCACTCAACAATATAAAACACATAACAGGAGAATAAATGTACAGTCACAGTTATTTATTGCAAAAACGGACCAGAAACAGTATAGAAGTATTAACTCATGTTGCATTCCAAGTCTTCTGAAGGCATACGATATCGTCATGTGACAGAACAGAGTTGATCTTAATGTTTTAGTCGAAATGATGATCGCGCTCCACACGCAGTCGTTCATATTTCTCATGATTCAAATGATACAGACGACAGCATGATGGCGCGATCGGTCACAAGACACACGAGAGCCAATGGCATTTTACAATTAAAGCTGATGTAATGACGCAATTGGTCACATGACATACAACAGCCAATGCTGTCAAACCTGACGGCAGCAATATTTGAAATGTATTAATATTCGGCGGATGGACTCGACGACATTACTGCTCGCTTTTGGGGTTTTCTTCACAGAAATCAATCGTTTGACCTCGCAACACTTGAAAAATTTCCTGCAGTATCTGTGTATCAGCCTGTTATATCCTGTTTTTCTATAATAAACAAATGGGTAGGTTTAGGGAAGTGATTGAGTTACGTGTTCAAAACGTGTCTGAATAAAAAATAATAATAATGTAAATAAATGATGCTGACTGAATCAAACTGACGAATATAAGGTGTTGGAACAGGGAATCCGTGTGTGGACCATGGATGCTGACTGTCATTGACTTACATAGGCATCACTTCCGTAAACCCATCACGGAATTTTCGGCGAATTACGTGATATTATCACAGATTTTTTTACAGTTAAGGGTCCGTGTTGATTTCACGGAAATCTGTGAGATCAGGTTGCTCAATATACAAATAGTTTTGACTGCATTCTTCAAGTTCAACCCTCTTAAAGTTTTTGCATTATTATTAGCTATTATAATATTGTTAGATAAATATTTTCTGCAATTTATGGGTTTTTGAACTAATAAGCAACATTTGGACCCAAACGTGCAACCCCATATTGCCTGATTGGATTAATAGGCTAAATGTAAAACACTGTTACCCTGTTATTCTGGATGGATGGATGGATGGATGGATGGATGGATGGATGGATGGATGGATGGATGGATGGATGGATGGATGGATGGATGGATGGATGGATGGATGGATGGATGGATGGAGAGATGGACGGACGGGCAGACGGACAGAGGGTCGGACAGAGGGACAGACAGATAGACAGATAGACAGATAGACAGATAGATAGATAGATAGATAGATAGATAGACAGACAGACAGACAGACAGACAGACAGACAGACAGACAGACAGATAGACAGATAGATAGATAGATAGATAGATAGATAGATAGATAGATAGATAGATAGATAGATAGATAGATAGATAGATAGATAGATAGATAGATAGATAGATAGATAGATTGATAGATAGAAGGCCCCAAAACCCTGAAAACCCCATAAAAATGAATATAAATAAATCAGCTCATACAATAAAGTTGATGGTCAACAGTTTCTAAAGGTTAAATGTCTCGTTTCACTGAACATTTGTTGTACCCTACTGATGAAAGGTGCTCTATAAATTCAAATATAATTACAGCTTTGAAAATCACTGTATGTGTTGCCTTCTAATGATCTTTCAGCAACTTTCAAAGCAAACTTAATTTGTTTCTCATTATTTTGAGATATCGATCTAGATTTATGCTTTTAATGTTGAGATGTAAACCATCAGAACACAATTGTTAGTTTAATTATATCTGCCTGCCACTCCTACAACCTTCTCAGACAAGGACGAGACTTGGCTATTTTTCTTAGGAGAGCATTGCCCTTCTTATGAAACCACAACTTTGATCATTTGAACAAAAAGCAAACAAAGCAAAAGCCATTAAAAACTCTGACATAAAGTAGACCGACATAAGGAAAGTCAAACATTAAAATCACCCTGCTCATCTAAATAAGGACCACACCACTGCATTACATAGCCAACAATCCCTAATAATGTCTTGCCCTGAAGTTCAATACATCAGAACTTGCAAAGAAAGAAGTCAGAGGACAAGACATGACTATGTATTCACCTAACATAATAATTCAATTCTTTCCTGTAGGAGAGGTTATTAAAATCCTTTTGTTCGCCGATTATTAGGGGTACACCCGAGGTTATCGTTGCTGAAGGTAGCCATAAGGAAAGTCATAAGAATTCACAGGGTCAAGGAAACATTTGACTGACAGCTCTCTTTTCCTATTATTCCACCGGAACAGATAAATGGAGTCCTGTACTTGCAATGAAAAACACAATAATCATTCTGTTTCACTAGCAGGTCATCAGCCACCGGCAATATTCATCTCTCAGCCGAGTAATAAAGTGTAGAGGTCACCCAAAGAGGGACAATGACCACTGCAGCGAGATTGATGGTCCGGAAAAGGCCAGCAAAATCCCAGCTAAATCAAAGCGATTCCATGTTAATGAAATCCCATCCCCATACACTGTAAATCATCTATGAACTAATCTATTAGTGATAATGAATTCACATTGGCAGTTTAACCTTACTTTTGCAATTCATTATTTTTGAGATTAACAAGGGATAGAATATAAGTGAAGTGTCTGTGGGGAATTATGTCTGGGGGCTGCATTGTCAATCACAGATTGTGTTCTCGATGTCTTCCATTAAACGGGAGAAATTAAATAAGACTTTCTTTGATGCCGACAGCTTTCCTATTTAATGCCATCGCTACTTTCCCCAAGATAGTTAACTCTTCATTACCCAAATTAAAGGCATCCATCTTGCTCACTGCTGCCATATTGGCTTGACCTCTGCCTGTCACAACTTTCATGTAAGATGGTGAGTGATGAATGACTGCCTCCGATCCCGTCAGCCCAAACCCAACTGAGTGTCCAACTCCCTCCGATCCATTTATCTCTAGAGGCCGTGCCACAGGCCTACGTTTAACAATGAGCGGTAAGAGCCCTAATTGACTTTTATAGAAATGATTTTAATTATATGCCTGGCAGCTCTCTGAGAGTTCATAAAGATCGCCTAAAGCTTTTAACGCTGATCTGATGGAATCTCATCAGTTATAATACAATGAAATGTGTTACTTTGATTGGAGGGAGGATTTCCCCTTCAGAAAGGTTCAGATTTGAACGCATACTTTTCAAGCAATGTGACAGAACGGCCACTGGTGATGATATAAATACAACTGTTCAAAGGGGAAAGCAAAGTGGATGGAGCAGATGACGCCTCTGATGTTATTGGTTCCTAGTTCAAGATGAAGGGTGTCCGGATTTTTACAACTCAAGAAACTGGAGTGGAAACATGGAACAGTTCCAGACTGGGCACAACCCCAGAACCCTGTCTAAGGAAAAATAGGATGCCTCATTAGTTGCCTGTTTCGTCAGTTATAAAATAAAGAGACACCACTGTGGATAGATAATAAACAATTTCTGATTATTTCAATTTAGTTTCAGCTTGTTTACAGTGTTGGGGGTAACTCATTACAAGTGCATTGAGTTACATAATCAGATTACTCCCCCCCCCCCCCCCCCCCCGAAATAACTAGTACAGAAATGCATTACTTTTAAATATGCAACAAAAAACTTTTTTAAACAAGTAGCGCAAATTATTTTTTCCATTTATTGACTGATTTTGCATTTTACTCAGACTGAGGCTTATTCATTTCACTTTTGATGTAAAGGAACCTTTACATTTGCCAAAAAAAAACTTTCTTTTGTTACTTTTTACTAAAAAACAAGATCCCACAACAAGCTATCCTACCACATCAGGTGAGAAAAAGTAAACCCTCTCAAAAAATAAATAAATAAATAAATAAATAAATAAATAAATAAATAAATAAATAAATAAATAAATAAATAAATAAATAAATAAATAAATAAATAAATAAATAAAAGATACAAATTCTTTTCAAAGAGTGCACATTTGTCCCTATAGAGAGCATATTAGTCCCTCAAAGTTACATATTGGTGCTAAAAAGTCAAGTTTATTTATATAGCGCTTTTACAGTGACGGTTGTTTTTAAAGCAGCTTCACAGTGTTAGACAGGACAGTTTTGCAACAAAATTTGATTCAACTGTTCAGTCATTCTAGAGAAAACAGTGATGTTATCAGCTTATTTTAATTTATCATATAGCGACAATGTTGACAGATCAGTATTATAGTTTATACAATTAATTATGATCTAATAAATTCATTATATTCAGATATTTGGTTAAATAACTTACATCGTAATGTTTTTTGGTCCCCAACTGAGCAAGCCAAGCCAAAGGGGACACAGAATTCGTTTTTTAGGGAGTAACACAATTTTGTAATGCATTACATTATTTTGATTTGTTCATTTTTGTGCCTTCTTCATTTTAAATAATTTTTATTATATTTAAAATATTTGAACGTTTTATAAAAATTATAATTAACTATAACTGTAGTTATACTGTAAAATATTGTGCAAAACACTCATTTCATTTTAGCAATTTATGTCTATATCTCATTTGCTGTCATGACATTGCATCATAAATACTGATAATTACAGTTCCAGCATTGACAGTTGTGAAGCTCATATCCGCTGACCCCTAAACAGGACACATTTGAATATAACTTTTTTTTCCACAATGATATATTGTCCACCTCGTCTCAATGCCCCCTGACCTCTTGTACCCTTTTCCTTCGTAGTCAGAGACAGCTCGCTCTCTAGACACACCTTACTTCCTGAGGAGAAAATTACTCCTTCCTAAGAAAGATGTATCGTGCTCTTTGGAATGTGTGGGGAGCAGACAGGTACCAACGGAGAGGGCACATCACCCGAGATGTAATGCTGCTCTGGGTTCCTCCGTTCTCCTGCCAAGCTCCCGCTCGTGCCTGTCAGGGGGTCATTGGGAGCGAGCTCAGTACACACGATGAATGTATGTATGACCTTAGTGACAGGTGCTGGGGTGAGAAAAAGAGAGGGAGAAACAATGAGAGAGAGAGAGAGAGAGAGAGAGAGAGAGAGAGAGAGAGAGAGAGAGAGAGAGAGAGAGAGAGAGAGAGAGAGAGAGAGAGAGAGAGAGAGAGAGAGAGAGAGAGAGAGAGAGAGAGAGAGAGAGAGAGAGAGAGAGAGAGAGAGAGATGAAACACTACATCTAAAAAGAAATATCATCTCTGGAATACATTCAGCCGTGGCAGGAGATTCTCTGAGTATGAAACAATGAGCTCATCAAGCGCAACAGACTCATACTGACCGTTTCTGTAACAGCTCACTCAGGATTATGACTTAATCAGAGCAGCTTATAGTGCTTAGGTAATTATTTAATCAAAGCTGGACATGCCAATACAGCAGTACGGCAGATTAATTAGGTATAGAGGTGACTTCACCTCCGTCTCTGTCTCTCTCTCTCGCTCTCTCACTCACTCTCTCAAGCGACTGGATGTGATTGCATCAGAGATGTGCAATACTTCAACTTCAGCAGGGAGCAAAATCAACACAGCGACAAAATCTGTCATGTGGAGAAAAAACCCCAAACAATATTAGGCATTGCTTAATTATAATTAGTCATCCGCCCACTGACAGTAACAGAATGGATTTTTTAATTATTTGATGTAATTTTAATTAATTATTTTATCAATATAGTCTGTGACCACAAAACTAGTCATAAGTCGCACGGGTATATGTGTGGCAATAGCCAACAATACGTTGTATAGGTCAAAATTATAAATTTTTCTTTTATGCCAAAAATCATTAGGATATTAAGTAAAGATCATGTTCCTTGAAAATATATTGGAAATGTCCTACCGTAAATATATCAAAAATGTATTAGTAGTAGTAATATGCATTGCTAAGGACTTCATTTGGACAAATTTAAAGTTGATTTTCTCAATATTTCGATTTTTTTTTTTTTTGAACCCTCAAATTTCTGATTTTCAAATAGATGTATATAGTTGTTCTATCCCAGCAAATCATACATCAATGGAAAGCTTATTTATTGAGCTTTTATGATGTATGAATCTCAATTCATGTTAATAAATATTGATTGTTTTGTGGTCCAGGATCACATATTTGTAATTTTAAATATATACACTAATTTTCAAAAGTTTTAAGCCAGTAAGATTTTTTTAAAAGCAATGAATAGTTTAATTTAGCAAGAATGCATTAAATGGCTCAAAATTGATCCGTGTCAATAATTGTATCCCTTAAAACTGATCTTTGATTACATAATCAAATTTCATATTTAAATGCTTTTACCTGAGGAAAACAAAACTCAGCCACTGTGTCTTCAGCGGATTTAAGAACATAAAAAATGACTGCTGTGTTCATTATTAAACCCATGAACAGAACACC